>NC_140936.1:67300950-67710950 GCF_014529385.1 Adiantum capillus-veneris
CTTCCACACTCACCCCATACCTTCCAGAATTTGCCTGTTTGATTTTTGCAGATATTCCATGATGAAATTTGGAATTTCCTATTTAACTCTAGAACCTTAGTGTAAAGAAGTCTTTGCTAATGATTAATAATGAAACCATCCAATTTTTGTTATTAATTAAATTTCTATGGTAATTTTCCAAGTCCCGTAACTGTTCCCATTTTTATCGGAATCAGATTCTGAAAATTTCTAGACATAGTAAAGCTCTGCTTATAATTCCAAAAATACCAAAATTAATAGTGTTTGGAGTCCTGCAATAGTATTTTCCATTAAGTTTTTCAAGCTTAGTATAGTTTTGAAGGTTTTGAAAATTGGAAACCTTACAGATCACGTCCTGTAAACGACCATTGTCAAAACATACAAAGAATCCATTATAGTAGAATTTAAAAACCCATAAACCCTAAACTATCAAGCATAGAGAAAAATGTGAAAACACTTACAAAATCGGCCTCAAATGATGCCTACCCGCCGCTCCCCAAGTGGTGCGAGCTCCTTGCCTCTACTTGCGCTCTGGCTGCCTCCTTTTGTTGCTTCCACTTGTCGGGAGTCTCGCGCGTTGCTTTCTTCGCATTCTTCCAATCTTCTTTGATTGGCCAGCCAATCTGGTCTGTTCCACCCATGCTTGATTGCTTTTTGCACTTTGGAACGCTTGTGCTTGCAGTATTCGCGCATTCGAACCTTCATCACGTCTTCATTGAAGCGGTCCTCCCGTGTTGGAACGGGAAACTTGTCATGAAGCATGCTGATGACTCTGTCTGTTAAATCATTCGGTACTTCACTCCAGGTGTTTAGTATGTAGTGTCTAAACACCTGAGAGCAAAGACCGCGCATGTGCAAAATCACCTTCTTGCCTTCATCATCCAAGATGATGCCGCCCCTGAAGTCGACGGAGTAAGGCAAGCCCTCTCGCCAGTGACGCGTGAACCTGGGTGTCCCGGTAGGGGTCTCTAGCGACGTGTCAATAGGGGTACGGACGTCAGGTGTCTCCATTGGAGTCTGAGCCCTGAAGCGAGGAGTGTCCACTGGAGTGACTCTTGGTGGAGTAGCTAGTGGTGTGTAGCTCCTAGAAACGGCAGTCAGTCGCGCAAAACCTGGTGTCGATGGCGATGCCGTGGCTGGTGTCGGGACGGGCAAACAAGGGGAGGATAAAGAGCCTCGTCGAACACGAGGCGGTGTGGAAGCATCGGTGGCGGCACCCCCACAATAACCGCCATCGCCACCACTAGAGCGCCGGCGCCTAGACGAGTGTGAAGATCGTCTCGTCGACACTGAAGCTTCGGAGCACGCTGAGGACCACTGTGTCTGCTAGGGTGACAAAGAAGAAAGAAACTCCTCATCATCCATACCTGCATTAAACACACGAACATTTAAACTTAATATTGAATGAATGGAGTAGAAAACATGGAAAAGTAGAGAGAGAGAGAGAGAGAGAGAGAGAGAGAGAGAGAGAGAGGAGGTGCTCGTCGTCCCTGCTTATGAGAACATACCTAGAGCATACGTACCTGGAGTGGATGCAAAGACCAGTAAATACAATGACGCAATGACGCATATAAATACAATGACGCAATGACACGTTCTTCTTCTATTCAACTTGAGTGATGGAAGAGGCAAGTCGATAACTCAAAATTTTCAATCAAAAGAGAGAGAAGAGAGAGAGAGAGAGAGAGAGAGAGAGAGAGAGAGAGAGAGAGAGAGAGAGAGCGCACACAATCAAATCTTGCAGTCGAAAAACCAGGTGGTGGAGCTGCGTGGCCATGTATTGCCCAGGATGTGAGCGCAAAATCAAAAGAGCGTTATACAACATGGAAGGTACTTAGAGAGCCAGAGTTTTTTCAAAACGGAGCAAAATTGTTCAAAACGGAGAATCGTACAAGAATCAGAACTATCTCTTTCTTTTTTGACGTAGAACTTGAAGGTGCTTGTAGCTCAAAGGCTAACAGCAACAGAACGCGTTCTTCTTCTATTCAACCTAAGTGATGGAAGAGGCAAGTCGATAACTCAGAATTTTCAATCGAGAGAGAGAGAGAGAGAGAGAGAGAGAGAGAGAGAGAGAGAGAGAGAGAGAGAGAGAGAGAGAGAGAGAGAGAGAGAGAGAGAGAGAGAGAGAGAGAGAGAGAGCACAATCAAATCTTGCAGTCAGAAAACCAAGTGGTGGAGCTGCATGTGGCCTAAGCGCAAATTTCGAGCTTCCCTGCAAAATCCGACCATGTTTCATCTATATGTTTCCAAGCTGCACAATCTGCAGGACTCCGCATCACACCATCCAAAGATTTATTCTCATCATGCCATGATGCTAGGGCGGCCATGGACTTACATTTGAAGAAATGCTTGATGCGAGGAAGCAGAGGAAAATGTCGCAAAACCTTTTGCGGAATTTTTGTTCTGTGGAGATCTACTCGATATCTCTCGGAATCACATTTCGGACACTTCTCCATGTCTATGTATTCCCCTCTGAAAAGAATGCAGTGATTAGGACAAGCGTAGATCGAATTGTAATCCATCCCCAAGTTTCGCAAAATCTTTCTTGCTTCTTCTCGGGAATCTGGCATCACATTATGAACTGGTAGTATGTGCTCTTTGAGCAATCTACACAACATAAAAGTACGGTACAATTGTGTAAAAATCTATCAGATCATTATACATTTAGAGTTTTATTAAAGTAAACTAATTGTAATAGATCACCTGAAAAGTGCTGTGACGCTAGTGTCACTCCATTCAAAATTTGCCTGCATGTTGAGAAGAGCTAGGAGCGCTTTCAATCTAGACACGTGCTCCATTATACAATGGCGTGTCGGCTTCACTTTTCATATCATCATAGATAAGCCTTTCTGAATCCATGATTGTCTCGATCATTTCATCAATCTCGGGCTCAAACATTGCCTCGTTGGGAATATGGTCTGCATGATCATCCCGGGAGCTTTCAGAGGCTACATCTTGTGGCCTCACAAATGTTGCTTGACCAAAGCGCCCGCGAACACATCTATTGGGTTGCAAGATTGCTGTCTGTTGGCCAGCGTCAGAGTCCGATGAGTTATAATTGGCAACAACTTGATCTATAATAGATGGATCGAACTCACCAAATTCACGAACGTGCTGCAAAGAAATGCGTCTTGTTTATCGCACAGCATGCTTGCATTGATTACAAGGACATAAGATCCTCGTTGACGGCCCCACATCCTCGTTTCAGTTGGACGGTCCCACATCCTCGTCACTACTCATAATGAGGGCAAAAATCTTATAACCTGGACAACAAATTTAATCTTCTATTGGCATTCTTCGTTTTTTTAATCTCTCTCTCTCTCTCTCTCTCTCTCTCTCTCTCTCTCTCTCTTTGTTCACACTGTAAACTACCTCACATTCTCTAGTCATGTCCAATGCCCGCACACCTCGGTCCAGAGGTGCACGGAGATCAGAACCACCGGGTTATAATCTCGTCTTTATTGGTCAATGCCTATATTTGTGGGTACAAGAAATCTACACACCCACGTCTACATGATAGTGCATGTAGTGGACAAAACCCCTTTGCCTCTTCTCTAGCTGTAGCATTTCACAGCATCTTAACATCTTTTCACCGTTCGTCTAACTCTAGTTTTTTTACCGTAATCTCGAAGTTAGACACTAATATAAAAACTCAATCCAAAATCTTATAAATCTAACCTAATTGAACATGTGGTGATTCGCTCCATTGAAGGGTAAAAGACATACCAATGGGGCTACTAGCTGTGTAGATGTGAAAAGGAGAGCATGTATTTTGAATGATTTCATCTTCCCCCACACACAATTTAGAGAGAGAGAGAGAAAGAGATTGTGTGCACTGTGTACATCATTTCAAAGGACAGTATAATCCTTCGGTGTACTCAAAATAAACCTAAATCTAATTTAATCTAACTTAAATAAACCTAAATCTAAATCTAACCTTATCTTAAACGATAAAAAGAGGAAAATGGTATAACCTTTCTATCACCCAAGTGTGGTATATTGGTTATGCCATTTCCCTCTTCAATAACAGGTAAATAACGTAAATAAACCTAAATCTAATTTAATATAACGTAAATCTAAATCTAACGTAAATAAACCTAAATCTAATCTAATATAGCGTAAATCTAAATCTAACGTAAATAAACCTAAATCTAATCAAATGTAAATTTAACTAAAAATAAACCTAAATTTAATCTAATTTAACTTAAATAAACCTAAATCTAATTTAACGTAAGTCTACATCTAATCTAATCTTTAACATCTTTTGGGATAGTTTTCTACGACATTAAAACTCTCTTCTTCTTGTGTGTGTGTGTGTGTGTGTGTGGGTGTGTGTGTGTGCCAATAAAAAGAGAAAAATGGTATAACCTTTCTATCACCGAAGTGTGGTAGATTGGTTATGCCATTTCTCTCTTGAATAACAAGCTTTGAGTTCAACTCCTCGTCGGCTAGATCTTTAGGTCTCTTTAATTAGTTTCCTACGACGTTAAATTAAACTCTCTTCTTCTCGGGTGTGTGTGTGGGTGTGTGTGCACGCCAATAAAAAAAGAAGAAAAATGGTATAACTTTTTTTATCACCGAAGTGTGATGGATTGGTTATGCCATTTCCCTCATGAATAATAGGTCTTGAGTTCAACTACTATCGACTAGATCTTTAAGGTCTCTTGGGATAGTTTCCTACGATGTTAAGACTCTCTTCTTCTTCTTCTTCTTCTTCTCTCTCTCTCTCTCTCTCTCTCTCTCTCTCTCTCTCTCTCTCTCTCTCTCTTTTCCTCTCTCAATGTGTGTGTGCATTCTTTGTTTATGCATGTGTGTGTGCGTTTTTGGTTTATGCATGCTCTCTCTCTCTCTTTTCCTCTCTCAATATGTGTGTGCATTCTTTGTTTATGCATGTGTGTGTGCGTTTTTTTGTTTATGCTTGTGCTCTCTCTCTCTCTCTCTCTCTCTCTCTCAAAAACACAATGTGTGTGTGTGTGTGTGTGTGAGAGAGATAGAGAGAGAGGGAGAGAGAAAGAGGGGAAGGGAACATGAGAGTGAGGAGAGGGAAGGAGCATACCTGGCTCTCCTTCCTCTCCTCGTGTGTGAGTGTGTGTGTGTGGAGAAGAAAGAGAGAGAGAGGGAGAGCTGCGTTACTTTGCTTGCTTGAGCGCGCGCTGAAAACTCAGATCTGAGATTTGAGTTTTCGAACGCTCTCGGTTAATTTTTTTAGCCTTGATGGCGTCGCTATAGGCTCACTATGAGCGTCGCTAAGTTACTTGTAACTTAGCAACGCTCATAGTGACGCTGTGGTTTTTCACATTTGAGCGTCGTAGTACGAGCATCGCTACTATTAAGTACCTCTTGTAGTGTGTGCTTGTCGAGCATACTATCATTCTTGCAATAACCCTTATTGTAGTAGCACTTTTCAGTTGTGTGATTCATCCATTTTTTCTCGATGGCACACCACTTTGGTTGCTTAGAGTGCGGCTTAGAAAATGGGCTAATCCTCTTCAACACCTCCTCTTTGAGTTGCTCTTGATTTGCCGCTGGCTCACTCCTTTGTGCTAATTTTGTGGACTTAGTTCCACTTTGTTGAGAGATGATGATGAATCATCATCTCTGTTTTTTTGGTCTCCATCCTTGTAGATCGCACAATTGTCTACTAGGAATAAAGCCTCCTTGGTTAACTCATTTAGAGTGGGGCTTTTCTTCATGTGCAAATCCTTTTGAAGGTCTGCATTTCTTAGTCCCTGGATAAATATGAACATGAGTCTAGATTGAGTAGGTAATTCTTCCACCAGGCAGAATTTTACGTATCTTTCCAATTGTAAGGTTGCTTTCCTAACAAATTCTCCCTCTTTCTGCTTGAACTTATGAGTTTGTGAGACCATATTGTGGGCTATCCCTCTTTGAGAAAACTCCACCACAAATTCATCAAATACTTCTTAGATGGTCTCAAAATCATGTGTTTCAATAGAATCAAACCAGGTGGCGGTCTCTTCCTGTAAGGTGAGTCCAAATCCAGCAAACTGTGTATCAAAGTCCCTGACCTCTTCTGCTTGGATCACTCTCAAGAATGCTGCCATGTGGTCTCTAGGGTCTCTTTCCCCTGAATATTTTTTGTGAACCCATTTCTGGACTTGAGAAGGTCGAACACGTCTGTGTCTACCATCCTTACTATAGAATCTCCTCGTCCCTCTTCTCCTATAGGTCCTTGTTCATGTGTCGATCTGGCATCAAATGCTTCTTCCAACCCATATCCTCTATAGGTTCTATCAATAGATGGTTTCACTGCAAATCTTCTTTCCATCTTAATTCTTTTCATATAGGGGAATCATGCTGTGGTCGACATCATCGTCGATCCTTTGCCCTCCTTGGGATAAGAGTAAGAATAAGTGGGCATTAGTCTGCAACCATTGATCCAATTAGACATAAACTCTCCCTTGAATGTTGCAAGTTCAAAAATGATTCCACTTGGTGATATGTCATTAATCACAAATGGGCCGTTATCCCGCTTTTGAGTTTCTGTGAGTGTTGTTTTAAGGTGTAGACTAAAACATAGTCACCCTTTTGAAACTCCTTGTTTATCACGTGTTGGTCATGGAAGTCTTTCATCTATCTTTTTCGTGCATACATGGTTGCAATTGCTTTTAGTCTCAATTCATCCAATTGGATTAGTTGGTCCAGTTTATCAGACAACTCATGTCCCATCCATAATTCTTGTGCAACATGTATGTAGGAATCAAAAATTCCACAGGCAATATGGCATTTATCCAAACGCAAAATTGAATGGTCTTGTGTTCTATGGCATTTTGTATGCTACTCGATATGCCCATAAAGCTGAGTGTAGTTTCGATCCCAATCTGTTCAGGATTTGGTGACAATTTTTGTGAGCACCATGCATAGAATTTTGTTTGTGCTCTCGGCCTGCCCATTTTCTCGAGGGTGGTATGGCATTGATTTAAAATGTAGCACCGTAAACTCTTGCAATAGATAACCCAACATCTCATTGAGGAAATGAGTTTCACGATCGCTTACTATCTCAATCGAGAGCCCGTATCTCGTGAAGATGTTCTATACAAGAACTACGATGTCGTTCTGGCATCGTTCTTCTGTGTTTCTTTGGCCTCTAGCCATTTGGCCAAATAATCTTTTGCCACTATGATGTATTGAGCATGAGTTTGATATGTCGGGGGTGAAACAGGCCCAAAAAAGTCTACTCTCCACTTGGAAAAAACCCTAGCTTCCATCATTGGTCGTAGTAGCATCTCATCACGTTGCATTGGTTCTTTCATTTTTTGGCAGGTATCACATCGTTTGACATATTGCTTTGCATCCATGAACAAGTAGGCCACGAGATTCCTATAAGGACTTTTGCTGTTTTGTCAAACTCCTGTCGAATCGACATGTACTTGCTCCAGAATCGGCAAGTACTTGAGCTCCATGGCACAGATTCTCAAATTGCCATCTATCCCTCTTTGATACATGTTATTTTCCATGATAGCATAGTTCTCCACTTCTTGCTGGATTGGGCGTAGTTTAGCTCGACTCAAGTTTACTCGCAAAACTCCTTGCTTGATATAATCCACAATGTGCTTTGTGCACTTGGGTGCTTCTGCTATCCAAAATAGTGTAGCATGTTCAAGTGGCTTCTGGATTGCACAAGTATCACATGAACTAACATAGTCATGGACGCTTTTTTGCATATGAGGTTAATGAACCCCTAGTCTCATCAGCCTTTGGTATGTCTGTGTTTTTGCATTGTGAAACCCCGTTGTTTGTAAATGAGCTTGCATCAAGTACAATTCTTTCTCAGATGGCTCTATGCATAGCCTAAGTATTCCATCATTTCCCTGCCTATATAGCTGTTTGGCTATTAGCATTAACGAGTGAGATTGGTGAATGATTGATGGATGCCGTTCAATCTGTAGAGAACCAATGGTGAGCAATGGTATCACATGTTTGCTCCACCTCGGTACCATTTGGATATTAAAAAGATAAGAATCTGACAAGTCATCATCAACCTCAGAGGTGCTTCTTCGTGTATTAACCGCGATAAATGGTCCTCTCTTTCATGAGTAGCCTCTTTCTTGACCACTACTGTGAAATCAAACTCTAGCAATATTATGAACCATTGAACAATATGGTCAATATTGCATGATTTGTTCACTAAATACAATAGTGCCCGATGATCCACAAAGAATATGAGTTTGTTTGCGAGAAGGTAGTGTCTAAAAATTTTCACTAAAAAGATCACTCCCAAGCCTTCCCTTTTTGTGGTCGTGTAATTTCACTCTGCACTATTGAGCTTTCTACTAGAGTAATAGATTGGGAAACACATTTTGTTCTCTCCAGCTTGAGCTAAGATGCATCCAATAGCATAGGCCGATGCATTTACATGAACGTGGAAGATTTTGTTCCAAACAAGAGCTTTTAAAATTGGAACAAAAATAAGTCTCTGCTTCAATTGTTGAAACACTTTCTCACATTCTTCATTCAGTGAGATCCGTGGCTATGTAAGCCGTTCTTGATTCTTCCTCTGGTTCAGGAAGATCAATCCTCTTTGTATTTTTAGGCCCATCATATGATGTTCCTGGTCCTCGAGGCTCTTGCATTGATTGCTCAACAACAATATGTCATCAGTCTTGAATCATGTATTTTTTGTAATGAGAGGGTGCATTGAACTTTTTAGTACTAGAAACCCTCTCACTCTCCATTTTTGTTATCCAAACCTCTTTCATTGTTCGTTTCAACCTTCGATATTCAATTTTTCGTTTAGTTTTGGATATCTTTGTTGCTGTTGTGACCTTGTTTTTTGGTTTCTTTTTGGCTTGTTTCTTTGAGTTTGCTCAAAATGTTGACAACTTCAAAGGTTTTCTTGTGATTTTGTCTCGGACATAGTCATCTGTTTCTACGAGCTTGAGATATCGCATTTTGGTTATCAACTTTGGCATTGGTTTTTCCAACTTGTTTTGTTGTCTCTTTGCTCGTCTCATTTGATATCTCCTTTGTCTCCACATTTTTTGGTTAGGAAGATTGACTCATCCAGTTTTGGTGCATTTTTGTTTTTTGAGCGACTCGAAAGCTCATCCTCAGCATTGTTCCCTAACTCGTCACTCCTCAAGTCATGGAATTTGTCCTCATCATTGTCACTAAGATCTAAGACAAAAATTTCTTCCACTATCCATTTGCAATTGATTGTTTCATTGGTCTCAATTGTTCTCATTTTATCTTTTCAAGTCAAGATCACATTTAGCATCTGAAAAGGCAATATGTCATAACCGTCCTTCTTGCAAAAGACAGTGGTGGTTACCTCTTTTACACACATAACTAGGGTTGCCATTACTTTCTCCCATCCAAAGGGTTCAAACAACTCCTTTGGAAATGGCTCCTTGATGCAATAGTTATCTTCTATTGAGCGCTCTAGGACACATTCCTCCCTTCTCAAGCTCCCATATTCCAATACTCTGCACATCCAAATATGCATATCCTTCACTAATGAAGCAGGCAATTGTGTTTCTGAATCCATAGTTACAACAAATTCTTCCATTGGGGTGCGATTTACATCCCTGTAACTATGATCCTTCGAATGGTTATTCTCAAATAACTTCAAAGTTGATGTCTTTTCTAAAATCAACCACAACAAAAGTATGTTCATATTCTATCCCGCATGAGGATATAACTTGTTCCAACATTCCTAAAGGTCTCCTCACATACGTCTGCTAGTTGTAATTTCGTGCGTGTTTTCCTAAGAGATGGTCTTCCCCATTTCTCTTATGTTCCCTTTGTAGCAATGGATACTCCGGCTCCATTGTCAAGTATCACTATCGTCTTTATTCCCTTGTACTCTAGAGGTAAGTGGTGTTTCCCTCTTTTCCCTTTCAATAATCACCCACCGAATTCACTGGTACATGCTTTGCTTTGGGTTTCTAAGGATGATTCACTTCTCTTATTTTGTCTACAAGTTTTTCTTTTGAATGGATCTTCAATCCCAATTTTTCTAGGTTCTTGCTTATTTGTCCCCACAAATGTGATCTAATTTTCAGAAGTTCAGCGAGAGTGATGGTGCATCTTATAGGAGAAGACATTAAATCATGTAAGCTCTTTGTATCCGTTATCTGTGGAATAGGATTCCATTGAGGTCATATGATTCTCACTTCCAATTTTGTCTCGTGTTCCCCTATAAAGGATGGTAAAGTCCTGATGGTTGCTCGTTTACTCTCCATAGATGTCTTCCGTACCTGTATCTCCATACGATGACTGAATATCCCTCGGATAGATCTCATGATCCATGTTGACCTTAGGGATTGGTGTTGATTGCAAAGTGGTACTGCCATCTTTTCTATTTATGATTGTCTCACATAGTGATTGTGGCCACGACTCTTCCACTTCAGGAATTGGTGATATCTCAAATGACTTAGCCTCATCCATTGTGTTCAAAACAATCTTTCTATCCAAAGTTTTTTCCTTTTCCGCTATTGTTGGTTTGATCATGTTGTCTGGATTCTTAGCACAATGTTTGGGTAGGTGATTTCATCCGCAACCATCAAACAATCCATGGACTTTGATTTGTTTGCCTGCGTTGTCTTTCTCAAGCATGCTTGTTTTTACTTTTTCAATCCCAGTTTTTAAGGTGTCTGGCTGTATTAGAGCTTGAGCATTCTCTATGAGCCTTTTGCGAGCCTTTTGCACATCTCCATTATTTTAGCTTCCATTATAAGGTGCGGATGAGTCAACAATATTTGCTCCAAAGTTTGGTTATTCTTCAGTCTCGCCTCGTAGGCTTGCAACATAGCATGTAACTGCTCGTTTATTTTTCTACTAAGATTGAATCGCTTGACATAGTCTTGGATTCTTCCAATTCCTTTGATTTTCTTTGCTCTCTCATTCACATTTGAGTTGTTCCTTTGCTTGGGTTAATTCCTTTTCCAAGGCCGCCTTTTGTTTAGCCTCTTTGCTTTCATTTTGTCTCGTTTGACATTCCATGATTTCTTCTAAGTTCTAACTAACCCATTTTAAGGCTCAGTACGAGCTTGAGGCCAATGTGTACATTGCTTGATATTAATATATTTACTCACAATTGTGAGTTTTTCTTTTAATAAAAAAAGATGACAAGGCCCTGCTTTGTGTCTGGGAGAAAAGAAATTGGCAAATGTACAACATACAAGCCACTACTTTTTGGACTACATAAGCAATGTTCGAGAAAAGTGTGCCTTCGCTTAGCCTGGGTGATTTGAAAAATCAAAATACCCGGTTGAAGGGAGGAGGAGAAGGAGAAAACATGTTTAGAAAATTTAAAGAAAATAGAGTTAAATTGCAAAAAATGTCGGCTATTTTGGAAATTTTCCTCTTTAAATCTACCACGTTTGTGAAATGGATTTTTGCCGAATACTGTGCCTAAGGCCTTGGGGTGGGTTCAGAGGGGGCGGCGATAGAAATATTAAAAGGGGTATAGCTATTCCGTGGCGTTTAGGGATTGGACCAAAAGGTGTGGTGAAGTTCCGGACCTACCTATAGTTTGAGCAAGACCTCCCAAAAGGAGTTTCCACTCTGTCTAGTGTAAAGTGTCGGCGTGAGGTTTGAGCCTGGTCCCGTTGCATGCTAGCCAGTTGCTACTCCACTATGCTCTCACTGATTTGCTCTGCTACTGCTATAAGAAAAAATTATGTGATGCTGTCTCTTCTGAACCAAGAGAGTGGAGGCAAAAAAATCAAAGAGGCCTATCGACGCCCCTCGCTTGAGCCTAGCCTTAGTAAAGGGTTGCATTTTGGGTGCGATTATGGACCATTAGATAAAGCTTGTTGATTAGTGCCATAAGGCAATAAACTTTCTTTTTACTAAACTTGTAAGACGCTTGTGAGAGGGTGTTGACATTTGTGTATTTCTCTCTTTGAAGAAGGGTATTGAGTATTGTGTTGCACACAATCTTTCTCATCTTTTTTGTTTTTTGTTTTCAATTTGTTATAATGCTTCCTAGTGTTTGTTGGACTACATAAGGAGTCCTTAGTAAAGCGTTGGATTTTTGGTGCAATCATGGACCATTGGATAAAGCTTGCGGATTAGTCACATGACAAAAAACTTTTATAAAAAAATGTTTATTTTAGGTCTGTCGATGACCTCGCTTGAACCTAGCCTTAATAAAGGGTTGCATTTTGGGTGCAATTATGGACCATTAGAGAAAGCTTGTTGATTAGTGCTACCAACAAACTTTCTTTTTTACTAAACTTGTAGACGCTAGTGAGAGGGTGTTGACATTTATGTATTTTTCTCTTTAAAGAAGGGTATTCACAATCTTTCTCATCTTTTTTGTTCTCAATTTGTTAGCTAGTGAGAGGGTGTTGACATTTGTGTATTTTTCTCTTTAAAGAAGGGTATTCACAATCTTTCTCATCTTTTTTGTTCTCAATTTGTTATAATGCTTCGTAGTGTTTGTTGGACTATATAAAAAGTCCTTAGTAAAGCGTTGGATTTTTGGTGCAATCATAGACCATTGGATAAAGCTTGCGGATTAGTGTCACATAGCAAAAAAAAATTTAAAAAAATTGTGAGAGGGTGTTGACATTTGTGTATTTCTCTCTTTAAAGAAGGGTATTGAGTATTGTGTTGCACACAATCTTTCTCATCTTTTTTGTTCTCAATTTGCTATAATGCTTCCTAGTGTTTGTTGGACTACATAAGGAGTCCTTAGTAAAGCGTTGGATTTTTGGTGCAATCATGGACCATTGGATAAACCTTGTGGATTAGTGTCACATGGCAAAAAACTTTTTTTCAAAAATGTTTATTTTAGGTCTGACGATGCCCTCGCTTGAACCTAGCCTTAATAAAGGGTTGCATTTTGGGTGCAATCATGGACCATTAGATAAATCTTGTTGATTAGTGCCACAAGGCAACAAACTTTATTTTTTACTAAACTTGTAGACGCTTGTGAGAGGGTGTTGACATTTGTATATTTCTCTCTTTAAAGAAGGGTATTGAGTATTGTGTTGCACACAATCTTTCTCATCTTTTTTGTTCTCAATTTGTTATAATGTTTCGTAGTGTTTGTTGAACTACATGAGGAGTCCTTAGTAAAGCATTGGATTTTTGGTGCAATCATGGACCATTGAATAAAGCTTGCTGATTATTATGTCACATGGCAAAAAAGTTTTTTTTAAAAATGTTTATTTTAGGTCTTTCTAAGAGGTGTTGACATTTGTGTACGTCTCTCTTTAAAGAAGGATATTGAATATTGATTCACATACAATCTTTCTCATCATCTTTTATCTTTTTTTTTTTCTCCATCTCTTAGAATCCTTTCAAGTGGTTTTTCAAACATGATTGTTTATGTTTTTAGAATATATTGAAATTTTAATAGTTTATTGCTACTTTAAAAAAAAAACATAATATTTTATTGAGATAACAAATATTTAAAAAATTATTGTCACTTTTTTGTTTTCTCTCACAAAAAAACCTTTATTATTAAATTATTTTCATAGTCTTATATAGGTCGTAGTGAATTTTCACTTTGTTCAATCATTATTTCTATAATATAAATAGTTCATTGTTACACTTGTTACATTTGTTTTTTAACAAGATAAAGACTTCATGATAGCCTCAAGAAGACAACATAGCCATCGCGACCAATCGTGAAGAAGGCTAGAGATTAATAACTTAGCTTGTTGTTTCTAAGCTCATATAAAAATATGGTTGTTGATTCTTGGTTAATTATTTTTTGAGTTATACATACATGTCCTATCGGAGTGAACTTTTCAACGTGCTATGTGTCTTTTTCTTAGTGGGTGCCGTCGTACTATATATGCTTAGTGTATAGACCATGTACAAGAGTGAATAAGGATGAACCTAGTAAAGCTTCAAATGGATAAGAATCTAAATTGGTAAAGCAATCACCTACTCTACTAAGTTTTCACTATAGCTTTGGATCACACGATAATAATAAAACTTGAAATCTACGTTTGAAGTAGTATGTCCCTACAATCTTTTTGTCATTTCTTTTAAGAAGTATCTTGGGTGATACCTTGGGGTTGAAGTGCAAAAGAAAAGGAAACAGTGAGAATTTCAAGTTTGTCCTTATTTTTTTTGGTTAGGGAAATTGGGTATTTCAATAGGAAGTTCAAACGTGTAAACAGATTTTTTTTGCTTCGCGCAGTGAGTAGGTGTTTCTATTGCTTGCAGTTGACACGTGGTGCAGAGAGAGCAATAGAGAGAGATCTAGTAATTTTTTAGGATTTTTGGGGTTCGGTGCTCAGGCGAGTCCGCGACACCTCTGTCTCTTTCTCTTGGGTGTAGGTGATCGTCATGCGGGCATGACCGAACTCGGAGGGAGTTGGAGGATAGGGGAAGCGGAGCGGGGTCGATGACGGCAGGGTAGCACAAAACAGGGTTCTCTCTCTCTCTCTCTCTCTCTCTCTCTCTCTCCAGCGGTTGCTTTGAATGCAGGGGCAGAACCCTCTTCTCTATGCGTATCTGCAGGCCATCACCTCTGCCACTTTGCAGAAGAAGAAACTCCCTCCTAGAGTTTGCCGTCAGTTCCCTGGTATGCAACAAATGTAAGGCTCGAAGTAGGCAGCAGCAAAGGGAAGTGGACGATGGACAATGCCACCGAGGCACTCCAAGAGGACCTACACAGTTGCGATTGAAGCTCACTGATAAGATGCAAAAAATGTGCGCATATGCTTAGAGAAGAGGCTCCGATCTGCGCAGTGCGAAGCTTGTTCGTCTGTGTGTGTCTCTTGAGAGAGAGAGAGAGAGAGAGAGAGAGAGAGAGAGAGAGAGAGAGAGAGATTTGGAGACCGTGGGAATCGGGGCAGAAGGTTGGGACTTTGTATTTTAAAAAGTGAGGGAGGGGAATCTCCGCTTTAATTAATTAATGAACCGCAAGATGGCCCAGGTAGGCAGCAAAAACGACTTTTTCACAAATGCATTAATTAGTTTGGGGAGGGGGAAGAAAGGAAAAGGGAAGGGTAGGGAAAAAAAAGGGAAAGGAGGGGGGGGGGGGGGTTGTATCCTTTTTTTTATGGCTCAAAGAGAGCTCAAGGACCAACGTAGGCATATAGCCTAGTGGTTTACATTGAGTTTCATACTATGTAGGTGATGAGTTCAAGTGCTATTCATTAATATTGGTTTTAAGTGGTGACGTGCATGGACATGCTAATTGGAGATGCTAAAGGATCTTGGGGAGATTCTATCTAATGGAAAACAAAAGTAGAGCTATTCAGCAAAAACGACTTTTTCACAAATGCATTAATTAGTTTGGGGAGGGGGAAGAAAGGAAAATGGAAGGGTGGGGAAAAAAAAGGGAAAGGAGGGAGGGGGGGGGGGGGGGGGGGGGGGGGGGGGGGCTTGTATCCTTTTTTTTATGGCTCAAAGGGAGATCAAGGACCAACGTAAGCATATAGCCTAGTGGTTTACGTTGAGTTTCATACTATGTAGGTGATGAGTTCAAGTGCTACTCATTAATATTGGTTTTAAGTGGTGACGTGCATGGACATGCTAATTGGAGATGCTAAAGGATCTTGGAGAGATTCTATCTAATGAAAAATAAAAGTGGAGCAAGTAGGCACCATTATGATAGTGGTCTCACATTGGCATTCTAAAATTCTAAAACAATCGAATGAAAAGGTTATCAACTCATGTAAGGCTATGAAAACTAAGGACCCATTCACAAACCACAGCCCCCCAAAAAAGAAAAGAAAAGAATTTCAATGCTTTCACATGAAAGGTAGGTACAATTAATGTGTGAAACTTTGCCCGTTGGCATTCCTAAATAATAAAATGATCCAATCACTGTATGAGACTGTGGTGTTACAAGGTCTTGTCGTGCTCATGTTGAGCCATGGATGGTGTGCTCATGTTGAGCCATGACATCATCCAGGGACCAACATTACATCGGCTATCAGGGCAACCATCCCTACCAACCCGTCCCCTTATCCTTGATACACAAAGTCCATTATCATGTTCTTCTGATATAGTTTAATCCCCGATGGCCAAGATTTTTTCTCATCCTGATAATAAGGCACAAGTAGTCCTAGACCAATCCTCCGAGTGTTGCTTGTGTTCGAGCGTCCATTTTAGCACTTTGCTTTCTTGTATAATTTTTGCGAAGCTTGCCACCTCAAAACCTCCTTCAAACACATGGTAGTTCCTTGTCTGCTATACATTATGTAAGAAGAAGTACCTGGCAGTTTGAGTGCTGATGAGGAGGGCAGGACTACCCGAATTTTTCCCTCCAAGGATTAGATCAGTCTTGAAATCCATGTTCTTTGGATCCACTTGCATATTTTTCTTGTGAGACGTAGTTGGGCAATCCATGAAGAGGTGGGCCAGATCTTCACTAGCCAACCTGCACCCCAAGCATCGATCTACCCAATCCCTCTGTCCTGAATCATCACCCCCACGGTAGAGCACCCCAAATTACCTTCCATAAAAATACCTTCATGTGCTGTGGAACATTTGGCTTCTAGATGTTCTCCATTACTTGCTTCCACCTTTCCTCCGGCCATTGTTTTTTCCATATCTTGTTAAGGGGGCTAGACCAATTCTTCTTATGCATCATTGTATGATAAATGTCTTTAAGATGGGGTTTCCATAACAGACTGCTTCCGGACCATTTCTAGGCATTCCAGTCAAACTCCGAATCACAGATTGGCATCACTATATTGTCAAGCTCTTTCATTACTTTGTGGACAAACAAGACGTCCAAGCTATTAAGTTGGTACTGGGTAACCAGAAGGTCAATGGTTTTCCAACTCTTGTTGCCACTATCTCAGAAATGCCCAACTCGATTCAGACCCTTATTATTCAGCTTTCTCGCTGTCTCTATCCAATAGGGAATTTGTGACGGATGTACAACTTTGGAAAGCCAAGGGGACCAATGCAAAATGGAGTTCTTGAAGTATCAGGTTCTTCCTCCCACTTTAAGACTTGAGTTTTATTTAAAATAAGTCAACAATCAAATTTACTTTGATTGTGAGCATTGGATGGTGATAGCTTTGCACTTTTTCTCTACCACCCTCCTGTGGCCTCTTGGCCAAAAACATAATATCTTACTGCGATAACAAATGTTTAAAATATTAGTGTCACTTTCTTGTTTTCTCTCTCACAAAGACACAAAGGAGCATCTTATTCTTACATTCCTCTCAATAGCTTAACCTTATGCAGAAGGGCAGCCCTAGTGAACTTTCACCTTCTTTCATTTTTTTTTGTTTTTTGGGCATGTTCTATAGAGGAGATGGGAGAAAGACTTACAAACATTTTTTTGTGGCTTTGCTTAGGCAATGGTCATATGAGACATAGTTATTAATTATTTCCTTGATAACTATGCCTCTTTAGTGGTCATAGGAGAAATAATTTGAGGCCCAGTACAACTATGCACACCTCCTTTGCAACTATGCCAATCTTGACGTAGTTACAATTGTAACCTATCGAGACATTTATTAAATGCGAAGACTTTCAACATCTGCCTCAACAAATGGGCTACGAGAGTATGATAGCCAATGTGCAACAAATAATGTGCTTACGTGTGAATGACAAGTCCAAGTGGAATCTGCAATTTTCGTGCACCCCCAATGTGCATGAATTGGTAAGGCCAGTATAGTGTAATGGTTTGTAGCGAGACTTCACTTCGTGTGATCGTAACCATGCCTTTGTCAACTTGCTCTCCCTTAGTAGACAGTGAGCAAGCACTATTAACCTGTTACGATTAATCCGGCCTTGTGTGACCATGCCTTTAGTTGGAGAACGAGTCCCTTCATTCATTAATGAAGAGCCACATTGATTTTTTTAGTAATTTCTTTTAAAATTCCTATGTGAAGCTTCAACTTGTTTTATCTACATAAATATTCCAAGTACTGGCCTATTATTTCTTGCATAATAAACAATTCTCAACAGAATGTCTCCTCTTAAGGGACTCTTTAGTCTTGAAGGTTGGGGCATGCCAACTTGCATGGAAAGTAGACCCTCATGACTAAATGACACATCACATTTAAGAGGGGGTTTTTTGGGGGGGGGGGGGGGTGAGGCGTGTTAGGTTCAAGCCCTTGTTGGTATGCCAGTGGGAAACTCTCCTTATGAAGCATGCCGGCAGGTTCAGCTAGAAGTGGAGTATTTTTTGCATGGCTATCTAAAGCCTCTTAAAGATTGTAAGGTTTACAAAGGAAATAATCAACAAAAGCATAGCGTTATTTTGCAATAGTGTGTTGAATCTCTCCCTCTCTCTCGTTTTCTTTGCTCTACTGCACTCTCCAAACTCACCATGGCTTTTTGGCTCCACCCACCATAGCCACTATTGCACAATTGGTATCACAACACTTGATTTTTCTTGGCATTAGCCTCAACTCGGTTTAACAACACAAGAGTAGCCGCTTACAGAGGAGAGAGGAGGTTGAACAACCTGCACAGATTTGAGGAGAATTTGCATCAGCATGGTCGCCTTGGCCTGAAAACCAACTTTCGACACATGCTCGTCTGCCAATTCGGCCTCTATAGCTTGCGGTGAGCAGATCATCCTCCACGTTGTCATTTTGTGCCATCTCTGCATTACAGCGATCGTTTTGTTTGTTTTATTTCACACTTTATTCAAGTGGCCACCCAATCTGGTCTTGAGCCCTTATGCAAGCGGGTATTCATACCCTCGACAAGGTGTAAGACACCATGTCCGTGCTCGGCTCAGTAGTATAATGGCTTGTAAATAATTTGAAGGCGTCTTTTCAAACTTAGGAAGAGTCAATTCCAGTAATTTAGAAAGTTTCTGCAGTAGCTTAATACATGCATGCAAAGACAATTGAATTCGAAAACAACCACTCTGAAAGCTAAGACGACAATAACCAATAACACAAACTTTCTATCAAGCTTCTAAAAGACTTCAACATGGCCTCAAAATCGATAAGTTTAACGGATTCGTCTTCCACACCTAGAAAATCAAAGTGAAGGGATGGATATCTGATGCACAAGAATTTGTGGAGCGTCGTCAAGCCGCTATCAGCCGACGAAGCAGGCACATCCGTTGCAGTTACCCGAGCGTTATCTTCCGAGCAACAACGCAAGGATGAGCAAGCATTAGGTATTATTTTGACATCTCTCGAAGATGATTTTATTCATTATCTGGATGACATGCAATCTGTCAACTCTGCTTGGATACAGCTAGAGAAGGTTTTTGGTGCTAAAGCTAAGTATTCAATGATGAGTCTAAAGATAGAGTTGTACTCTCTTGCTATGCATGCTGATGAAAATATTACATCTTTAGTTAACTAGATGAAGAGTATTAAAACTCAACTTGTTTATGTCGAAGCCCCAATAACCATAAGAAGATCTCATAGCCGTTTTGTTTAAAAAGTTTTCATGACAAATTTCATTAGATTGTTAGTGTTTTAAAGAAGAAAGATCTGCTGCCCTCCTTGGATGGTATCATCAATTCATTGCAAGAAAAAGAAAGAAGAGTATCCCATATCACTTCTTTTATTATCCTTAGTGCATATACAGTCTCCAATGCAGTATCTCCCATCAATTCTTTTGATACTTCCAGTGCCTATGCAGTCACTAATTGTGCTTCTACCTCAACTTCATCTCGACCATCCATTGGTACCATATCTTGTGCATTTGTGGGCGCAATAATCATCAGACAAAAGACCATTTCAAGAAGAATCCTTGTGTTTTATGTGGTAAAACAAATCATCCCTCAAATAGATGCTTTCAAAAGGGTAAAAATCAAATTCATATGATTGAGAGAGACACCGAATCTCTAATATATTCTGTTGACAATGAAGCCTTTCAGTTCAACTCTTTTCATGTTTTTTAGCCAAAACAAATTGTACGGGCTATAGACACTGCCACACATGAGCGGTAAGACCTCCCAAATTATCCTTTTTTTGTTCAAGTCCCATTTTGTTCTACTTCTCGTGAGGTTATTGGGTACACCTTAAACCCCAAGGTTTGGAAGTGAGTTGTGCAACAGTGGCTATGGTGGGTGGAGCCGAAAAGCCATGGCAAGTTTGGAGAGTGCAGCAGAGTAGAGAAAATGAGAGAGAAGGAATGATTCGACACACTATTGCAAAATAACGCTATGCTTTTGTTGAATTTCCTTTGTAAACCTTACAATATATAAGAGGCTTTAGATAGCCATGCAAAAATACTCCACTTCTAATTGAACCTGCCTGCATGCTTCATAAGGAGAGTTTCCCACTGGCATACCGACAAGGGCTTGAACCTAACAAGGGGATCAATGGATGGGAACTCCATGCATGGCCGTCGAGGTGATCAGTGCCGTGGATGGCTTGTTAAAACTAAACTTGACCAAGAACTAAACTCGGCCAAGGGTCCCGTCCGGGTTTAGTTCTAGGCGAGTCCAGGTTTTGTGTTTATAACATTAGGTAAAATGGCAATCCTTTCAAACGTGCGCGGGCGGGTGATGTAGTTAGCCCATGCTTTGAAAAGCATTGGAACATGAGGTCGTGGGTTCCAATCCAAGCTCCTTAACATCGCCCCCCGTTTTTTGGGTAGGCCTACCCACCTCGAGATACCCGCCAGCGTCCTTCGTCGTCGATCCCGTTACTAGCCCCCATGTGCCCACCTGTGTCACTTAGTTTTGTGGAAAGTAGACTGCATAATCTATGATTGGATACGAAAGTCATTGGATCTAGCTTACTGAGGCTATGGTCACACATGCTTAGTTTTTTGTAAGTACTTCTCAAAACATCTGACAAGTTGCAGATTTTTACTGACTTCATTTTGCAACTATGCCTTTTTAGACATAGTTACAAAACTATGCGGTTCCACTGCTGTGATCAACTCCCTCTTTCTCTCTCTTGTGTGTGCTCGATTCTTCCTCTCCCTACTTGTTGCACCCAATTCCTACTCTGAGCTCCTATTAGAAGCTTTTGATAACTAAACCTCGCTTGACCATAGCCTTATTGTTGCTTCCACTCTACCCTTCAATAATCAATTGACATATGATAACGGAAAACGTCTTTGTAGCTAGAAAAACTCCGCAGTAGGCCCGACCAATTTTTGGTTTTGGGTTGATTAAGGGGTATCTTTAGAGATGCCTTTTGATGGCTTTGAAGTGAAAAATGGGGGAGGAAACACGTTGAGGAGAGAGAAAAAGGCAATGATGTCAGGTCGACAGACGACGTGGTATTTCCAATTTCGTTTCCATTTGTGAAGCACAACGAAAGCATGAGGTTTGGTCCCTTGACTTGAATTAATACTTTATCATCTTTCTTTTTGGCCTACTCAGAAAAGGCTTGAGAGACTTTATGCATTTCTAGAGGGACCTAAAGGCAAAGAGGAAAAAAGATTGATAGAAAACAAAAGAACTAGAGAGATGTGCAAAGGCTAACGGATGAGGGTGACCTTAACGAGATCATATTTAGACATTAGTCTAGAGAAATCTTCTCCTTCAAGGAAACAAGGTGAGATTTCACTATGGCTTTTCAAGAAGGGACTTGTGTGTAAGACACACAAGTAGAATGGCCTTGATTCTTACAATGCCATTTGAAACCACAAAAATATCAATGCTTTCTTCCTATATATACACACTTCATTCCATATATATGTGCACGAGGTTTCAAATCTTCCTTTGATACCAAGATCGAGAATTTCTCACACACGTTCTTTATGAGTTGCTAGACTTGGTTTGACATAATTAGAAGTGTTCTACTTCTATTTGTGTGTGTGTGTGTGTGTGCGCACGTGATCGTGCACACGCGCGCATGAGAGAGAGAGAGAGAGAGAGAGAGAGAGAGAGAGAGAGCTCTTTTTAGTCCATATTGGGCTAACAATGCTACCAAGCTTGATGGCACAAATAATTCTTTGGAAAGCTACTCAACTTACCAAGCCCACCCGCCCATAGAATGTTGTTGCCATGGCATCTTTTTTCCACTTTCCACGGCGTACTCACATCACTTTATTTTCTTTTTTTAATTACTAGCACATTGTGAAAACCATTGTTCTTTTATTAGGTTATGACACGTTGTTTCAACAACCTTTTAAACAATATTGAATACATTCTTTTGGAAATAAAGGAGCTAACTCCTATTTTTCCAAGACACTCTTGGAATAGGTTTCTCTTTTTTTTTAAAATTTTTTAAAAGTAAAACTCACAATTGTGAGTGGATTATATTGAGCAGCCCAAAAAATTACAAGGTTTTGTCATGCTCATATTAAGCCATGACAACATCCAGGGATCATAATTACAAATAGGGCAGCCACCCCTACCACCCCGCCTCATTCTGATATCTTTTATTTATCGATGGCCAAGATTTGCCCCCATCCTAGGCATTCCATCTGCCTGATAGCAAGGCACAAGTAGTCCTAGACCTAGTCCTCTGAGTGCTGCTTGCACTCGAGTGCCCATATTAGCACTTTGCTTTCTTGTATAATTTCTGCGAAGCTTGCCACCTCAAATCCTCCTTCAAAAACACGGCGGTTCCTTGTCTGCCATACATTATGAAAGAAGAAGTATTTACAATCTGAGTGCTGACGAGGAGTGCAGGACTACTTGAATTTATCCCTCCAAGGTATAGGTCAGTCTTGAAAAAACTAATTTTCCATGTTCTCTGGACCCACTTGCATACTTTCCCTACGAGGCCTTTTATAGTTGAGCAGTCCATGAATAGGTGGGCCAGATCTTCACTAGCTAACTTGCACCCCAAGCATCGATATGACCCAATTCCTCTCTCCTTAATCTTCACCCCCATCGGTAAAGCACCCCAAACAACCTTCCATAAGAAAACCTTCCTGTACTGCGGAACCTTTGGCTTCCAAATGTTCTCCATTACATGCTCCCACCTTTCCTCCGGCCATTGCTTTTTCCATAGCTTGTTAAGGGGGCTAGACCAATTCTTCTTTTGCATCATTGTGTGATAAATGATTTTAGTATGGGGTTTCCACAATAGACTGCTTCCGGGCCATTTCCAGGCATTCCAGTCCAACGCCGAATCACAGATTGGCATCACTAGATTGTCAAGCTCTTTCATCACTTTATGAACAAGCAAGACCTCCAAGCTATTAAGTTGGTACTGGGCAACCATAAGGTCAATGGTTTTCCAACTCTTGTTGCCACTGTCCCAGAAGTGCTCAAGCCGGTTTAGACCCTTATTATTCAGCTTCTTGGCTGTCTCAATCCAATAGGGAGTTTGTGGCGGATCTACAATTTTGGAGAGCCAGGGAGACCAATGCAGGATGGAGTTCTTGAAGTATCTAGCTTCTTCCCCCCACTTTAAGACTCCTGCTGCTTACCAATTCTCTTGAACTGCCCCCTAGTCTTAAGGTAGACCACGCCGGGGCTAATAGTTTGTCATGAATCTCCACCCCTCTCCACTTTCCACCCTTTGGGCCAAGTATAGCTGCTTCTATCAAATCTATGATCAGGACATCCCAAACTTGACCCTGTTTAGCCAAGGCAGCAACAAATTTGGTGCAACAAGCTTTTGCATGGGTCACACGGTTGAGAATTCCGAGGCCTCCTTGATTCCCCGGCCGAGCAACTGATTCCCAATGGGCCCATTGCCATTGTCTGGAAGACTTCGTGTTATTTTTCCATAAAAATATTTTTACTGGTTTTAAGGACTCTTTCCAATGACACTTAGCCATCTTGAGAAGCGGGGTAGTGAAGGCAATATAAGGAATCATGAAGGCATTCATCACTCTTATCCGACTTGGGAATGGGAGAAGAGCATACTCCCACCTTCTCATTTTTGCTTTGATTTTTTCAAGCACCCACTCGAAACTTTGCTTGTGAGTTACATCCACCCCCAAGGGGGCTCCTAGATGTCTAAAGATATTTCCTTTTGTGACAATCTCCCCCGACCAGACAAAAGGGTCAAATGAGTCATTTTCCGATAGGGAAATCATCCTTGACTTCTCTATATTACACTGGGATCCCGAAGCTATTGAGAACACTTGTACAATCTCCAGAGCTTTTCTAATGACCTGGGGGCATGCTTTCAAGAAGAGGAGAGAATTGTCTGCAAAAAGTTTTGCCAGGAGTTGGCCATTTCCTAGTAAAATAAGGCCTTGCACCTCTCCTCGTTCAGCACTAGCTTCGAGCGTCGTGATTAGAGGATGTGATCCTATGGCAAAGAGTAGGGGGGCCAGAGGGCATCACTATTTAATAGACCTTTTGACCTCAAAAGAGCCCACAATTATATCGTTGAATAGGAGCTCTGACTGACTTCCAGCCCCCATTACACGAACCAGTCGACAGAGGCGCGGCCCAAAGCCAAGAGCTTCCATGACTGCTTCTATATATGTCCATGTTATTCTGTCATAGGCCTTGTCCATGTCCAACTACAACAGAATGCACGCCTGCTTTGTGACAATTGCGTATTCTATACCCACCATTGCTGCCAAGATGTTATCGTAAATGGACCTTCATTTTATGAAACCGTGTTGATGGGGGGAGATGATCTTGGTTAGGAAGGGGGACAGTCTTAGGGCCACTGCTTTAGCTATAATTTTGTAGGCCACCGACATCATCGTTATAGGGCGCCAATGTTTCAGTTTAGAACAATAGATCTATTTTGGGATGGGCTTGAAAAATAGTACTTTTTTCACAATCACGATAGATCTCTATATGCATTATCCAAAAACCCTTTCCATTCTGAACGTCCCATAGTCATTGACAAGTAATTCACTAAGCCAACCTTGTGTTGGGATTCAGGCCAACTGGCTGGACATCCCACTCACTACTAACCCATCTACTAATTTAACTATTATACACTTATTCTTTAATACAACAGAATAAGGAGCTGCAAATAGAATAACGTTGCCGTGCGCTCCACCCAAAGGAGGTCTCTCTCTCTCTCTCTCTCTCTCTCTCTCTGATCTCGCACTTGCACTCACACACGCTTCTCGTGGCACCTCCAACTGGTATCAGAGCAAGGTTTGTGCTTGCCGTTTTCATGTCCGCATGCGTGCACTTTCAAAAGTGCAAACAGGTTTCTGATTTCGGCATCGGCAAATTCAGCGTTCCGAGAGCGTTTCCATCAGGTGTCTTGGGGTTTACCCCCTTTCGAAGCTGTTTGTGTAGTCGAAAGCTTTATCTGAGCTACGCTTCAGGAGTTATATTTTTCAACTCCACTTTTGCTATAGCTACAGGTACAGGTACATGACACAGGTGCAGGTTGTTCAGAGACTATTTTGAGATGGTGTTTATGGGCTAATTAGGAGCACTTTTTGGCATTGACATTGTCTCGGGTTTTTCAGGCATCCATTTCCTCACAAGTTCTTGCATACATATAGGACATCCAGGTTTCTTACAGGTTGCAATGTTTAGCATCAACACAGATTTCAGTGGGAGTACTTGATGCAAATATGCATTATTTTGGCACTTTTGATAGTGCTTGAGCTCTTTTGAGAGCGGTTTTACTCCCCGCAGGAATTTGTTTACTGCTTGCACATTTTGTTTGGCGCCTGTTTGAGCGCGTATATTGCACCTTGCAGTATTGTTGACAATGGATGTATGTGGAGTTGCGGAAACTGCCATATGTACCTTTTGTGGAGCCGATTGGGCTTGTTTCTGGCAGTCCCGATTGTTTTTGAGACTCGGTTCGGAGGCCCTTTTTGAGATTGGGCTGGTTTCTTGTCTGCATAACCTTTTGTGAGGGTCGATAGCGTGAGGTTTTCTTGAGCTAGGGGATTTTCGAATGTTGAGATCCTTTCGGTGATACAGGTTGTTGGAGTACCCCTTTTTCGTGGCCTCGCCATAAGACATGTATAGAGAGGGCTAGGTGCATTTGACGCCGTGTTGGCAGTCTTGGGTCAGCTTTTTTGACTTTTTATGCACAGTTAGTGGTTGATGCGCCTGTATTATGCTTTGAGAGCATTACTTTTGATGCGTTACTGATCTCTTGTGACAGTTTTGGATTGAGATTCTGTTAGTTTTTCTGGGGAAGCTATGGCGAATTTTTCCTAGAATTATCAGTGTTTATCGCCATATTATCTTTAGCTTGCAGCCATGTCATCTAGTGGTGAAAAGTATACCTACAATATCTAGAAATTTGATGGGACAAATTTTGCTATCTGGAAAGAGAAGATTCAAGATGCTCTTATACAAAAAGGCCAACTGGATCCTATCATGGAGCACCCAGAGGGCGAGTATAGAGATGTTGAGTGGGAGAAACTTGATGCTAAGGCCAAATCTACCCTCCGTTTGCATTTGGCCGAATCTGTGTACTTTACTATAGCTAGAGAAAGGACTACTAGAGATGTATGGGATAAGTTGTGTTCCACTTATGAGAACAAAAGTGCCACTAATAAGGTTTTCTTACTGAAGAAGCTGTTTGACCTTTGTATGAAGGAAGAGGGCACTATTTCTACTCACATTAATGAGTTCAATATCATTTTCGCTCAATTGACCACTCAGGGTTTGGTCTTCGATGAGGAAATCAAATGTATCTTCTTGCTATGCAAGTTACCCTTGTCTTGGGATATGTTATGTATTGCGATTAGCAACTCAACACCTGGTACTGGTCTAGTGTACAATGACGTCCTTGGGAGTCTGTTTACCGAGGAGATTCACAGGAAATCTCTCGAAGGCAAGAAGGATGGTGATGCGTATGTTGCTAGTGATAGACAGAGGGGTCACACTCAAAGTCGTGCCAAAATCAAGGAACGTGGGGGATCACGCAGTACATCTTGGGGTTCTATGCGCAATGGCGAGTGCACTGCCATAAAAAAGGGCATGTGAAGAAGGATTGTAGGAAATGGCAGCAAAGCAAGAAGGATAAACAATACGGTGAAACTTCTAAGTTTGATGATTCAAACAAGGGCAAAGCAAAGTTAGAGGAGATCAATGTGCTAGAGCCTTCAAATGCTCCTCTTGTAGAGACTCTTCCAGTGGTTGTTATGCCACTTACCTCTGACGTATTGGTCTTCACAGTAGATCTACCTGTTGAGGCCCTTGTTATAGAAGATGCACAGTATGCACAAAATTGGATAGTAGATTCTGGTGCGAGTTTCCATGTAACACCACATAGAGAATGGTTCTCTTTTTATTCTCACTCTTGTGGCAAAGTGAGACTTGGTGATGCTTATGAACTAGACATTGAGGGTGTCGAAAAAGTCAAATTGCATATAAGGAATGGCACGCACTTTAATTTATGTAATGTCAGACATGTGCCCAAGTTGACTAAAAGCTTGATTTCTATTGGCCAACTTGATGATTTGGGCTACAACACCACATTTGGCAATGGTTCGTGGATAGTACGCAAAGGTACTTTTATTGTACTCAGAGGTCAGAATCATGGTACCTTGTATTCCATGCATGTGTCATATGTTGGTCATGATTACATATCTATAGGCGAGCTGCCGTCTACTGAGTTGTGGCATTGCCGGCTAGGTCATATTAGCCAAAAAGAAATAAGAACTCTGACTTGTTTTGGCTACTTACCTGTCTTGTCTTATGTTGAATTTCCTGTTTGTGAGCACTGTATCTATGGCAAACAGATTAGGTATGTGCACTTACCATTGGCTCAAAAGCGAGCTGAACCTCTAGATTTAGTACATAGTGATGTTTGTGGTCCTATGTCAACAAAATCTCTAGGGGGGCCAGCTATTTTGTGACATTCATAGATGACTCTACTCGAAACGTGTGGGCATATCCTTTGAAACATAAGGATCAAGTTCTTTCTGTGTTCCAATTTTTTTTAGCACTCGTTGAGAATCAGTTTGGCATGAAACTCAAGAGGTTGGAGACTAACAATGGTTGAGAGTATGTCTCCAAGGAGTTTGACAATTTCTGTGCTAAAAGGGGGATTAAAAAGCAATTTACTGCACCATACACATCAGCTCAGAATGGAGTTGCTGAGCGCATGAATCGTACCATTCAGGAAAGAGTCACAACCATGCTTTCTAGAGCAAATCTCACACAAGGCTTTTGTACAGAAGCCGTCTTGACTGCAGTGCTGCACATTATAAATCGTTCGCGTAGTACGCCATTAAATTATGAGATTCCAGAAGAGTTATGGTTTTAACATAAGCCCCACTATGACCATCTATGTGTTTTTGGTTGTGAAGCTTATGCTCACGTGCCTAAACAACTTCGACAGAAGCTAGAGACAAAGTCACACAAATGTATTTTCATTGGATATGGTGCAGATGGAGAGATGGAATATCGTCTTTGGCACCGGAATCTTGTCGAGTCATCCGTAGTTCAGATGTGATCTTCAATGAGTTGAAGATGCATAAACAACCTATCAAGGAAATATAGATTTGGAGAGTCACTTTTATGGATGTTGCCTCAGAGACAGTGAAATCAACTCAGGGGGCTAGTGATGTACCCACCACTAGCAATGCTCCAGAGGGAGTGTATAGCAATGATCAAGGAGTGAGACAGTCTACTAGAGTCTCTTGTTCACATGGGCGTTTTGAGTCAGGTCTTGATTACATCATGTTGAACGATTGCGGTGACCCAAGCTGCTACCAAGAAGCCATGATGACGGATGATGTGGTGAAGTGGGAGCAGGCTATGGAATTTGAGTATAACTTGATTCTGGCTAATGACACTTGGTACTTGGTAGAACTGCCAAATGATGCGAAAGCTTTACCTTGCAAATGGGTTTACAAGAAGAAATTTACC
Organism: Adiantum capillus-veneris; assembly: GCF_014529385.1. Classification (NCBI taxonomy): domain Eukaryota; kingdom Viridiplantae; phylum Streptophyta; class Polypodiopsida; order Polypodiales; family Pteridaceae; genus Adiantum; species Adiantum capillus-veneris. The sequence goes on from NC_140936.1 coordinate 67,329,521, forward strand.
TAAGGTGATCCAAATCCAAAGTACAAGGCTAGACTTGTAGGCAAAGGGTTCAAACAGCAAAAGGGAGTCGATTTTGATGAAATCTTCTCGCCTGTGGTCAAGATGACAACGCTTAGAACTGTACTTGGTCTTGTAGCGATTGAGGACACAGAATTTGTCCAAATGGATGTGAAGATAACATTTCTTCACGGGGATCTCGATGAGGATGTTTACATGCAGCAGCTTGAAGGGTTTGTTCAGGAGAACGCATCTCGTGAGAAGCTAGTATGTAAGCTCAAAAAGGCACTTTATGGCTTAAAGCAGGGTTCAAGGCAGTGGTATCATAAATTTGATGCATGTACGAGGTCTCAAGGATATAAAAGGAGCGAAGAGGATCACTGCTTATACACAAGAAAGCTAGATGATGGCTCGATGATCATTCTAGTTTTCTATGTTGATGACATGCTTATAGCTGGTAAATCCATTGTGAAAATTGCCAACTTGAAGAAAACACTTAGCAATGATTTTGCAATGAAATATTTGGGGGATGCTACACACTTTCTTGGCATTCGAGTGAAAAGAGATCGTAAACGTTGTATTCTTGAGTTATCTTAGGAAACATACATTGAGAAAGTTTTGCAGCATTTCAATATGCAGGGGGGGAAAGCATTGAGTACCCCAATGCAGGCATTCTTGAAACTCAACAAGGAAGATGCACCCAAATCTAATGCTAAGAGAGCAGAAATGGCTAAGGTACCATATTCTTCAGCAGTGGGAAGTCTCATGTATGCTATGGTAGCCACAAGGCCAGACATTGCTTTTGCAGTGGGAGTGGTGAGCCGATATATGGCAAATCCTGGCAGCAAGCAGTGAAGCACATTCTTAGGTACCTCAAAGGTACGGTCGACAAGTGTTTACGCTTCGGGAACAGAGATGCATCCATCGTGGGTTATGTGGATGCAGACTATGCGGGTTGTGTTGACAATAGGAGATCGACATCTGGCTATGTTTTCATATTTGCTGGAGCAATAGTATCTTGGAAGTCATGTCTTCAAGATTGTATGTCGTCTTCCACTACGGAAGCAGAGTACATTGCATTGTTGGATGCAAGTAAAGAGGTTTTATGGTTATCTCGCTTAGTCAGAAATCTTGGCATTGATGAGACTCCAATGATATATGATAGTTAGAGTGCATTTGCATTGGCAAGGAATCCCGTGTTTCACTCCAAATTGAAACACATTGAGGTCAGGTATCATCTTGTGAGAGATTTCTTGGCCAAAAAGCTCATTGATTTGGTCAAGGTACACACTGACGACAACCCAACAGATGCTTTGACGAAAGGCTTAGCTTTAGAGTGGTTTACACATTGCAGTGAGTTGATGGGTATAGGTTGAAGCCACTAGATTGCTTCACGGTTGTACATACCGGGTCACTTGGGCTGCATTGGCCTTCAAGTGGGAGTTTGTTGGGATTCAGGCCAACTGGCCGGACATCACACTTACTACTAACCCATCTACTAACTTAACTATTATACACTTATTCTTTAGTACAACAGAATAAGGAGCTGCAACAACAGTATAACATTGCTGTGCGCTCCACCCAAAGCAGGTCTCTCTCTCTCTACTCTCGCACTTGCACTCACACACGCTTCTCGCAGCACCTTCACCTTGCATACTCCCACCACAGCAACATCAGTGTCAACGTGGACATCATCTCACATCATGACAAAATAAGAAGTCCACAATATTACACTAGGCCAACTTAAACATACTCTTGTCACAATGATATCAATGCACCTTAAGGTTATCTCACGCTATGGCAATTTCCACTTGATGTTAATGCTTATCTCACACTCTGGCAACTACAACCGGATATTAATGCTAGTAAGTAGAGAGTTTAAGAGAAACCATACCAAAAGGTTTGACATTCATTCTTTCCTAGTCAACTAGTCTGTTCCAAAGATTTATTTCCTAGTTTACAATCAATTATCATGTTTTCAAGGATAAATCCTATGTTTTGATCAATGTTTTTCTTAAGATGGGTTTGCTATTCACTTTGCATGGTTACATATCAAATGGACACAAAGAGTGAGTTTTTTGGATACAGGTACAACTATTTCACAGGTACTTTTGGCAATGCTTTTAGAAATAGTCTCAATATGAGATGCTATGTACTAATAGATGATTTTTTATTAGCACATAGAGTGCCATTGAGCTCTTTTGAGAGCAGGTATCCTCGAAGGAATCTTGTCTACTATTTGTATTATTTTCAGGTACCCTATTTGTGCACACTACTTACTCATGTATGTTGAGTTGCAAATTCTGCCACTGTACTTTGTGTGGAGTCATTTTTTGGTCATTTTTGGAAAACTTGACCATTTTTGAGACTGGAATAGAAAGAGCCCTTTCCGAGACTATGGCTAGTGACTTGTGTCTGCTTAACCTTTTTAAAGGGTCTTTTGTGATCCTTTTTTGAGCTAGGGTATTCTCAAATGTTGAGATACCTTTGCCGATACAGGTTGCTTGAGTTTTCCATTTTGGTATCCTCGCCATAGGTTAAGTATCTTATGGGATATTTTTCTTGACATAACGTACGATAGTCGTTCGTCGGTGACAATTGGCATTTTATACCCCAGGTTACTCTTTTGAGTTGATTTTTATGCATTTTATGTGTCACTAGGGTTGAATTTTCACTCATTGTACAAAGGAGACATTGCTAGATTTTTTTCACAAGTCTACATACACATTTTATGAGCATAACTTTGGCTTGAGATTTTGCTCTTGTTACAGAGGAGGTTTTGTCAAAATCTTGTCGAGTTTTCTCACCATAAATTTTGACATTCTTGTCATAGTGCTTGATTCTTGGAAAAATGGCCTCTTTTGCTGAGAAGAACATTTCCAATATCATAAAGCTCAATGGCACAAATTGTTTTATGTGGAAAGAGAAAATCCAAGATGTGCTAACCCAAAAAGGTTAATTAGAGTCAATCTTTGAGTGTGCAAAGGGAGATGGCTATGTGGAAGCACAATGGAAGATTCTAGATGCAAAATCCAGGTCCACTACAACCGAGTCTCTATATCTCACCATAGTAGGTGAATCTACTACTAAATTGTCCTTTATGGGGCAAGTTGTGCAAATACATAGTGTAGGTAACAAAGTGTACTTGATGAAGAAGCATTTTGAGCTTTGCATGAACGAAGGTGACTTAAATTTTGAGCACATGAATGCATTAAATAAACTTTTTAGTCAACTGATATCACAAGGACCAGAGTTTGACAAGAAAGTGCGGTCCATCTTCTTATTGTTATCTTTACCCTCTTCATGGGACATATTTTTCACAATGATCATAAACTTTGTGCCTAAGGGATTATGACATTGTAGTTTTTAGTCTCATCATTGAAGAGATACACAAGATGTCTATGGAGCCTGCAAAGCAAGGTGATGTGTATATTGCCAGTGGAAAAGGTAAGAGAGGTCGCACTCATAACTGTGCCAAAACTAAGAATCGCAGGAATTCTCAAAGCAATAGGTTTTTGCACAATGTTGAGTGCTATCATTTCCATAAGAAATGATATTTTTTTTAAAAATTGACGTGCATGGCAAAGAGGAAAGAAAAAGTCTCAAGACAACAAGAAGTCTAACAATGATGGCAAGGTGAAAGCTAAGATTAAAAGGTTCAATGTGCTAGAATCTTCTAAGATTGTAGATGTGCCTTAGGTCCAAAATTCCCTAGAAATTCTATCATTTATAGCAGATTTTATCCATATGCTCTTATTCCATAAGATGCTAGATTTGATCAAAATTGGGACATAGATTCAGAAGCTAGTTTCCATGTGACACCTCAAGCTCACAAAAATGATTACCGCATGCATCACAACATTCAAGGAAATCAAGGCAGCAGAGCACCCATGGCAAGTGTTTCTTGAGGTCACCAATGGAATATGGAAACAAAAATTTCGAGGTGCAACTTTATCATGGGGTTGTTTGCACGAGTCATGTTTCTTCCCTTGTAATATCTGCAAACGTTCGAGAAGGCATTCATGACAACTTTCTTTGCGATGTATTCTATCATCTTCAACACCATGATGAAAGATCTTCCTGCCCACCACATAGCCTACCAAAACACATTAATGAACAATCTATTCAAGGATCTGGCAATCTAAGTAGAGATTGAGGCTCAAGCAAAAGAATACGGACGCCTCACAAAAACTTTGAAGAAAAGGACCTTTGACTACTAAAGATTCAACCATCAACTTGAAGATATGCGGCTACCAAAGATGAAGCCAAAGACAAAGACTCAGGTTGCATGAGGACATGCAAAGACTAGGAAGGGAGGAATGTTGGCAAATGGACCAAATGGGCGGCCTCTTAGTCGACCTCTTCATTATGTGCCACAAATTTTTGATGGCTCGACATTAATTTTCCAAAAATGCATTGTAATATATGAGAGCCTTGGATTTCAGCCAAATGATATTTGAGCCAGTCTATGTAAAATCTGAGTTCGATTTTGAGCCTGAGCCTTGTATAGGCGACCACTAGCCAAGAAAGCCCTAGGTATAAAGCCTAATTTTTGTGAGTGGAAAAGAACACATTACCATTATCTAGGTTTTCTTGACTTTTGGAGCGTACAACTAAGAGCGGCTACTCTCACACATGATTTGTAATCCATTTTCTTGAGCTCCAAAATCCAAATTTGATTCCGATTATTGCATTGTGCTCCTTGTCTACTGCTCTTTAGTTTAAGTGTAATCATTGTTGATTTTGTAGTGGTTTGCAACTACGTGTTAGCGAGATAAATGGTTGTTTTGAGAGCATTGATGGTTGTTTTTTGATGTTTTGATCATAGGAGAGTGTTCCTAAACCATAGGACGATCTTTCTAGTATGTTTTGTTGCAGTTTTAAAGACTTTGATAATGATGGATCGCGATTTTGGTACTTGTCGGATTGCGACCAAAACTTGTTAGGATAATGTCCCTAGGTGTTTTAGAAATTCTCCTAAAGTCTCGTTGCATTTGGACTTTATTTAATTGCCAAAATGGCATGATGACTGAGACAAGTGACATAGACCATAGGCAGTTTGCCAGATTTGAAAGTGATAGATTTGCTAGTTCTAGAGATAGCTTCGGTCTGTAGGTTCACTTCTTGAGGTTGACACCCTCAAAGAGTTTCCGTGCCCCATCCGAGTCACTTCCTTGAGTATTGAAGTTATGTTAGTGTCAGATAGCTATGCTAGAGATATTTGTTGTAGCAACCCGTTAGCCCTCTCTCTTCTTTATTATCTCTCTTGTGTATATTTTACCTCTCTCCATTAAGTACACCACTTCAATTGCTACTTAATAACTCATTATTTATAAGGTCTACTAGTAGCTAAAATATCTAAAGGAAAGTATTGCTTCAATTAAGTGTGGGAGTGATGGCAAAAGAGGTAAGTTCAAGATTGAGAAATTCAATGACAAGAACTACCAAAATTAAAAGATGCATATTAAAGGTTATTTGTACCAAATGGATTTATATTTTCTATTAGGGGTTATTGCAAAGAAGCCCATAACAATGGTAGATAAAGCTTGGGGCATTGGGAACAACCCGGCTTTAATTGGCATCAACGATGGCATTCAATGTTTTGGAGATGAAGACCATGGAGGACTTGATAAAGTCTTGAAGACTCTATGAGAAACCATCAACATCAAACAAGGTATTTCTCATGAAGAAATTGCTCAACTTAAAAATGACAGAGAATGGTTCAATTGTAGAACACTCAAATGACTTCAACACCAACATAAGTCTGCTTTGACCGGTGAAAGTCAACTTGATAATGAAGTGCGAGCTCTCCTAATATACTATCCTCTTTGCTAGATAGTTGGGATAGCGTTGTGATATTCATAAGTAATTTCACTTTTGGTACAAATACTCTCAAGTTTGTTGATGTTACGGGTGTTCTCTTAAGCGAGGAAATTCAAAGTAAGAGCACAAGAGAAATATCAAATGTTGCATTGTCAGTAGAAACAAGAGAAGACCAAAGGAGAGATTGAAGAACCAGAGGACTTGTGATCACTCAAAGTATAGCAAGTCATGGACAAAGTTTCTAGAGTGTTGGAACTATGGTGATAAGGGCAACGTAAAAAAGGATTGCTAGTCCAAGAAGAAGAAGGAGTGATAGTCTCAAAGAAGCAAGCCAACACCAAAGGCCAATGTGGCAGGTAAAGTAGAGAAAGATGCTCAATTCACCGACTTAGGCAAGATCAACTACAATATCATGCTGCAATGTCTGGGCACCATTGCCCTAGTATGATTTTGTTACCCGTGTATATAATAGAAATGATTTGAACTTGAATTTGGAGTGGAACATGGTTTATGATGATTAGATGTCAATATTGTTTTTGAAACTACACTTCAAATTAATGTAAATATATTATTTAATGATGACTGCGACCAATGATATCTTGATGCATCAAAATAACATTTATTAATGATACATCACGATATGATATATAATGCTTATTCTTGTGGTATAGGACACTATAATATGTAGTGTACGGATGATGACATGCATAAGAAAATTTGTTTGTTTAAGTTTAAGAGTTTTTATATTTGTACATGATATTTTTGACACATAATTTAAACCATTGTTTTTACAAGCATGATTGCGGACTAATAACATAACAATTGAAGATAGTTTCTTTCCTAAGGGAGTGATAAATATTTATTTATTATAGATGATAGGTGGCAAAAGCATAGCCTGAATTATAGACTATGTGAATGGATAGCAAGTTTATGGATATTCCATATTTAAAGTGCTCTGATCACTTTATGTTCCATATTATAGACTATGTGAATGGATAGCAAGTTTATGGATATTCCATATTTAAAGTGCTCTGATCACTTTATGTTCGGGCAGACACTTTGTAATCATTTTGAGCATTCAAGAAATCTATAAGTAAAGACATGCAAGAGGAAAATGCTTAGTCTTGTACACAGGGGGATATTTCACCCACTACTCTGCGTCCTTTTTCTCTTCTCTCACCTCTCCTCTCTCCATGCCTGTGTAGCACTCCTCTCTAAGAGGTGCACTTGCATGTACTATCATTCTCTATCTTGCTGTCTATTTCTCTCCTATCAATCTTGCTTTGGATTTTGTGTGTCTACAAATGTTCAATTATGCATATTTGTGTCTTTGTCATTTGTCGCATGCTATTTTGTGCTATTTTTTGTAGATTTTCAATGGCTCCTTGCAAATATCTATAGCAATAGTATGTGAAATAAAAGTGTCTCACAATCTTCATGTATGTTCAAAAGTGTAGTGGTGAATGTTTTGACCTACACAAATGCCTGCAAATAGAAATTCTACTAGTATTTCTCACCAAACGTACATCCTTCTTATATTCTTTGCCAAACATGTTGCTTCATTGCAAAAATCGACTTGTAATTTTGTTATATTCTGTCATTAGAAGGGGAAAATGAGATTGTGTCCTTGGAACTATTTCCGATGCCTAAAGCCATGGGGCAAAAATTGGTCGGGGTCAAGATGGGAGGCAATCATGAAGAAAATCTGGGACCCTCATTGGCCGCATGGGATGAAGGTCTTCTTATGGAAGGTGCTATGGGGAGATGTTTTGACTAGCGTGAAGGTTCTTGCCACGGGAATTGGTCCAAATAGATGCTCACAATGCAAAACAGCTAGTGAGGACCTCCCTCACTTGTTCAAGGAGACGATCTGTGCCCTAGCAAGAAAGGTCTATAAATGGGTCCAAAAAACCTAGAAAATAGGATTCTTCAACTTAGAATGATCTCCTTTTGGGAGGGAAGATCTTCAAGAGCCTCGCACTACTCATTGGAACAAAAATCGTGAGATTCTATTACTTCAAATATATTTGGAAGTCAAGGAATTGTCAAATTATCAAGAAATCCATGACAATAGCTAAGTTCACGGAGATAATACAAGAAAGCAATGGGATTATCATTGCCATCGGAAAACAAATAAACTCCGAGGAATGGAATAATACCATGGGCACCACAAGTGGTGGACTTGGAAAATAGGATTCTTCAAGAATGATCTCCTTTTAGGAGGGAAGGTATTCAAGAGCCAATCGCAACAAAAATCTTGAGATTCTAGTACTTGATATGGCCGTCGCTATAGACGTCTCTATAAGTGTTGCTATATAGCAACGCCTATAGAGATGCCTATAGCAATGCCCATAGCAATTGTGCAAGCTCCCAATATAGCGATGCTGCAATCCTAAAATTAGCGACATTATAGCGACGCTCGAGGATACATTTTTTTGGTAGCATACAATCAACCATATTGAACATAATACATCCAAAAATGAGATGCAAAATTGACAAAAGTGAACAAAAGTGAATTGACAAAATCATAGAATTGACAAAAACATAGTGCAATGAACAAATCATGGGCAAAAAAATTTGAACACATTGATTGATTGTTAAGTTGGGCCAGGGACAAAAAGTACGGAAAGTGTATAATTAAATTACATTATTTTGACTCATTACAAAATTGACATATACACGTCATCTCCTAATACATGCTATATAGAAGTAAAACTAGTGCTAGCTTAGGGCTAGTATGATGTTGGCTAATCTGACGTCTCATTGCGTGCCAATACGTATCTATCGGATTCTGCACAAAAAAAAGAATTTTTATAAGTATAAAGATACAAATATAAAACAATCTAACAGCTTATTTTTAAAATACAATAAATTTTAGAGCATAAAGTTAAGTAATTACCAAGCTGGGTCGAGAGCTCAGAATGTCCATAAGGGAGTTTAAGCCCGTATACTCGTGTTCGTATGGTGTGGAGTGATGTCCAGTCATTGACCACTATTTTGGACATATAAAGAAAAGATTACGTTAAAACTTAAGATTACAAATACCCAAAACAACTAAACCTAGAGAGCAATGCAATAACACTTATAAAGTAGGCCTCAAATGACGCCCATCCCCCACTCTCCAAGTGGTGTGAGCTTCCTGCATCTACTCGCACTCTGATCGCCTCCCTTTGTTGCTTCCACTTGTTGAGATTCTTGCCCGCTTCTTGCTTTGCAATCTTCTAATATTCTTTAGTCAACCAAGCTGTCCTGCTTCACCCATGCTTTATTGCTTTTTGCACTTTGGAGCGCTTGTACTTGTACTACTCGCGTATCTTATTCCTCATTAAGTATTCATTGAAGTGCTCTTCTCAATTTTCCACGAGAAACTCATCATACAATAATTTTGACGACTCTATCTTTCAATTCATTGCCGGGAACTTCATTCAGGTATTTAATATATAGTGCCCAAAGACTTGAGAGCATAGGACGCACATGTGAAAAATCACCTTATTGTTGTCCTCATCCAAGATCAAGTTGTTGTGGATGTTGATCGAGTACGGCAAGCCCTCTCACATGTTGCGGTTGACCATAGGTATCACTACATGCGTCTCATAGGGATCTCGAGTGGCATCTCGATAGGGGTCATGGTTGCAGGTGTCCTTACGAGGGTCTGGGCTCTGAAGCTAGGAGTGTCAAGTGGGGTGAGTCCCAGAGGAGTAGTGAGTGGTGTGTAGCCAGGAGTGGTTGATGGTCACGCAAAAGCTAGAGTAGAGGGCAACATCGTGACCAGTGTGGGAGGGGGGCAAAAAAGGGGGAGATAAGGATCCTCAATGATTACAAGGTATCATCATTGGAGCCTCCTCCATAGCAACCGTCGCCTCCACCACTAGAGCGTTGGTGCCTAGGGGAGTGTGTAGTCCATCTAGTTGATATCGAGCTCTTGGAGCATGCTGATCGCTCTAAAGTAGACGAAGACTCTGAAGGAGTGAAATGACATGCGTGTGAGTCAGAACCGTGGTGGACATTGTATCACCTCCTCTTCTCGTGGTCTAAGGAAGCGTAAAATTCATCTAGATCCATACCTGCATTAAAAAAAACAAATTTGAAGTTAAAACATGTTAAGGGAAGGAAATAAAAAAAGATTACAATTTGATTCATAATTTAAGTTTCAAAAGTTTAGTACAAAGACAAGAGGTGGCAAAACTACTCAAATATAATGTCTATGACAAAAGAGAGCAAAAATTGCCCATATACAATGTTTATGACTTTAAGAGGTCTCTCTCTCATCCTTGCATAACTTAGCATAGCTCCCTATGTCTATATAGAACTCTATACCTAAGCTAATGTTCTCTGTTTTATCTAGGAGGTCCTCCACATGCATCCCTCTTTCAGAAGTAGTTTTGGCTCGTCTGGTGCCACATATGGGATGATTGTTCGTTTTCCTCTCCAATCTCCTCCATGAACTCCAAGGTGATTGGCAAATTGTAGCCCTCGTAGACCCGTGCAGTACGTGGGGCTACCTCTATAACATACTCTAAATTTGAATGAGGCAAAACTTACTGACTTACTTGTTCACAATGCTCAGGTAATAAAAGTTTCTCAAAGGTTGGTCCACCTTTTTTTATTGAATCTACCTCAAGGAAACCTAACTCTCCTTTGTTCATAGTAGCATTGCGGCCCTCCATGTTTATCTTGAATCATTGCACGTCGAACCAGTCGACACAAAATTCTATGATGCCCATCCAATCTTTGCTTGCATGTTGAGAAGAACCAAGAGCGCCTTCAATCTAGACATTTGTGCTCCATCATACAAGGGCTTGCCGCCTCACTTCTCATGTCATCACAGATGAGCCTTTTTGAGTCCATGATCATCTTGTTGATCTCGTACTCACACATAGCCTAGTTGGGGATGTTCTCTACATGGTCACCCTTCGAGCTTGAAGAGGCTGCATTTTGCACCCTCACGTATGCTGCTTGAGTAAATCACCTGCAAACATGTCTATTAGGCTGCAAGATCACTGCTTGCAGGAAGCTACATGCAAGCTACTTGCAAGCTCACAAGCGTAAATGGTCGCGGACAAGCCATTACCAAAGTTCACAACCTTTCTTCCTCTCTCTATATCTACCCGTTTCCCCTCTCTCTCTCTCTCTCTCTCTCTCTCTCACACACACACACACACACACACACACACACACACACACACACACACACATGTATAGCGAGGGTAGAGATATGTAGATATTAAAGCTTTGGTTACTACTTCTCTTAGACTTTGAAAAAATGCACTCAAGTGACTACACCCGTGATTTAGAATATTGTTTATTACAAAGAGTAGTGGAGTGGGTTTCACAATGCTAAGTTGGCACCGATTCCTATTGAGCTTGCTAATACCTCAATAATGGTTAAGTCATAGAAAAGTCTAAAAAGACTCCATTATTAAGACCATAGTCCTTGATGGTGTCTTCTAAACCCTGTAAACATGCATGTCAAACGAGGTAATAAATCCCAATCCCACTTACCCTGTTGCAATGAATAACTCCAACCTTTCATAGACTAAAGTAGTGCATCTCTTCTTAGGTAGAGAACAAAGCAATCTAGGCTCTAATTGTCCTCTATCTAATCAATTTATAAATAGAGAGGGTGTAGAGAGGGAGGTAGATACCTAATCATCTCTCTCTCTCTATAGTGAGGTAGAGAGAGGTAAGTTTAGCGCAATATGATACTGAGAGAGGGTAGAGACTAGAAAGATAAGGGGTAGAGAGCAATAGGAGATTTATCTACAATTACTCTCTCTATCCCCTCTCTCTACTCTCTATCCTCTCTCTATCTTTTATCTCTACATTATATCTAATTTTAAATTCTAAACATAACCCTAAATCTAAACCTTGATCCTAGAGCTAAACTTAAATATAAAAAGTAAATCCTAAACCTAACTCTAAATCTAGACCCTAGATTTAAACCCTAATCCTTAAGCTATATATACACTCTCTCTCTCTCTCTCTCTCTCTCTCTCACACACACACACACACACACACACACACACACACACACACACACACACACACACACACACATATATCAAAACCATAAACCTAACCCTAAACTTGTATTTCTCATTCTCTCTCTCTCTCTCTCTCTCTCTCTCTCTCTCTCTCTCTCTCAATCTGTGTGTGTGTGTGTGTGTGTGTGTGGGAGGGAGAAATAAAAGAAGGGAAGGGAACATGAGACAGAGGAGAGGGAGGGATCATACTTGGCTCTCCCTCCTCTCCTTGTGTGTGTGTGTGTGTGTGTGTGCACGCACATGCATGAGAGGGAAGTGAGGGCATATACCTGTTTTCATTGTTGTTTATCCGAGAGCACCAAAACTCAGCACATATCTGAGTTTTGGTGCTCTCAAGTTATTTTTACCTGCAAAATCACCACCATTGCGAGCATTGCTATATAGCGACACCTATAGCAACGCTCATAGATTCTCTGCGCACATACACACACCACCACCTGTGTCACATGGAGCATGAATTTTCTCCTACTCATCTTGCTTCTCCACGTCGCCCTACTATGCGCCATCGTTCGGCTCCTGCCAATGCTCTTGTTGCCTTTTTTGAGGCATTTAGAGCCATTGCACGCTATCCCCCTCTACTCTTCCCTCTCTACCTTCTTCAAGCCTACAAATTGTCACACTCATTGCTCCTCACGAACGCTCCTTTGCCAATTTCAATGAAGGAAGAGAAATATATAGGATCTCTCTCTCTCTCTCTCTCTCTCTCTCTCTCTCTCTCTCTCTCCGATGTTAGATAGACCATCTTCTTGTGCATGGCAGCCCACTCCGCACCTCCTCCGTTTTTCTCAAAAGGTTTGGGAGGATCTCCCCAGATTCGCATTAAGGCTCAAAGCATCACGGTCATTGCTCACCTGCTCACTGCGAGCGCTTATATGCTCACTAATGCCGCTCACATCCTTTGGGAGCCACAAAAGAGAGACAGACATTGTGCGCCTTGCCTTGCACCACTCGCGTAGCCAATGGATTTCTCTTTGCATCCCTCATCGAGCCTTGCACCCGGCTTATTGAAAAACTCTCCCTCCCTCTCTCTCTCTCTCTCTCTCTCTCTCTCTCTCTCTCCACACCACGTGCCATGCGGCATCTCTGCTTGATTTAATTTAATAAAGCTCAAAACCACAATGGCATGCCTCATAGGAGTGTTACCCCTATGCTCGATGCTTGGAATCTAGTTTGCCCACCGCCCTTCACCTTCTTTTCCATTTGCTTAGCCCAAGAATCTTGCAAAGAAAATGTTATCTTTTCCTTTTGAATGCAAATGAAACACCTTGCTAGATTTGTATCAAAACAAATGAAAACAAGTAAAGAGTAACGGAAAGAGTAACGGTGGCTTTCTAAAACAATAAAAAAATGATAAAATCATTAGGTGAAGTTTAACTAGAATTATATAAGGTAAAGCACCGTTCAAGAATATCTCTTTTATTAAGAAATTGAGTTTCCTCCTTGCAAAGAAGCAAACCGGAAATAATAGTCGAACTTTTGTATTTGCAAGATTTTTGAACTAAGTTCTTATATATTACACCATTTTCTCTTTCCTGTATCGTGCTTTGCTTATTTAGTGTATAATATATATATAGTTGTGTGTGTGTATGTGTGTATGTGTGTATATGTATAGAATTTACTATAATTATGCAAGGTGAAGCTTCACTTTAGCATTTTAAAAGAATAAGATGCACTTGAAGTCAAGTTGTGTAAGAATGTGAAATGAAAGGTGAAATAGAAAGATTCATTTAATATTTTAAAATGGAAATAAGATTTGAGATAAGTCTCCATCATGGCACTCAAAACAATGAAAGTATGTCTAACCCAACTCAACACTAAAGCTTCTTTTAGAAAGCCAAAAAGAATGAGCGACAAAGTCATTAGGTTGAGTTTAACTGAAATCAGTTACAAATCAAGACTAGCCGAGTTACAAACCATGGTCAAGGAAAAAAAACTGGTGAAATTTGTGAGAAAATAGTTCAAAAATCTTGCAAATTTATGCTAGTATTTTTGGTTCGCTTCTTTGTGAGGAGGAAATTCAGTCGATGGTTACTTAATAAAAGAGACTTTCTTAAATATTGACTAATATTAATTTACAAAATGCAAGAAAAGTTAAGCTTGCTATACCTCAAACATAAAGAGGAAGAGACACAGATATTGCGTGCGAAGGCCTAGAGAGAGAGAGAGAGAGAGTGTTTAATGGTGAAACACACACACGCACGCACACAGAGACGCAATGACAAGCTTTGGGGAACGAAGATGACAACAGGAGTTGATTTTCTTTTGTTTTCAATTCAAAAATTTCTTCGAATTTCATAAATAAATTAATTGAAATTTTGTAGCGTAGACCAAGTAATGTGAACCATCATCTGCTAAAATTATATGGTGTGAGACTTAAGTTTTGTTTGAAACATGCCAGCAATCAAATTAACATGGGAGTGAGACTGGAGTTTTGTTTAAAATAAGTCAACAATAAGAGTGATTGTGACCATTGGATGGTAATAGCTTTGCCGGTTTTCTCTACCACCCTCCTATGGCCTTCTTGGCCAAAAAACTAAAAGGGGACAAGAAAGATTGTGTGTGACCGACCCAATATTCAATGGCCCTCTATAAAGAGAAAGATACAAAAATGTCAACACCTCTCACAAGGACCTAAAACAAATATTGAAAGAGAAAGTTTTTTGCCATGTGGCCATAAAACTGAAAGCTTAATGGTCCACTATTAAACAATAATTCCAACGCTTTACTAAGGACTCCTTATGTAGTTCAAAAACGTTCCACCTAGTGGCATGCTGAAAAAGGCTTTAGAGAACAAAGGATTAAAAAGTGTACTCATGATAGGAAGTATTGATTCAATATTTTGATTGAGACCCTTCATTTAAGGACTCATGATAGGAAGTATTGATTCAATATTTTGATTGAGACCCTTCATTTAAGGACTTCACAAAGATGTGTAATGTTTCATCCAAGATATGACTAGTATGTGACCCGCGCGTTGCTGCCGCCAAGAAAAGCATGGTTTTTGGATCTCTCTCTCTCACACACACACACACACACACACACACACACACACACACACGAAATCATATATTGGTGATTAATGGTTGTTCTGCTGCTTTGTGTGGAAAGTAACTAGGAATAATCCAACTCATTAACTGCATATGATCTTAGGAAGGGGTGTTTTGTTAATCCATGTGCAGGAGAATACCATATACACGCTTTTTTCATTAAAAAACAACAGTCGGTACTGTCTTTTCTGCATAATATCCGGGTCTTGCCACAGGCTTTTGAAAATGGCTCTGTAAAAAGCAGCCGAAGTACTTCACCTCTGCTTAAATGAATACGTGTTTTGTATGTGTGTATAGGGGTATGTGGATGGAAGCATGATGGGTGGCTTGGCTTATTAGCCGTTCTTAAACATCTGCTACATCAAGATATTTGCATAGGATTTGGTTGCTAAAAGTAGTTGATATCCACTGTTGGATTACAGTCGAGGGGTTTCTGCCCACTGGTTTTCTGGAATGAGACTGAGTGCAACACATGCATCTCTCTACTATGTATTTTTTAGGTTTTTTTAAACTGCTGTACGTCTTTTTTGACTACTGTCTAAACTGGTTTTTTGACTTTAAACTGGTTTGCTCGATTAAAAGAAGTTATTCTTTGCCTTTGTAGCATTCAAATCGTTGGGTACCTTAATCTGCTACTCTTCTTCTTCACTGACTTAGTAGCAGGATGGGGGATTTTGATGAAAAAAATATAGGGTATCTTGGCTTAAGCCGCTGTAGGTCCTTCCGCCTAACAACCTACCTACAGTATGTTCAAAAAAATATGGCTCTGTTTTTTAGCCGATACACGCCTTTTTTATAAACGCTGTTTTTTCCGACACTGGTTTTTTTGGGGGCTCTGTTTTAAGCCGACTCTGGTCTTTTTTTCTGTTCAAGCTTGACAGTAACCGAACATTGCAATGGTATGGATGATAACTAATCACTTAGCTCTTGGAGGGAGTAAGTATAGAGCTAATGCACTTTTTGCTCTGGCTTATAGCTAAAGCTAGTAACTGTATAAGAAGTAAATGGAACCTTGAATTTTCTTAAAGCTTATGATTGTTTTGGTAATAAAACTCTGTCTAAACACCAACAAGGAGACGTCTGGCTCTTTGGTGGTTACAAATATGGCAACTCTTGGACTTTGGAATAATACCCTCCCTCATGGTTTCATATGGGGAGAAGGTGTTAAGGTTATCTAGCACCCAGGACAATGGAGGTATCTTGGAGAAAAACAAGGTTGAAATCTGTCGAACTGTATTGAATACTTAAAACTTGAAGTTTTTTGAAGGTAAGTATATACTCTCAGCAAAAAAGCTGGCCTTTGGCTCATGACATAAAATTCCACTTGATTGGTAAGTATATGGTTGCTACTGTTAGTGTAAAGCATAGCTACCAAGCTATGAAGAAATCTTTGGATATTGAAGGTAAGTATATGGCAGGTACCCTTAAAACTTGGCATAAATATCAAGATTTGACTCAAGAAATGAGGTTCCACTGGTAAAAAATGGTGTTTTTTTACTTTAGTGCTTAATAAGTAGATGGTCGTTATTATGGGCTCAAGCATAGCTACCAAGCTATGGATTAACAAGTAAACCTCACTATTCTTAAAAACGTTTTTTTGATGGACTTCACCACTCATATTAGAAAGTATACCACTGATTTCTGAAGGAATATGTAAAGAGTACTAATAAACCTAAAAGCTTGTCTAAAGTAAGTAAATTCTGTAAGATGGACGTGGATAACAACTGATATAGTCCATTAATACCTGTAAAACACATCCAAGGCTAACTTAATTGTTGTCTTGTTTGGATGGATGCAGGTAAGGACTCTATCTTATCTTGGAGGGTTTCTTTTCTTTGGCAAGCAACATTACTGTTATGAAATATCCACTGAAGAACGGGAAAGTTTTTTTACTACCAACCCCACTGAAAGAGGACCTCTTTCTTACAATCATTGTACTTAGATAATTCTGATACTGAGTTATTTTTGTACAAATCAGTGCATTGTTACTTGGCTAGTTGTCTTTTGAATGTAAAAGTTCAATTATGTCTTATTAAGTAAGATTTAAACAGCTACACACACATCCTATACATAGGGTCTCCCCTCTCCAGGGAAACCGGGATGCTGGCCTAGGAAATTATCATAAGAATAGAGCTCTAAATTGGACCCACAGTTGCTAAATCCTTCATTGGTAGGTTGGTGTTAGGTGGACCTTTTTAGACTTTCTTATGGTTCCCTGCTCACGGCTACCATAGTCTCTGACTCTGCCGGTTGAAGGGTTGCAGGACCAAAAAAGACTTTACTTCTTAGGCACTTTGCTAATCTTTATATCACCTTTGTTTCAGGACTGCTCACTTTATAGATTGACAGCTCGCATGAGTACAAATCACAACCCTAAGAATCACGCAAAGATCCTTGATCAGATTAAGCTCTTCATGAAAGACCATGCACCAAAAGATACCCTAACTGCTAGAACTAGACCTTTCCTTACTAGGAAAGCCAAATTATGTATCACATACTATGGCAAGAAAAAATAAACCTGACCTCACTATTTTTGCAGACTCTTGCCCTATCTCAAGGTTTGGAACTTACCTCGGAGCCCCACTCTGTGGCCTCCTCTCTGGTCCTCAGATGTATTAGCAGTCTGGATGCTTCACAGCTTATTTATGATTCAGCTCTTGTTTCGGACAAAAAACTTTCTGTCTTGCATATGTTATCATTTAATGACTGGGTAAAGATTCTAGCATCTTTGGACAAAGACCCACTAGAAGGTGTTAATCTTCTTTCCCAATACATTGCCCAACTTCCTGTCCTTGCTTCACAATATCAGCAAGAGCTTGCCCTGTTCTCCTGATCTGGAGCTGAGCTATCAAATTTCCTTAGAAAACTCTGTGGACTTAATCCCTCGTTTATATGCACCCCAAATACCCCCGCCATCCCTTCAACTGGTGGCATCTTCTGTCGGGATAGTGCTGCTCTAGAAGCAGTAAAAGAGTTTCAATCTTACCTCTGCTCTCTCAATGATGTTAATCTCCTTGAGATGGTCCCTAAAATCTCAAAAGTCTTTCCTGTCTTACCAATAAGACAGATAGAAATTGAATCTCTCGGAGTAGACCATCAACTATGGGTTCTGCCAAACAAAGCCTTCTTGGCTCTGATTCTTAGTGAAACCTGGGTATACTTGGCCAACCTCCCTGCCTCAACAGTGGAAGACTGCAAACTTAAAATTCTAAAAGGTGGACAATTCTTGGACAAAGGAGAACTGATTAAAGCCCCCTTTAACCTTCACCTGATCGATCACTCCAAATGCCCCTCAAATACTGGATTGTACATACGTACAAAGGGTAGCATGTAGTTTGCTAAAAGTAACCCAGATTTCTACACAGAGTCTATCTGGAATATCTTCCGCCCCTATGTAAAATGTGCTTGCAGATTTCTTGACCCCAAAGCTACCTGTGAATCAAGCATTATGTGGTTTGACCATGCAATATGGTATATCCTCAACCATTTGGAACTGTTATTCCCAGAGAAACCAGTAGACTTTCATCTATCCCTCATCTGCTCATGGCTAGGTGGACAGGCCAAGCAGATTGTGATTGCACAAATTGCCTTTAACATCTTCCGAGGACTGATGCATGATATTCTGAAAGAGCTAAAAGCTGAGGAACCCGGTCTATACCTCACCACATATGCGAACTACAAAGGAGTCAAATACATCACTAATCTGCTAAAACCTTGTATTGAAGAGGATGAGTCTCCTGCTTTAAAAAGAGCTAACTCTTTGGCTACTCCCAACTCTTTTACTTCCTTTTTTACACCTAGCTCCTCATCTAATCGAGGAAAGTCTCGTAGCTTTACTAGAGGGAGAGGCAAATTCCCTGCAATCAGAAACTTCCCTGAAATCTAACCCTTAAATATATTGCAGGTATCTATAAACCCATGTGGAAGAAAAGTTCTCAGCAAAGATGATTCGAATTATGGTGCTACCTACATACACTGTCTTTTTCACAACATTCTTCTCGATTGGATCCCACCTAAAAGTCTCTTTTGTGAGTGTTTTGACATATTTTTTGGAAATCATAAACTACTTGACAACATTCTCATTGGATGGAAATATCATCATCCTATAAAAGGATTAGTTCTTAACAATGACTTTCTTAGACAAGAAACAATCCCTTACTGTACATGCATTCAATTTACCTCATTCTGTAGGAATTTTAAAGAATGTGGGAACCGTGTCTGTACTCACGACCTCAACATTATCCACAATGCTACAATACGTAAGCTCCTAGCCAAAGGACTCAATCACATACCAAACTATCCAAAAAGCCCTTACCTTGCCCTAGCAGCTTTACTTAGCTGCCTCACTGACCTTGTCAGTGCTACTGGAGATGACAGTCCTATCGGACTTAAAGAAATTAGTTAAGGAATGCTTCCTTAACAAAATTTCTCTACTTCTTAGAAAATGGCTTTCTTCTGATAATTCTTGGCTTACACCACAGCTAGCCGTTGACTTTCAACTAATCTCAGATAATTGGTTAGTAGTAGGGCTTGACAAAATCTCGAACTATCCTACTATTATGTGTAAACAACTTGCTTGGAAAGCTGCACGGGAACGAGTAGCAGGAAAAGAATTCTATCATACCAACAAATCACCGCAAGATATCTCTCACAAGATCTCCAAACATTTAGGATAGCTTGGCTACACTATCAGTAACACAAAGTTACCAGTAATATTTCCTACTTATAAAATCCACAAACATAAATTCAGATGGATATCTGATGCCTCTAAATGTATCTTCACAGATATCACCAAAGATGTTACTCTTTGCCTTGATCTTATTCTCACAGAATTAGAAATCATATGTGCAGACAAACAAAAAATCTGCAAGGATTTCTTAAATATCCAATGCAATCCCTTCTGGCTTACAAAAAATGCCACAGAAGTCACACTCAACCTTCCTCAACATATTTTCCACATCTTTAGAGCTGATATCACACAATGCTACGAAAACATCCCACTTAGTGGGGATCTTGGCCTTAAGACAGTACTAGCCAAGGTCATTAACTTAGCATTTACCAATGCTAAAAAAAGAAAGCATCTCTTTATCTCTCTTGCCAAGAAACCGAGATGGATTCTAGCATCTCACTCCATAAACCCTTTACTCTTCGATGAAGCAAAACTTTGCTCCTACATTTTTTGGTTGTTAAACAATTGTACTATTATAGCAGGTGGTTGTTGCTGCTATAATCAGTGTCTTGGAATCCCAATGGGCTTCTCTTGCTCACTACTTATGTGTAACATCTACTTAGCCTTCTTTGAGTACAAATGGTGTCTTAAAAACATGGAAACTAACCATAAAAATCTCCCACTATTCAAACACACCTTCAGGTATATGGATGACCTACTTAGTATCAACAACAGATTGTTCTCGTCAGAGATTGATCAAATATACCCCCATTGCCTAAAAATTGAGCCTACTTCCATCCCGGATGATTCAACTATTGGGAGCTTCTGCAAATCAACCCACTTTCTTAACCTTTCAATATCCCTTCACTCCCCATCTACAGGTGGATATGACCTGAGATTTATCTGGAAAAAGGATCTTCTTAAATTGCCGCACATAGAATTCATCAAAAGAAATAGCAATAGGCTCTACAAATCCTCTATCTGCTCCTATATTGGCCTTCTGTACTTAATTTGCTACTCTTCTTCTTCACCATCCCTGGCTTGGGAGGAAATTTCAGTACTTACTAAAAAATACTGCCTTAATGGATTTAATCGCAATTAGATCCGTAACACCATCACTCAAGCTCTCATTAGGGACAATTGGCTTGGACTGTTATTCCAAAAAGAGAGTCTTATCCCTCTCATAAGGTAGTAGGCCCATACACAATGGGCCTATTACCGACCCATTGTGTGTGGTGCTTGGGTTAGGGCGGGTACACACACACACACACACACACACACACACACACACACACACACACACACACACACACACACACACACACACACACACACACACACACACACACACACACAGTGGTAATACTATGGAGTTAATTTTGTCCTCCTCCTATATGGGTTTTTTCCATAACCCCCCCCCCCTCCCCCCCCCTATTGGTAAAATAGGGCCCTCATTATTTCACTGTGCCACCGACTTTTTGATATGGAACAAAATATATAAGGACTTTTTTGTAAAAGAGCAAGAGGAAATCCTCAGCTATCATCACAAAGGGAAGGCGGCTCCTTCCACCCTCGGACCATGAACTGGAGCTCTCTCCCAAGGCAATAATATCTTATGACGCCTAAGGGCAAGGGGCGGCTCTGCTCTTTCACTTGAGGCGCTCAGGAGGCGTGCAAACCAACCTATAAATACTAAGGTGAGGGCACTCCTTAGCCCTCACATTAAGATGTGATTTAGTTTCTGGTTGTTGTTATCCCGCTCTCTATCGTTACTGCTTGAACTTCCTAAAGCTATGGAGCTTGCAGCTCAAACTTCTCAGGTACTGTGGTCTACCTAAACTCTCGTTTGCTTCCTCTAAAAGACTAAATATGTGTGTTTTTCAAACGAAACTGCTTTTATCAAAGTGCTTGATATGGTAACCTTGGGCAAGGTATCCCGCCTGTTATAAACTAACAAAGTATGGATTGTCCTCCATACATGTTGCCTCTATACCTGGACTGGTTAGGATGCCTCTATGGTTTACTGCTGGAAACCGACCGTCTTATATAATCGGATTGACTGGCTCCTCTTGGGCTAGGCAATAATAAGGAATAGATGTAATACTATGGCATATATTGGTGATTAATGGTTGTTCTGCTGCTTTGTGTGGAAACTAACTAGGAATAGTCGAACTCATTAACTGCATATGATCTTAGGAAGGGGTGTTTTGTTAATCCATGTGCAGGAGAATACCATATACAGGCTTTTTCCATAAAAAACAACAGTCGGTACTGTTTTTTCTGCATAATAGCTGGGTCTTGCCCACAGGCTTTTGAAAATGTCTCTGTAAAAAGCAGTCGAAGTACTTCACCTCTGCTTAAATGAATAGGTGTTTTGTATATGTCTATAGGGCTATGTGGATGGAAGCATGATGGGTGGCTTGGCTTATTAGCCGTTCTTAAACATCTGCTATATCAAGATATTTGCATAGGATTTGGTTGCTAAAAGCAGTTGATATCCACTGTTGGATTACAGTCGAGGGGTTTCTGCCGACCAGTTTTCTGGAATGAGACTGCGTGCAACACGTGCATCTCTCTACTATGTATTTTTTAGGTTTTTTTAAACCACTGTACGTCTTTTTTGACTACTGTCTAAACTGGTTTTTTGACTTTAAACTGGTTTGCTCGATTAAAAGAAGTTATTCTTTGCCTTTGTAGCATTCAAATCGTTGGGTACCTTAATCTGCTACTCTTCTTCTTCACTGACTTAGTAGCAGGATGGGGGATTTTGATGAAAAAAATATAGGGTATCTTGGCTTAAGCCGCTGCTGGTCCTTCCGCCTAACAACCTACCTACAGTATGTTCAAAAAAATATGGCTCTATTTTTTAGCCGATACACGCCTTTTTTATAAACGCTGTTTTTTCCGACACTGGTTTTTTTGGGGGCTCTGTTTTAAGCCGACTCTGGTCTTTTTTTCTGTTCAAGCTTGACAGTAACCGAACATTGCAATGGTATGGATGATAACTAATCACTTAGCTCTTGGAGGGAGTAAGTATAGAGCTAATGCACTTTTTGCTCTGGCTTATAGCTAAAGCTAGTAACTGTATAAGAAGTAAATGGAACCTTGAATTTTCTTAAAGCTTATGATTGTTTTGGTAATAAAACTCTTGGACTTTGGCATAATACCCTCCCTCATGGTTTCATATGGGGAGAAGGTGTTAAGGTTATCTAGCACCCAGGACAATGGAGGTATCTTGGAGAAAAACAGGGCTGAAATCTGCCGAACTGTATTGAATACTTAAAACTTGAAGTTTTTTGAAGGTAAGTATACACTCTCAGCAAAAAAGCTGGCCTTTGGCTCATGACATAAAATTCCACTTGATTGGTAAGTATATGGTTTCTACTGTTAGTGTAAAGCATAGCTACCAAGCTATGAAGAAATCTTTGGATATTGAAGGTAAGTATATGGCTGGTACCCTCAAAACTTGGCATAAATACCAAGATTTGACTCAAGAAATGAGGTTCCACTGGTAAAAAATGGTATTTTTTTACTTTAGTGCTTAATAAGTAGATGGTAGTTATTATGGGCTCAAGCATAGCTACCAAGCTATGGATTAACAAGTAAACCTCACTATTCTTAAAAACGTTTTTTTGATGGACTTCACCACTCATATTAGAAAGTATACCACTGATTTCTGAAGGAATATGTAAAGAGTACTAATAAACCTAAAAGCTTGTCTAAAGTAAGTAAATTTTGTAAGATGGACATGGATAACAACTGATGTAGTCCATTAATACCTGTAAAACACATCCAAGGCTAACTTAATTGTTGTCTTGTTTGGATGGATGCAGGTAAGGACTCTATCTTATCTTGGAGGGTTTCTTTTCTTTGGCAAGCAACATTACTGTTATGAAATATCCACTGAAGAACGGGGAAGTTTTTTTACTACCAACCCCACTGAAAGAGGACCTCTTTCTTACAATCATTGTACTTAGATAATTCTGATACAAAGTTATTTTTGTACAAATCAGTGCATTGTTCCTTGGCCAGTGGTCTTTTGAATGTAAAAGTTCAATTGTGTCTTATTAAGTAAGATTTATGTTACCATATACATGTGGTAGTGATGTGTGTGAACACACTAGGACTGCCGGGGCATTTTTTCCCTCTTTAGGAGGTTTTTTCCCCCGTGCATTGTATATACGCCCATCACTCTAGGGCTATCTATCTTTCCATTGCACACTAAGTAACACACTCTCTATTGTGTGCCTTGAGCTTCCTTCGTCTTCTCCAAGCTGTGTGTTTTTCTCTGCAACCCTAATTCCAACAATTGGTATCAGAGCAGGTCACGTCCTCCCGGGCTTAGTCGCCAGCTACTCCAGCACACGCCTGCTCACTTTCTCCGATTTCAGTGAGCTTTGGCAAGCGTTCGCAGGTCGACAAATATTTTGGGAGAGCTCGTAGAGCTTGGTCTGCTCAGAATTTTGATTTGGGCTCATTTCGGCCTCCGTTTCCACTACGGGCAGTACTGCACAGGTTATTTCGTCATTTTGTGCAGATTTTCTGTCAGTGCCGTTTTCTGCATAACAGGTGCCTTATAGTCTTCTACGGTTTGTGCTATATAGCACAAGTTGTTCCCGCTCCATTTCTCCTATTTTCGGGCAGTTTTCACATCAGGTGCAGCATTTACCATGGCTGACAACAACAACACAGATGTGTTCAAGATGTTTGCTGCTGAGGACAGGTTGGATGGGGACAACTACCCTATGTGGGCTTATATGATGCAACACGTTCTTGTGTCAAAAGGTGTCTGGAACATTGTGCAGGGCATTGATGTACGTCCTGGTTCTGAAGATGTAGGCGATATTGAGGATGTTGCAGGTCTTGCTGCAAGGATTGCAGCTGTTAGAGTTGTTTTGCCTACAGCAGAACAAGCTCGTTGGGATGTTAAGGATGCGCAGGCTCATGCATTGATTGCGTTGTCTGTGAAGCGCACCATTATTCCTCACATCCGTTCAGCAAAATCTGCAAAACAGGCTTGGGATATTCTAGCAGGTCTTTATGCAAGCCGCAATGAGGCTAAAATTGCTTTGCTGCGTAAAGAGCTAGAGTCGAAGATTATGCATGAGGAAGATGATATGGAAACTTTCCTTGCTAGTGTCAAGGATATCAATGAGCAACTCATTTCTGCAGGTGAAGTCATTTCTGACAGTTCCCTTGTGCAGACTGTTCTTGATGCCTTACCAGATTCCTACCAGACTTTTGCTAGTACTTGGAGACTGATGACCCAAGGAAATCCTGAAGTTGTCAAGTTTGATGCATTATGCACATTGCTGTTGCAAGAGTCACTTTCTAGAAAAAACAGGACTAGGCAGCGTGCAGTTGAACAGGCTTTTATTGCTTCTCAAAGAAAGGGTGGTAACAGTAATGCAGCCACTTCTTATGGTTCTGCTGCGAGTGGCAAAAATTCTGTTCCTAATGCTTCTGCTGGCAGCACTTCGTCTGGCAATTCTTGTGATAAGGGCAAAAAGAAGATGCGCTCCCATTATTGTAAAGCCAATGATCACTTGATCAAGTCGTGTCCTAAGTTGAAGGCCAAAGAGGCTAAGAAGAAAGAGGGTGGTTCCACTGCAAATGCTGGTTCCACTACAAATGCAGCCATTGTTGAGTCTTCTGTGAAAGGAGACTGTGTTGCTGATGTTGATGCAAAATGGGCTTTTAGTGCAGAGTGCACTTACAATCCTGCTGTCCATGATGCATGCTTGTCAGTTGTTGCAGATTCACATGTGTGGTATTTCGACAGTGGTGCTACAAAGCACATTACCTCACATCGTGAATTGTTTACCTCTCTCGAGTCTGTCCCTCATGGGAATTCAGTCACTTGTGCCAACAACGCCTCTTATCCCGTTCAGGGAGTTGGAAAGATTATGCTCACTGCTGCTAATGGCAGTTCCTTCACACTTGTTGATGCACTTTATGTACCTGGGATCAAGAAGAATCTCTTGTCTATATCCGCACTTGCTAGACTTGGACTTGTAGTCAAATTTGTGGATGACAGATGTACAGTTCATGATCTCAGTTTTGGTGATGAAATTGTTGCATCTGGGCTTTTGTGCCGTGGGCTGTATAAGCTCACTTTGTATGACAAGTGTGGACAAAATTTTGCAAATGCTGTTGCAGATTCAAGGGCTATTTCAGATGCAAAACTTTGGCATGCACGTTTTGGTCATCTGAATTTTGCCAGTTTGCTGCGTTTGCAGAAATCTGATATGGTTGCTTCTTTGCCGCCTCTTGAAGCACCTATCAAACATGTTTGTGAAGGCTGTATTCTGGGTAAAATGCAGCGTTCTAAGTTTCCAAAGGTAGGTTCAGTTAGGGCCACATGCAGGTTGCAGCTTGTGCATAGTGACGTTTGTGGGCCCATGCAAACTCCGTCCTTGGGCAATTACCTGTACTTCGTGACTTTCATTGATGATTACTCCAGGCATGCGTGGGTATTTCCGCTTAAAGCGAAGTCCGAAGTTTTTATGTGCTTCAAACAATTTTTGGCTATGGCTGAAAATGTCTCAAAATGTACTATGGGCACCCTCCGTTCCGATCGAGGGGGGGAGTATATGTCTCATGAATTTAATGCATTTCTGGCTAGTCGTGGGATAAAACACCAATGTACAGTGCCTTATACACCTCAGCAAAATGGTGTTGCTGAGAGGAAAAACAGGTCACTAACGGAAATGGCACGATGTATGGTCAAAAGTCAAGCTTTGCCGCATTCTTTTTGGCTTGAGGCCATCATGTGTGCCACTTATGTACTTAACAGGTGTCCTACGAAAGCTTTGCAGTCTATTACTCCATATGAAGCATGGCATGATAGAAAACCTTCTATTGAGCACATGCGTGTTTTTGGCTGTTTGGCATATGCTTTGGTGCCACAAGTGCAGCGCAGAAAATTGGATGATAAGGCTGTCAAATGTATTTTTGTTGGTTATAGTGCTGAAAGCAAAGGTTACAGGTTGTATCATCCGCAAACAAAACGTATTTTGGTTTCACGGGATGTGGTGTTTGTGGAAGATTCTGTTCAACCCTTGCTGTCATGTACTAGAGACAGTAATGTAAGCTCACAGGACATTTATGACACTTTGTTGCCTCTTTTCAGTGGTGGAAATACGAATGTAAGTTCCAATGAGGCAAATGTACAGCCTATGGGGGTTTCTGAAAATGTTTTAGAACAGCCTATTACTGATGCAGATGTACATGATGTACTTGATGAGGAAAGGGCTGAAAATGAGCAGGCTAGAGGTATGCCAAAATGGTTGGTGCACACTTTGCGTGACAGTAAATTGGATGCACCTTTATCTCGTCGTACTCGTTCAGGCTCTCGCCATGCATCTTATGCATCAGATTGTTATGCTTTGGCTGTGTCTAGTTTACATGATGTTGAGGAGCCTCTGTCTTTTGATGAAGCACAGAATTCAAAAAATTGGATTGCTGCCATGAAATCAGAATATGATGCACTTATAGAGAATGACACATGGACTTTATGTGATTTGCCTCCTGGCAAAAAGGCCATTGGTACGAAGTGGGTTTACAAGTTGAAACGCAAGCCGGATGGTGAGATCGATCGCCATAAGGCTCGACTTGTTGCAAAGGGTTATGCACAACAAAAAGGCATAGATTATGAAGAGACTTTTGCTCCCACTTGTCGTATGACTACTGTGCGTTTTCTATGTGCATTGGCAGCTCATTTTGGTTGGGATGTACATCAATCAGACATTGTTACTGCTTTCTTGAATGGTGACATATTTGAGGAAGTTTATGTAACGCAGCCTCGCGGTTTTGTCATAAAAGGACAAGAGGACAAAGTGTGCAAATGTAAGAAGGCTTTGTATGGGTTGAAGCAATCTCCTCGTTCTTGGTATGAGAAAGCTGACACTCATTTGGTTAAACGAGGCTTTCGTAACAGTCCAACAGAAAGCACATTGTATGTAAAGCGTGAGGATGATGTATTTCTCATTGTGGTTCTTTATGTTGATGATTTGCTGATCACTGGACCAAATGAGAGACATATTGCTGAATTTAAGGCTGATTTGAATGCTACTTTCAAGATGAAAGATTTGGGGCTGTTGCATCATTACTTGGGTATACAGTTTAAGCAGTGTGATGGTGGTATTGCCTTGTGTCAGAAAAGTTACATAGAGACATTGCTATGTAAGTTTGGACTTGAGGATTGCAAACCTATTGCCACTCCCATGGAAACAGGTTTGAAGTTGAGTCTACATGATGCTGGCGATCCTGCTGATGTCACTCTTTACCAAACTGCTGTTGGCTGCCTCATTTATGTATGCAACACGAGGCCAGATATTCAGTTTGCAGTCTCGCAGGTCAGCAGATTTATGCATAGCCCAGGGTCTAAGCATTGGCAGGCTGTCAAGAGGATTTTCCGCTACCTTAGTGGCACTTTACATCTTGGCTTGTTTTATCCCAAGGGGGGATCATTGCCGCCAGACTTACATGCTTTTTCGGACTCAGATTGGGCTGGTTGTTTTGACACGCGAGTGTCCACAAGTGGTTTTTGTTTCATGCTTGGCAGTTCATGTATATCATGGTTGAGCAAGAAGCAACCTACTGTGGCCACTTCGAGTTGTGAGGCTGAGTACAGGGCAGTCTTCACAGCTACGGTTGAGTGTGTATGGCTCAGACGCCTTATGGCTGACTTGGGTGTTGGACAGGACACTGCCAACACTATCTACACTGACAGTCAGAGCGCATTGGCAGTTGCGAGGAACCCAGTTTTTCATGCTCGCACAAAGCACATTGAGGTGCATTACCACTATGTCAGGGAGAGGCTCTCAGCAGGAGAGATCAGCTTGGCTTATGTGCCAACACAGGACAACCTTGCAGATCTTTTCACAAAGGCATTGTCTCGTGAGAAGCTTGAAGCTTTCCGCAAAGCTTTGGGCTTACTCCCCTTTGTGGACTGATCCTGTCCTCAGGGCATGGCACTTCCCTTTACTCATGTGCCAGCTCTCGTTCACCGCATCACTCCAGGGGGGATTTGTTACCATATACATGTGGTAGTGATGTGTGTGAACACACTAGGACTGCCGGGGCATTTTTTCCCTCTTTAGGAGGTTTTTTCCCCCGTGCATTGTATATATGCCCATCACTCTAGGGCTATCTATCTTTCCATTGCACACTAAGTAACACACTCTCTATTGTGTGCCTTGAGCTTCCTTCGTCTTCTCCAAGCTGTGTGTTTTTCTCTGCAACCCTAATTCCAACAATTTAAACAGCCACACACACACACACACACACACACACACACACACACAAGCTGACAACTGGTTGTCAGGCGTACAATTTTGACTATTGCGGGTCATTGAAAAAAGATGGAATCGCATAGAAGCTGAACTACTTTATTTAATTGTCAAAGGCTCTTTAATATGTCTATGGTAAGAAGGGCCACCTGATAGGGACTCAACAACTCAATTTTGGCATTGATCCAACATGCCATGCAAATCAACCAAAAAACAATGCGTGGAGGTCCTCTCCTTCCTCTAATTTTTCAAACTCCATTATAAAGAGTATAGATAATGGACTATTGAATAATAGAAAAAATCTATTGCATACCCAAGTGCTCAAGAAAAACATAGGTTTAGTATAATCCCACCTACAAATTTTCTCAACTATATCTAATGCACCTTGGAGGCCCTTGCTACGTGACATAAGGAAAGGGCTTTGGGAGGGGGAGAACCAAGGCAAACAAAGAAAGAGAGTGGATTGGGTGTCAAAAAAAGGCTCTCTCTCTCTCTCTCTCTCTCTCTCTCTCTCTCTAGGAAGGGCCACACACCCGTAAGATTTAATTTGAATGTTAGAACACCCACAACAATTGGACGGAAAAACTTAGGTTTAGTGTAAACCCATCTAGAAAATTTGAGATTTATCTCTAATTGGGAATGGCTTTTATCAAGCAAGCTAAGATGAAGCGGCTTGCCAAGAAGAAGAACTTGATAGAAATATAGGGTACTTGCAAAAATGTTCGGGTATGTTTTGGGTCATAGTGTGCAAATATTGTATTGGTTGGAGATCCCTGTGCAAAGGATATGCCAAGGTCTGCATGTATTCTTTTTGAGTTAATTCAAATCAAGCTCTTAAGAGCATTTTTTTAAAAAAAACAAAGGTTAGAGAACATAAATTAAGGTTTAGAGGATCTACAAAGTGCAAAGAAGTTTAGTGCAAAAACCTTCAAATATAGTGAATATGCCTCTAAAATGTTTGAAAAAAGGTATGGTATAGCCAAATGCTTGAAAAATAATCAATTGAGTGTAATCTCACCAGCAAAATTTGAAGTTTATCTCTAGATTATAGATTTGAAGGTAGGGAAACCAACAAAGTATAGAGAAATTGAGTGTAAAAGCCTTCAAATATAATCAAGTTGCCCCAAAAATTTATCGTATGCAAGTTTTCTAAGTTTTTAGGAGAAAGCACTATGCCTCAACTTGATTTAGTGTAAGTCCCCTTACAAAATTTTGAGATTTTCCTTTAAACGTTGTAGAAAACCTAGTTTAGTGTAATCCCACCTACAAATTTTGAAATTCACCTTTGAATTCCAAGTCAACCCAAAGGTGAGAGCACTGATAAAGCTCAAAGAAATCTAGTGTTGAAAAACTCTCATTATCCACCTTTGTCATTTGTTGAGGTATGCTCCTACCTTGGGCTTGCACATCTTCTGCCTCAGATTTTTTGGGTTGAACTTTCCAAATTGCATCAACTCTCAATTTTGTCAATTCTCAATTTCATAGATGTCGATGTCGATTTTTTATTTTTGATTCTCAATTATGGATTTTGCCGATTGCCGCTTTGTCGATTGTTGATTGTAAAGCCAATGCTTATTCTCCCTCTCCTCTCTCTCTCTAGTGCCGTTGTGAGAGCCCTCTCACCCTCTCTCTCTCTCTCTCTCACACACACACACACACACACACACACACACACACACATACACACACACACACACACATACACACAATGCGTGCAAGACATCTATAACAAATTGTTGGATTCATATCGATGAATTGTCAAGCTCAATGTACTTCATTAATGCAATGCAGACATGGAAAGCTTTCATGTAATGAGCGAACACCTTGGAGAATGGCACATCAACTTTGTCTCTTATATTCACACACATCGAGAGAATGGATCTCTCTCTCTCTCTCTCTCTCTCTCACACACACACACACACACACACACACACATGAATATATGTATCTAGCTTTTGAACTTCGAGCATCGAAGTCAAAGATCATTTACGACATAGAAGGTCCATGCGAACCTCCGAAAGGAGGTTCATTGAGCAACACATGGAGAAAAGCTCTTTATGACCTTCAAAATGGAAAAGAAAGCCACTCTTCAAATGATTTTGAAAAATAAAAGTAGTTAGTGATCATCCTTGAAAAAATTGAGGGTTAAAGTGAAACCGCTTCCCAAAAACTATAGCCTTAAGTATTATAAATTTAGATAG
Source organism: Adiantum capillus-veneris (assembly GCF_014529385.1). Taxonomy (NCBI): domain Eukaryota; kingdom Viridiplantae; phylum Streptophyta; class Polypodiopsida; order Polypodiales; family Pteridaceae; genus Adiantum; species Adiantum capillus-veneris. The sequence continues at coordinate 67,360,595 of NC_140936.1, forward strand.
AGTACTAAAGTCTTTTTGACTTTCAAGTGCCAAGACTCATAAGTCTTTTCATTTTCTACCAAGTACTCACCTTTCACTTTTACATTTTCAATTAAATGTTTTTTAAAGGTTGTCTTTGAAATGAAGAAGAATGTGACACATGGAGGGTGTCTCCTTCCTTCCTGGAAAGTTTTAAGCTACTTCATATATAGTATAGAAGTATTGATTCAATAATTTTTTTAGTATTTTGATTTATAAAGAGTCCCTTTATTTAAGGACTTCACAAAGATTCTATCTTTTTAATGAAGTCATTAAAATATTGCTTTTTAAGTTATTCAATGAGTCTTTTTTTAATAAAAATGATAATGTATCAAAAAAATAGACCTTATCATTTAAATGGATTCTTTTTTAATATATTAATCATTTTGTGATTTTGTTTGTACAATGTATTTTTTATTTTTTAAATATTTTTTGTTTTCAAATGATAATGTGCAATGTGCACCTTTCATCTTATTATTTAAGTGGATCTTTTTTAATATAAAATCGATTTATGATTATGTATGTACAATGAATAATATAATTTTATATTAAAACACAGCGAAAACTCCATGTGATTGCAAGCACTCATTTAAACTTACTCTCATCCCCCCTTACTTTAACATGCCTTTGTGTCTCCTCACCTTGTTTTAATTGATGGTAAGCCCAAAAGTAGCCACTTTATGGAAAGGTATCTTGGCTTCTTTTCTTGAGAGTTTCTGAAATCCCCCCCCCCCCCCTCTCTCTCTCTCTCTCTCTCTCTCTCTCTCTCACACACACACACACACACACACACACACACACGTACACACGTCTTTGTGTGTGTCTCTCATCCACCTCGTCGTAACATCCCTACTTTCTAGCTTATTAAAACAATCCATGTGGACAAAAATAGGAAATATTGTGTATCTCCTAGTGTTGGGGACATGCATCCCTCAAATGGGGCTTGAAATCACATGAAGACTAAATTAAATCATTTCATTTTTGAAAGTATACAGCAGCTATCTCTCGAATTTTATTTATTTTGTTGAGTTTTTTGGCATGCCCAAAGCGCATGGCCATAACATTGCTTACCCTTTTCTACTTCACTAAAATTTTAATTTTATTTAAAAAAAACCATTCGGCTAATAGTAGATAGATATGTCATCGTCATGCTATCATGCAATCTATCAAACTTGTCCATTTTTTAGTTGATTGTCCATTGATTGGTACAAAACAAAGCACATAATTAGTGGTTTTCAATAGTGGCCATTTGTTATGTCCGTTAAGAAACAGAAGGTGTCTACGCCCATTTAATTTGGAATTTTGTGACTAGACAAGGAGTTCATCGGTATATAAAAGGCCGCTTGCTTATATGTATCTCTTGGCAGGCCTAGAGATTGTGACCATTTTATGATTGAGATATAATTTTCCAAAAAAACCCATTAGGCTAAGGGATCGCTTGTACCCAAGCCAAAATATTTTGCATGGATTTCAAAGTGTTTAACACTAGGTTGGTAACCTAACAGGACATAAAAGTGTCCTTTCAGGGTTTTGAAAAAAACCTCCAAAACCATAGTAAATCTAGTCATTTTGTAAAATCCTCTCATGAGGTTATAGTTCAAGGCCTACTACACATGGAAAAAAAAACAAACTTGTAAAATTTCTCATCTTTTGGTCACACCAAGCCTCCAAAGTTGATGGACCATTACATTTTCATCAAAACAGTCATTTCTTACGTTTTGTTGCATAAAAATAAGATTAGGGATTTTTGTAAGACTTGAGATAAATTCCCTAGTTAACTTCAATGGGTTGGTGATCAGAACATATGAGTGCTTCTCACTCACTATTTTTTGTTTCGCCAAAAGAAATAGGTTAAAAAAACTTGATTTTTTACCATTCTGCAAGCCTATCATCAAAGTTTCTATAGCCACTATCAATACAAATAATATATGCATGTTTTCTTAGTTCCCTATTGTCCTTTAGGTTCACAAGAAGCCATGGAGCATGTCAAAAGAATAATACATCTCTTACCAAGGGGAATCTTGGGGACAAAGATGAAGTGCTAAATACAGCAAACATGAAAAAACTGGGTTCAACATTATGAGTTGTAGAATCCCATAGAAACTATTCAATATCTAGCCAAATTTGATCCTTATGACTAGATATGGTTACTGCCTACAAAATGCATGTAGTTGTCACAAGAAACTAACAATATTGAAAAAGGTATACTTGATATACTAGAATGTTTCGTTTTCTTCTATAATTGAAAAAATCAACCATCGTTGTCTACTATGCAAAATAGGATATTAGGTGTCCCAAAACTCAAGGAATATTAGCTTTATGTTACAATATGCGACATAGAAAATCAAAACTGCATTTGGATATAATGAAAGCCACCAAAAAAATCATAGAAGAGCTAAAATTGGCTAAAAAACAGGATTTGACAATTTTTGTAATTTGTTCATAACTTACAACTTTAACATTTATTTCTCCCTAGAAGCATCAGGACATGTTGAGGACTACTAAAGATAGTTCTCTAGCATTATAGACCTCACAAACATGAATTCTAGAGTGGTATAGTTGCAAAAAGTTGAAAAAAGCCAAAAACAGGACCCGTTTTTCACACAGTTTAGGTTATGAAATGTTTTGCAAGGACAAGGTTAAAGATGGAATTAATATTCCAAAAAAATGTCGAGTTTTTTTCAGCTCATGAGACAACTTTCTAGATAGATAGCACCTCAAAATCCATTTTGAAACTCTTGACATAATTGAAGGAAAATGGTCACTTAACAGGACATAAAAGTGTCCCAGGACATAAAAGTGTCCCATTACCAACCTAGTGTTAAGCAATCTGATGAGCTAGTTTTACGAGATTGTGCCACATCTCAACACCCACATGTCATAAAGGGCGTGATTAAAACTCCTCACCTTCCCACTAGGCCAACTCCCCTTGAGAGATTAATTGACAATATTACATGATATATACTCTCAAAGTTCTCTCTCTCTCTTTCTCTCTCTCTCTCTCTCTCTCTCTCTCTCTCTCTCCAATCACCAACCCACCGCGGGGCCAACAACACCACCCCAAAACCGTCTTTGCACCCCTAGTTCTGTCAAGGGAAATAATGCACGAGAACTTGGATAGGCACATGCTAACCTCTTACCGTACTCATCCAAGGGTTTACACATTATGCTAGAGGTACTAACTACAACTTGCAATTTCCATTTGTCTCATATACTTTCTAACAATGTAGTCCATGGCTATATGTATTTGAATATGGAATGGAGGATGCAGAGAGAGAGACGGTGGTTGCCTAGTCCCGTTTCCATACGGCATAATTAGTCGATATTGCATACATATTGGGTCTACATCATTAGTTTAAGGCAAATCTCCGTGGGATTCCTCTATTAGCCTTCACAAGTGGAAAAGGCCCCCATTGGAGCCGTTCCCATGCGAGCCCTCTTTCCCTACTCGCAAGCAGCTCCGTACCTCCTTCCGCCCTTCTCAGATCGACCCCCCATACCTGATCTCCCCTTTGCGGCCATCACTGCGCTGCTGCCTCCCTCCCCTACTCATTGCCTCCACATGTTCCCCAACATCCTCCCATGCCCCCTCACGACGTACGGACCTGAGATGTCCACTTTGAAGCCCTGATCTACAGTGGGCGGCTTTGCACAGATTTTGCTCGTCTGCGCCCTCTCGCAAAATTGTTGCCATGTGGCTTCGGAGCTGTTTAATAGCAACAGTACTAGTCCCGCCACAAGCAACTCCTCTTGCTAGCAGCAGGGCCTCACAGAGAGAGCGAGCGACACAGAGATCGATTTGCCGATGAGAAAAGCATCACTCTGCTGTCCGTGCACTCCTTTGATGCTATGTGTCTCCCGTAGCTCTTCCATACCGTGCCTTCCGCTCTTGGAGAGACGAGTCCACGGACACACTGCATGTGCATTAGGCTCTTACACCTCCATGCGAGACAAACACAGGAAAAGCGAATGACCACGGCCTGGACCCGAGCCTGGCATACCAAAACAAGATGGACATTGTCCACTTTGAGCATCAGAGCAGTGCGAGAGAAAGACAGTCGACCTGATCAGAGTGCAACAGAGAGAGTGAGAGAGACAAGGAGAGAGCCGCCTCTAACCACATGCAGGAAAAGAAGAAGAAGAAGAAGAGGAGAATTTTAACGTCGTGGAAAGCTATCCCGAAAGAAAGAGTGTGACCACTTACAAATGTCAATTTTTTTTTAAAAAACAAGCAATATCTCCTTGGTCTACGTCTCCACCCTCTCTTTTGCTTCCATTCTAAACTAGCATCTCCGTGAGAATCTTGCCGAACAAATGAGAAAAAGATTATGGGGACAGATTTAGTCGATATAGAAGGTGGTTATTTAGTCAAGTAGTTTCTTCCAAGTTGTGCATGTGCCCAAAATTGCTCAATAAATAAAAAGTTGGCAATAAGTCACAAAACCCTTAACGATGGCTCACTTGGGGTGAGTTCACCTATTAATTTATAAAAGGATGGCTCGTATCAATTTTTGGCATTCTAAAACAAGCATACATCTTCTTTGGTATTTAATTGTTAATTGCTCCTTTCACGATTTCATCCAAGAGCATCACGTTCTCTCTCTCTCTCTCTCTCTCTCTCTCTCAAAATCTCAATCTCAAGATCATGTAGACATACTACTTTGGAGTTCTCCATACATCTTCTTTGGTATTTTAATTGTTAATCCAAGAGCATCACTCTCTCTCCCTCTCTCTCTCTCTCTCTCACTCTCACAAACTTGTGTAGATATCTATCACATGCAAACTGTAACTAACTCACTTTGTATCCATATATGCATACATAGTAAAAAGCACACAAAATTGTGCTAAAAAACTTTCTCGAGTAACATGAGCACATAACCTGTGCATCGTAATGCACACAATCATACATGAGCACATAACCTATGCATTATAATCCGCACTAAAAACGAACACAACCTATGAGCAAAATGTTGAGATCTGGCATACTATCTCATTGGTCAAAAAGTACCTTGACCAAAAATCAGACACCTAGAACAATTAACCACCTATAACCATAAAAGGTATACATATCCTCCAGCCTTTGTGCCCGAAAAGAGTATAATCTGGCACACAAATCTTGTGATGCCGAAGATATACATGTGGTCATAAACTCGCTTGTGGGAAATCCACTCCGAAATGGTTTGCCCCAGCCACTATGTGTTGATGTGTGTCATCGAAGGAGGGAAACAAGTTGTTTCCAAGGAGCCTACATTGGAGCCGAGCCGTGCTCGATGTGGGCTAGAGGAGGGCCCATGCTGCTCTTTCTTGATCTGTCTCCTGTTGTGTCGAGGTCGGGATGTTGGAGAAAAATCATGGAGCAAAATCGCTCCGAATGAGCGTGGGAGGAGAGCCAATGGGGCAACTATGCTAGAGAAAGGAAATTGATGGCAGGGACCTACCAGAGGAAATCCAAACTGCTCTCTCTCTCTCTCTCTCTCTCTCTCTCTCTCTCTCTATGTCAAAGTGGAGAAGAAGATGTTGATGCTATCTTCCACGTCAAACAGAAGCTTGGCGATGCCAAGAAGCCAAATCCAAAATCATAGCCGAGGGAGTGTCAAAGCTACCTACGGTTGAGTGGAATACCAAAGCCAGAGATGTCATAAGAGAGCCTTATCTTCTTTCTCTCTCTCTCTCTCTCTCTCTCTCTCTCTCTCTCTCTCTCTCTCTCTCTCTCTCTCTCTCTCAAAAGCGGATAGCATTGTTTGCGAACCAAATGCCAAAATTGGCATTCAACAAACTAATCCTTGAATATGGACATGGAAACATACCTTCATTCCTTCATTTATTTTCTCACTAATTATTATCAACTTGTATTGTGCATTTATCATATTTCCTTGAAAGGGGTTTTCTCTTGTGAATTATTGGAAACTTTTTAAAAAAATCTCCCAACAGCCACAAACAATGGCAAGGCTAGTTTTAAGATGGTCACATGTTCTGACTATCTTAAAGCGGAGGTTAGATACATGATGCAAGTAAAGTTTAGTCCAGAAGTAGCATTACATAGCTTAATGACATGTTGCACCCTCTCGATTGTGTTGTACTTTATGGGACGTCGTATGTCTTCCCATGGCTTGTGGGAGTGGGCGACAGCTACTGCGACAAGCAATAGAAATGCGGTCTACCAGTTCACGTTAGTTGGAAAAGGCTTCTATGTGGCAAGATGTGACTCTGAACATACTTTTAAGGATCTTGTTATGAAAGGAGGTATCTGGGGTGCTTCTCACTTTGCTTATGCTATGCCTTGGATGCTTGAACTTTGTCCAAGTGAAGAGTTTATGGATTTTTTCCGGGTGTGGGTTACGCTCAAGGGTTTTCCCCTTTGGCTTCAGGGCTAGGTTGACTCTATAGCTGCCATGTTGGTCAGGGTACTGTTCATTCTGAAACTTTAGCTAGTAAGACTGGGATTGGACATAAAGATCTGTATTCTATGGAATATGAGCAAGCCCATTCCAAATATCTATATTTGAATATGGGCAGCTATGGCACCTTCCGACAAGAGTTGGTGTTTGCCTCATTTCCAAATGCCTGCTACAAATGTCAAAGAATTGGCCATTATGCTAGAGATAATTCAGAGGGAGATACGACCCACAGACAAAGGACTAGGACAACTTGGAGGAGGATCAATAGAGAGGTTGTACCCTAGCAGAGGCATCCAGAAATGAAGTAAAGATCAATGGACAATAAGCGACTTGCGAAGTGATGGCTGAAGAGATGGGTTGCCCATCAACGGAGTTGCTAGAGAAACATGTTAGCCCTCTAGTGAGGGGAGTGAAGAAAATATCATCTCAATCGATGTGATGCAAGATAAAGTAGAGCTTCTAGATAATCCTATTGTAGATTCTCGGATGCCCATTGATTCTCCTCAGCCTGAGGCAAATGCAAAGGATGCTCAGAACATAAAAGCTTGATCTCGTCAGCCATATTGTGAACATTTCGGGGCATTTGACAAGCATTGTTAGTATGCTTAAATGGAAGAAAAGGAAATGGTGACTCTAGTTGACTTTATTTCCTCTCATCAGTATGTTCTTGATGCACTGGTTTAGTGGTTAAGGGGTATGTTGTGGCAGGGCTATCTCCTTTGTGGCAACCCCAAGCTAGTTTTGGTTCCCTCTTGCTTTTGATGGCCACACGGTGGTGCCCTTTATTAACCGATGTATTTGGTGGTTGTTGTGGGTAAGACATGTTCCAAATTTTTTGGATGTTGGTTGATGCCATGGCTCGGGTAGAGCATGACTGTGATTATAACGTTTTTGGTTTCTTAATAAATATTTCCACTCACTATTGTGAGTTTGGAGAAAAAATAAGATGGTCATAAGTTTAATTTTGATTTCTATAGTGAGAGGCAACTATTGATGATATTACGAGTAATAGAAAGCCCTAAGACCCAAGTTCTGGGTGGCATCTAGCATCAAATCAAAATCTCGAGTAGTTATAACACTCATCTTCTCAAACCTAGGAGTTTACTACCAAGATTGCTTACCTTTTCAAGAAATTAGTCCTCTAACGAGGGGTTCTTATTACTCAACTTTCATTGCACATGTAGCCATCTTCAATAGCAATATTATGTGACCCGCGCTCTACTGCGACGAAGAAAAGCATGGCAGTTGGATCTCTCTCTCTCTCTCTCTCTCTCTCTCTCTCTCTCTCTCTCTCTCATGTGTGAAGAGAATTGTAATGGAAATGGCCTATGAACTTTAAGAGTAGCATAAATTAGAAGAAGTACTTTTGTGGAATTACTTTGTGAGCATAGAGGGTGAACTTAATTGATGGTAGCAACATAAGCATAGCACTTAGCTAACTTGGCATGAACAATACTTTTGTAAGAGAGAGAGTTTAGAGAACATGACAACAGTTGAGGACCGGATTTATGTGGAGCCGGCGGTCCCCCCCTTCAATAGGTATTTGTATTATAGTTTCTCCCATCAAGAGAGACTTGGTACAATACAATCTTTGTGTTCCTTGTGACCTAGGTGATGCAATGAAGATGGAAAGCTTAATGCATCACGAGTGCAGTCTGTAGTTTTAAGCAATGTGCAGCCTGCAGATTGTTTACATATTGCATATTATAGCATTCTAGTTTGCAGAATGCAATTTCAATCTTTCAGTTTGCAGAATATAGTTTCAAGTATTTCAGTTTACAAAATGCAGTTTCAAGTATTTCAGTGTGCAATGTAGTTTAAGCAGTTTCAGGGTTTAAAGAGGTGCAAATGTTCTCTATTCTTTTGATGTGTGATTAATGGAAAAGAAGAAGAAGAAAAAGTGTGCTATTTGTCAAAAAGATGGGCACTCTGCAAAGCGATGTCCTTACATGTGTAAGCCTTGTCAAAAAGAGGATGTTTGTGTCAAGTATTGCATGTGAAAGTTGTGTAGGGAGTTGTATCAAATTATGCAGAGTTTTCAGGATGCATTTTTGTCATCAGGACATGTGTGATGCTCAAGAGGATCTAGATTGGTTTTTTTATTTTCTTGATGATGCACACAACTGGCATAATAGTTGAGTTGGTAAGAAGAGGAAGTCATGCTCTACGGCTCGGCAAATATCAAGGTTGCAAGAAGCGTGTGAATGTATTTTAAAGAAGTATGAAGATGAGTTTGATGATTACCTTAGTGATGATGATTCTCAATGGTGTTTTCAAAAACTTGTTATTGTTTCCAACATAAAAAAAGCCTCAAGTTGTCAGTTTTCAATTACCAACAGTTTTTTAGGCACCTGTAGTTTCAAAGCCTGAAGTTTCAAAGCATGAATCTGATTTTTCAGCACCTGAAGTTTATCAACCCGATTTTGATGTTCTTGAGTATGGGATCAAAGTTGTAGATACTGAGATTACTGAAGAGAAAAAGTTGATTCAAGAAGGAGATGTGGTTCAATGCAAGAGAGATAAAGTCCAAAAGATGATGAAGGAAGAAGGGAGGAAGATGGGAGCAGCTCATGAGCCAAAGGAGCCAAGAGGACTGCCAACTATCCCGAAACCTCACATCAAAGAGACTCACCTATTTGCAGGAACAGAAGGCAAGTTATCCAAAAGAAGAATTGGTGATTGAAAAGAAGGAAATCCAAGTGGGGGTGAGCAAGAGAAGCCACCAATACCACATACCAACCCATACACCAACCTTGGACATCAATCTTGAAGAGGATGAAATTCAAGAAGAGATCAGATTACAGTGAATTGAATGGGAAGAGATTAATATAATTGAAGACATAATGTGTTTTGATGATGAGGATGATGTGATGAATGAATTTTTGATGTATTTTGATAAGGAGTATCCCACGAGTGACATTTCAACATGTGTTTGTGTTGATGGAGAAGTGTTTTTTGGAGTTTTGAAGACTGAAAGCGAATTTCCATGAGTGGATATGAGTTATTCAAGTTGTGAAGACAAGGATCTTTTCAAGTCCCTGAATTGCAAATTTTGATGCCGAAGGTCCTTGATTTATAGAATTCCACAATACAGGTCCCTGATTCTGAGATTACTAATTTTGAAAGAAGTTATGTACCTGAATTTGATGAACTACAAAGTCTTATTACTTATCAAGCAGAGATGATCCATAAGCTTTCTTTGGATTTGGAGAATGAGAGGTATTCAAATATGGTTGCGGCTAATGAAGCAGTTTCCAAAATTTGTCAACTTCAAGAAGAGAAGGCATCATTGATGGTGGAGATTTCTCAGGTTCAAACTTAATTTGACTTGCATATTTCTTACTGTTCTGAAGTTCATAATGCTCTTAAACAAGTTATTCTAGATAAATATAATCAAATTGAGGATTTGAATCTTCAACTTACTCGAATCATGAATATGGAGTCTTCTTTAAGCCTTGATATTATGGAAGGTGTCTTGAATGATGATGTTGTCATCATGATCTTTATGATGTCGATGCTTTTGCAAATTCAGTTATGGAGATTGGAAGTCCATTTTTTTTCAATGAAGTTCAATTTTGTGATGATATTCTTGATGATTTATACCAAGTTTCTGATTTCAATGGTTTTGTTGATGTTGAGGCGATGGTTTTGATTGATGATTATGCAAGTCTTTTGCAAGTTCTTGATGATGGTGAAGTTGGTTTTCTTGAAGATGGTTCTACATTTCTATGTGATGTTGCTGATGAAGATGGTTCTACATTTCTATTTCAGGATGAAGTACAGGGTGCAGTTTCAGTTGGAGTTACACACAATGATGACACACATGATCAGCAGCAATTTCAAGACCCATTTATGAAACTTGCTAAAGAAATGTCAGAAGATCCACTTATACTGAGGTTACAATGGTGGAAGTTGGAGATGATGTGGATGCACAGTCAAGAGGAATAGCTCAAAAAGTGAAGAAACAGGTGTTCAAGAGCAGTAACTTCAAGCAAGACTTCATTTTGGTTTTCAAGTTTTTTTTGTCAAGGGTTTTGTGGGTTCTCACAATGTTTTGCAAACATTGCCCACCGGGTGTGCCAGGTGTTAGTGCCTGATGTGTCAGGGAATTTATCTTTTTGGACTTTTAACTAAGGTCTTAGCTTTAAGACTTGATATAGCCTCCTTAACCTTTTGAAAACATTCTTGTAGGTCACAGCTATACTCATCAGCAACAAAGATCTTACCATATACTTTAAGTAGCAAGGAACTTTTAGGTCTTCCCTCTATGATCTCAAAAGGTGCTTTTCCTCCTATAGTATGGATAGTATTATTGTACCATACTCTACAAGGGGTAAGTACTTCTCCCATTGTGAGCATTGATCTACTTCTGTAACATAAGTCTTTAGTAGATTGAGTATTGTAAGATTGGCTATCTCACTTTGGCCATCTGTTTGTGGGTGATAGGCCGAACAAAAATTCAATCTTGTACCTAGATTTTCAAAGAGACCTTTCCAAAAATTACTGGTCATTCTAGGATCTCTGTCTGACACGATGGATGTTGGTAATCCACAATGTTTGAAAATCTGAGATATGAAGATGGCTACCATTTGGTGTTCCTTAATAGTCTTTTTGATAGGAATAAAGTGTGCTTGCTTGCTAAACCTATCGACTATTGTCCATATTCCTGTATTCCCATGGATAGACTTGGGTAGTCCAAAGTTAAAATCTATGGATATACTCTCCCATGGTGAATTAGGGATTGGCAATGGCTGGAGTAATCCAAGTTTCTTCCCTCTATCATACTTAGTCTTTTGGCATACAACACATTCTGAAACATACTCTTGTATGTCCACTTTCATGGTAGGCCAATAGAAGTATGTCTCTACTCCTTGAAAAGTAGGTTGAATGCCTCTATGCCCTGCATAGGGAGGAGCATGGGATTCATACATGACTTTCTCACGAAGGGAGTGGGTAACACATAGCCTATTGCATGGAATATGCAAAAGCAATTAAAACATCAGGCTGTAGAAGAAAAACATTCCTAAAGGAAAGTATTAAGCAACTCACTGACAAAGTTGAGCTTTTAACCACCAAGAAACAAGAAGGGTCTATCCTAGAGGTGGAACATAAAATATGGCTAGAATCTAAATTGGACTTAACCGATTACCAACTAGAGGAGGTGAGAATGGTCAGAATACTTTCTGGAGAAACCTTTTTATAGCCTGAGGAGGCCAACCATGCACATTTTTAAAGGACCCTTAAAGTCAAAAGAAATCATTGCCTGGTCCACTCACTCAAAAATATAGGTGGATATGATATCAAAGATCCGAATAAAATGGCTCATTTAATGCTTAACCACCTGCAACAGATAATAGGCCAACCTGAGGCCCGCTCCCTTGAAATTGATGATGCCAAATCTACTCTTCTTGGGAGCCTTTAAAAAGATCAATAAAATAGGTTTTCCCACTTTCTCCTCTAATGTTTGCCATTGGATCCCATTTTTTGGTAACTTTACTCAAAGACAGTGCCGCGAAAGGGGAGATTCAAGGGTTGAGTCTACTTAACAACGACCAACTTTTGGCAAAACTTTTTTTGGATGACTCCCTGTTTTTCGTCAAAGCATGCCCTCAAGTTATCAAAAAGGCTCTGGAAACAATACAAACTTATGCCTTAGCATCAGAATCAAAGTGTAGTATTGAAGAATCAAGAATGATTTCTCTCTCTGAGAATGACTTATTTGATCCAACTATGTGGACTGGTGAGATAGTGTCAAAAGGGAAGATATTCCGTCAATTGGGAGATTCTTTGGGGGTGGACGTAACTCACAAGCAAATATTTATACGAGTTATGGAGAAGGTAAGGAACAAGATGCGAAGGTGGGAGTATGTGCTTCTTCTTTTTCAGAGTAGAGTGAAGGTAATCAACTCATTTATGCTCCCTAATTTAGGCTTCCATGGTCCATTGCTAAAGCTAACCAAATGCAACTGGAAAGAGTTTCTAGAAATAGTAAAGAGATTTCTATGGAAGAACAACTCTAAAGACTTGAAACCTTGGCAGTGGGATAAATGGGAGACAGTTGCAAGACCTATGGAGAAAGATGGCCTAGGGATTCTCCACCCTAATACCCATGTGGGGACCCAATGTGCCAAATTTGTAGTAACACTTGCAAAGTAAGACCAGGCTTGGGCTGTTATGGATAAGGCCATGATGGACGACTCAAAAGTGTGCTCTAATGGTGGCAAGTGGAAAGGGCTAGAGGTGCATGACAAGTTACTTGCCCCACAATGGGCCATCCTTAAACTTGGGGTTATGACAGGCGAGCTTACTCAAAAGTGCAACAGGGCAATGGAGTCCTTGGAATGGGGGGAGCTATCAAGATATTTTCACAATTCCATTACTCACTGGTCTCCCTGGATTTCTAAGGCTGGAAGCATCCTCCTATCTACTTTTTAAAGGGAAGTTGCCAAAAAACTAAATAACAAAGGTGTTAGACGAGTAGGCCAATTTTGGGACTACAATATAGGTAGCTGGAAAGATACATACCAATTGACTCTCCAATTTAACCTCAATGGGACTGAAATATTACTAATCAATAGAGCCTTAGAAAGATAGACAAGTGGTATCTGCCAAATTGTGAATCCAGGTTTGAATGGAAAGTATGGAAGTGGCCTAAGAGAAGACATTTTCTAAAACTGCAAACCAAGGACGTGTACCTGACCCTCATAGCCTCGAAGGATTGGTTCTCCCCGCTTAACAAGCAGTGGGGAAAGCACTGGTCGGGGTCAGTATGGGAGACAATTGTGAAGAACATCTGGTGCCCACAATGGCCATAGGGGATGAAGGTTTTCTTATGGAAGGTTTTATGAGGAGCCATACTGACTACAATTAATATTCTCGCTAGGGGAGTTAGACCTGATAAATGTTTGTAATGTAGAGTCGTTTAGTGGAATAACTCCCTCACCTTTTCAAGGAGTGCTCGGTGATCTGCAGCCTAGCAAGGAAGGTTTGGAAATGGGTTCAAAGACTTGGAAAATAGGATTCTTAAAGAATTTCTGGGAGAAAAGGTGTTCAAGAGCGAAGTTATGCTTATAACAATGCAAATTGTGATATTTTGTTATTTCAAACATATCTAGAAAGCAAGGAACAATGGAAACCGCTAAGTTTGTTGAGATAATCCAAGTAAGCAGGGGAGTGATCCTCGCCATTGGGAAACAAATAAACTCCGATGAATGGAACAGGGCTATGAGGGCCGCAAGGAAGGGCTCACATAGGTAAAGGTATAGAATCAGGTATTGTAGAGGGGTGGCTCCCCTTTCAGCTTCTGTATCTAGGATCCCGCACGAGCATGGTCATAATTTGTAATTTATCGGTTATGATAATATAATCTACTCACCATTGTGAATTTTGAAAAAAAAGAAAAACCACAAAAGAAAAATGCTTACATCTTCGTGCAATGCATCCTATAGTTAGATTATTTTATTGTTTTTTAATTTCTAGAGAAGACGCCCAAATGAAATCTCCTTTCAGCTTCACCATTCTCACTAGTCATCACTAGTCATCATAGTTGGCATCTCTATCCCTTTTCAAAAGAAGGAGAGGTTGGGGAATCAATTCATGTAGTGGAATCTTACAACATTTGACTTTTCTTAGAAAACAGAATCTCATGCATTTTTTAGCTACTTCCTCTTGAGGAGAATAATCCGTTGGGAAGCCCAAGACATATTTTTCTTGAGATAGTACTTACCTCTTATAGAGAATGCGTACAATAGTATTGTACATACTTACTTCTATCGGAAAAGCACCATTTGAAATAATTGAGGGAAGACCTAAAAGTCCCTTGCTACTTAAAGTACATGGGAAGATCTTCGCTGGCGATGAGTATAGCTGTGACCTACAAGAATCTTTTCAAAAGATTAAGGAGTCTATATCCATCTCTCAACAAAGGAAAAAAGTTGTTGCTAACAAGCACAAAAGGGCCTTAACATTCAAAGAAAATGATTGGGTCTTACTTAAGTTTCCTAAGGCTCGATTGAGACAAACGTTAGGCAAAAATCCTATGGGCCATCAAAAGTATTATGCTAAGCTAGCAAAAAGATTCTATGGTCCTTTCCAAATCTTGAAGCCCATCAATAAGATGGCTTATCAACTCAAGTTGCCCAACCGTTGGCTCATACACAAGGCTTTTCATGTAAGCCTACTTAAGCCCTACAAAGAAGAGGCGCCGAGTGAACCAATTATTGAAGACCCTCCCAAAATCGAAGACCAAGAAGAGGTGCTACAACCCGAAGCTATCCTTCAGCATGAAGACAAGGTACTACGACATGAAAAGATTATCTGATGGATGTAAGGAATATAGCTTAAGGATAGTAGGAACCTTGTTAATGCTTACAATGCCACAGTAGAGTAAGAAAATGAAGAAATTTCTTTTAAGTGACCAATGTTTTTGTCTTATAAGACTAGTTCTCTTTTTATTGTACCCGCTAAACAACATTGACTAATGACTAAGGCTTTATCTCTTTTACCTCATAGTCGAGGACGACTATGATTTTAAGAGAGAGGTAATGCCATAAGATCTAATATCTAACCAACCCAAATGATTTTCTCATATTGAACTGATCATTTAATGTGGGAGAATAAATGGGAACAAGGGCTAGAATATAGACATGTGCTTGCAAATCTATCTCAACATGGGGACAATGGTAAAGGGGTCCAAATGAGAGATGGTCTATCAAAGAGAAAGGCTAACAAATGGAGCTTAAAATACCTTAGGGTTAGCTTCATTGAAGACCTCCAAAGCTTAGTGTAAAAAGTCCTTTGACCTTAGGTAAGATAGGACTGTGCTTGAGGTGGGAACCCGGACCAAGATTGAGGTGCTTGTTGTGCCTGATGACTGAGATTCTTGAAGTGCTTGATGATTGAGGTGCTTGTCATGCTTGAGATGATAGGGTTGTACTTGAGGTGGGAACCCATCCAAGCTTAAGGGACTTAAGGGCCGAGCTTGTGGTGAGAACTGGGCCCAAGGTTGAGGGGCTTGAGGTGTCGCAAAAGTCAATACATATCCCTACAAAGAGGGGGCGAGCCATGTGTTGGGGGGTTCCATCATTGCATAGCTTCAGTGAACAACAAAATTATCAATCCGGAGGGATGAGCTACCCGGCTAGGGCATGCAAACACTCACACGATTAGTGAGCTAATCATGGCAACACAAATGGTTGACTCTACGAGGTGAGCTTCTTGGCCTATTGAGGAGCTAAGCTACGATGATGGGCAATCTCCACATCCACTTCTCTTCACCCCTAATCAACCCAATCACACACACTAACAATTGCAAGATGCACACAACAATAATCCTATCATCCAACACACTAATCACAAGCACACACACATAAATCTATTGAGCACCACACTACATGCACACACAAGCAAAAGAGGGCAATCACACAAGATTAGGGAGGGATTAACCATTAATTAGTTAAAGATCTAGCTGATCAAAGTATCATAGGCAATCATAAGAAGCATGAAAGAGGCATAGTGAAAGAGAACTAAGCATTGATTAGTGTTAATCAAGTCACATGAGCAAGGAGAAGCTCAAGGACTCCATCGCCACACACCTCAAGAGCTCCCACCAAAGAGTGCTCTTAACAAATGAGCTTGAGAACCCTAATTTCTTTTACACACTTCCTTATATACCTAGGGTAAAAATATGCAATGTCTAAGTGCCCAAGGCCTTTAGGACTCCACCATTTATTGAATCTGCAACCTAGGCACACTAACTGACCTATTCTTTACAACTTATAACTCCCATTGAGCCCGTAATACATTATAATATTACAATGGCTTGAAATAAATTGGGAATTTACAATACATGACCATCTTGGGAAAATGTGAAAAATGTGTAACTCCAATCTTTACTGCTTCTTCATGTTGATCTTTGATGTGCATCTATAAGGCTCGCGCCTTTAGCAGCTCTTGTTAACTAATATTGACTCAGTTAACATTTCCCCCTTTCGATTTTAGTGTCCGTCCTCCTCGGGAACTGTTAAAAAGTGTCTCTGGAGACTGTGGAAGGTTTTGATTGGTTGTTGATGGGATGATTGGCTTCATTTATTGTTGAGTTTGTTGATGAGGTTCAATTTGTTGCAGCATCTTCATTGGTCCAAATAGGTCTGATGTAAGAGACGATGTTGCATTTGTCTGTTGTAATAGCATAATGATGAGACTGTTGCTTATTTATGAAAAGTATGCATGAGGGAAATACAATGATGAGCTTCTAAATTAGGGTCTAATACCTGGATGACCAAAGGGAAAAAATCCAGTGGAAAAAAAGTTTCTTTGGGATACAGGCATTATTGGAGTACTCATTAGCATGGGAAGCATTAATAAAGTACTCAAGGGATTATTTGTTGATAGATATGGAATGGGTTAATTTTATTTGTGAGTTAATCAATTTGTGCTTTTTGGCTAAAGGTGATGCTTTTTCAAGTTTATAGAAGCATGAAGATCTCTATGGCGGCGTTGAGGTAGGTGAAATAAGTACCGAGAGAAGGAAAGAGAAGAAGGATTAGACGGAGAGAGAAAAACATACTTGTGGAATAGAGATAGGATAGGGGTGTGAGAGTATCGGCAATGAGAGAAACACACACACACACACACACACACACACAGAGAGAGAGAGAGAGAGAGAGAGAGAGAGAATGCCAAAGTGGAAGCGGTAGCTGAAAGAGAAAATCATTTGCACAATAGTCGAATTATCATTTGTGCAATGATAGGGGCATAATATTCATAGCGCATAAATCAAGCATATATTCTTGCACACTCCACTCATGGCACTAGTAGATGCTTTTTGAGATTTGGGACTACTCATGGCACTAACATATGCTTTTACGGGTTGCTTAGCAATATTGTGAGTATGCAAATTGGACCAACATCTAAATTATTTCCGAGATATTGTGGGCCTTTTAATATACTCAAGTGAGTTGGAGATATGGCTTACAAACTCTCTTTACCTCTGCACTCTTGTATTCATCCAAGTGCTTGTGATTGGAGACTAAAGTGGTCCTTTTTAAAAAAATTAAATGTCCATGGGTGAGCCAAAGACATAAAGGGTGTTGTTAATGAGAGGATGTAGGAGTGGTCAAGCATATTTTTATGCACTCATATTTGGAACACTCGTTGGTGGTCCACAAATATATCAATCTTTTGTTGATTACAACCAATCATATCAAGTAATTTTTTTTATTCCTCTAATTGATCCCCTCTTTTTTATATCCTAGAAGGAAACACCACATGCATTTACAAGTTATCCTAATTCCTTTTTGGAGAGAGGTTTAATTTAGAGGTTTCTTTTATTAGAAAGACCTTTGTTGCTGCAATGAAGGAGACAGGTTTTCGTGAAAGTGGAGGAAGTTGTTTTCATAATCTCTGTACTGGTGAACAACCCATATTTTTTTCACCGACCTTCACTTACACCATCTCTAAACATTCTATGTTAGCCAACTCAGCACCTAAAATGTAAGCCTACATCAACCTATACTGTGTTGACACATCAACACATGAAAGGTTATGTGTCATTGTCACAAAGAAGAATTTTCTTAGAGGTCACTGTCGCTACAGGGAATTCCTTCAACTATCACTATTTGGCCCCCTCGCCTTGGACGTTTGATGGCTGAAAAATCCCCTCACCTTTGACGTTTGATGGCTCTCGGTCTCCACCGATCGCCACATGGGGTCTCCCTAATTTCAAGGAAAGGACATAGAGGGGAAAGGACGCTCGGTGTCCTGTCTCTACACCATCAATGCTTCCTCCTCTTTCATCATCTCTCCTCCATTGTTATCCTCACAAAAGGTATTGTTTCCTCATTGTCTTCTTGAAGACGCTACTTCAGTCATGCCTTCACCCTGTTGATTTTGCAGCAAGATATGCCCTCAAACTTTCTTTTCAAGAAGTAAAAACACCCCATTGATGCATGGCCTATGAGTAGTGCGGACGTTCCTCACTTGGCAGTTGTGAGGGCAATATAGTGAACTTGCATGTGTTGGGAAGGTACAACACATCCGAGTTGCAACCATGAATGATGGTTGAGAGATCAGATCACGTGCACCCCATCAGTAAAGGGCAGCTGACATGCTACTTGTTTCAATGGTTGCAGATGGCGATGGTCCTTTGAATGGGAGAATATTTGTCAGTGCTCTAGTATGCATATTCTTCTTATAAATCACTATTCTTTCCTACTTTGGAATAGTATAGTATGTCACCTAGTATGTATGAACATTTTTGAAATATTCTCCGACAGCTTGCTAGCTGATATGGGTAGCTTTCCAAATGAACACTCCATAACGTTATTTGCAGATTGTCCTACACCGCTGCATGACTTGGTGCTCTTGAGGTTAAGGAGCAGGTTGCAAAAGGTGGCAACCTCCATTTGTGAAGCCAACACTTTTACCTCCATTTGTGGAGCCAATTCCATTTCTGATTCATTGCTGACTGCAAAGCCGCTCATAATAAGAAACACACACGTAATTGGTTGAGCTATCGCAAAGCGGTAACGATGCTCCGTCACATCATTCTGGCCCGTGGGAAACTAGTCTATTGAAACGTGACTTGTGCAATGTGAAACTGACATTGTTAGGCGATCCAAGTCCAAAATTTTCCAAGACTACAGGTCCCAAACTAAGGTAACACTAACGATAACCTTTATCTCTTGTAGTCATAAATTATGACTACAAGGGATAAACAATGCATATTTCCATTTGCAGGCACGTATTTTTGTCAAATGAACAGAAGAGCGTGCTTTTTTTCTTTTGCAGCATGTTTGCCTAAAATTCTATAAGACTACCTAGCCACGACAAAACCGTGGTCTGCAAGTCCACTTTTAAGCAACACGCCGCCATAGCTGCACAAATCTATTGAGAAATCAAATAGTTAGCAGGTGTTTAAGGCTCAGATCCTAAGGCCACTACTAATAGCATATGATTAATACCAGTATGAAGAGGTACCAGTTGCAGAAGGTAATCAAGCATCAAGACATAAGGTTAAATCCTCAAAAGAGGCAACCGGTGATCATACATACGTACTCTCCTGAAGTAGTAACAGTAGATGGTGTAGAGATTGACAGGGCCAATAGCCACCTCTCCACCAGCGAACAAGATTGGATCCGTCAGAGTGAAGCCGTCATATGCCGAGGAGCCATCACTCATCAGCATCAAGAGCCTGCAGTTGGAGAATAACGCAAGCCCTAATCACATGATCAATAATTGGCCAGATCAAGGAGAAGGTTCACAATCTTGCAGAACCTTTGATTCGGAAGGAAACCCCACTTTCGATGAAATACCGTTTCTTCAAACACATGGTTGGGGTAGCCCAAACCGTTACCCTAACAGTAATGAAGCCTTTAACCTTGAAAAAATTCAAAACCCTAACCCTAATTTTGAGCTTACTGCACCTTCAAGGACAACACTTTTACCTCCATTTGTGAAGCCAACTCCATTTCTGAGTCACTGCGGTTAATCCACGCTGCAGCAGGATGCCAGGTTTTAGAACTCGTGGTGATAATTGTTGTAGGTGTCCAAGTTTTGGTATAGCTAAGGAGCTTCCAATGGAGCTCCCCCATGCCTTGAAAGGCATGGTGAGAAAGCAGCACGTGTGTCGCCTTCTTACCATGCCTTTCAAGGCAAGGAGGAGCTCCAATGGAGCCCCATTGTAACACGATTTTTGAGAGAAGCATTTTTGTAATAATAAGGTCTGTTGCCACCAGTAAAGAGAGCCACTTGAGAGGACTTTGCCCAAAATTGATACCAACAATCACGCATGCGAAGTTTTGGAGATAGCTATGAAGTTGTCATACCTAGTTCCTTTCTAATCCTTAGTAGCTCAAGAGTGTGGCCTTTTACACCTCAACATTTGTTTATTAGTTTGCTTTAGGTGAATTTTTTTTGGAGCATGCCATGTATCTTATACACTAAAAAATTGTAAATTCAATCAGCTCAAAAGCACTCCCTTCGATAGTGGAATACTTCTTTTGAATGCATGGCTTGTACGCGCACATGCCAATAAGATTTTCTTTGATGGGATTCGTTCAAGCTCATGTAATCAAGACATAAAACCACAATGGGGCTCCAGTGGAGCTCCCCCATGCCTTGAAAGGCATGGGGGAGCTCCGTTTGGGGCTCCATTGGAAGCTCCTATGGTGGACCTACACACGCACATGCACACACACCTTTTTGGTATTTCAACATAAACAATGTCTAAAAACAATCTTATACACATTTTTGGTATTCTTGACATAAATAATGTCTGGAAACTAGTTTATACACCTTTTTGGTATTCCCGACATAATCAATGTCTGGAAACCAGTTTGCCAATAATGTAGTATAGCATTATAACAATATAGACGTGTAGCAGTATCAATACCAGTATTGCCAGTACCAGTACTAGCACTGAGATTCTAAGACTAGTACCAATTTAGTATACCAGTTGACTAGGATTACAGTACCAATACTACCAGTACCAGTACGTTTGGCACCAGTACCAGTGTATCAAACTATAAAAAGTTTGTTTTAAATGATGTAATTGGCTACCAAAGTCTCTTGAAATTTTGCTTTCAATTATAAGGTTACTTACACAAAAAGGTGTACCTATGTGAAATGGATATCCGCTACTGTACCAATTTACCAGGATAGCAGTACTACCAGTACCAGTACTACTAGTACCAGTACTGGCAGTGAAAATCTGAGACTGGTACTAGTACCAATACCAGTATACCAATACTAAGTTTTCCAATTGGTATACCAATTTAGAAGTGTCACAATTTCAGTACCAGTACTAATAATACTAGTACTAGCACTGACTGATACCAGTACCAGTACCAGTATACTAGACATGTATCAGTACCAATATACAGGCTCTTTGCAAGACTTATGGAATTACCTATCTCCTATATAAGACTACTAGTTTATACACCTTTTTGGTATTCTCGACATAAACAATGTCTAGAAACCAGTTTGCCAATAAACAAGTATAGCATTATAACATTATAGACGTGTAGCAGTATCAATAACAGTACTGTGAGTACCAGTACTAGCACTAAGAACTGAGACTAGTACTAGTACTAGTATACCAGTTGACCAGGATTGCAGGATAGCAATACCAGTACTGGCACTGAAAATCTGAGATTGGTACCAGTACCAGTACCAGTACCAATGTATCAGATTGTAAAAAGTTTGTTGAAAATGAATAATAGCTAGTGTGCCAATTTACTAGGATAGCAAGATAGCAATACCAGTACTGGAACTGAGAATCTGAGACTGGTACCAGTATCAGTACCAATATAGTGTATCAGACTGTAAAAAGTTTGCTTAAAATGATGTAATTGGCTACCAAAGTCTCTTGAAATTTCTCTTTCAATTATAAGGTTACTTACACAAAAAAGTGTACCTATGTGAAATGGATAACATCTATTGTACCAATTTACCAAGATAGCATGATAGTAGTATCAGTACTACCAGTACCAGTACTAGCACTAAAAATCTGAGACTGGTACCAGTACCAGTACCAGTGTATCAGACTGTAGAAAATTTTGCTTAAAATGATGTAATTGGCTACCAAAGTCTCTTGAAATTTCTCTTTCAATTATAAGGTTACTTACACAAAAAGGTGTACCTGTGTGAAATGGAGAACAGCTAGTGTACCAATTTATCGAGATAGCAAGATAGCAGTACCAGTACTGGCACTGAAAATCTGAGACTGGTACCAGTACCGGTACTGATATAGTGTATCAGACTATAAAAAGTTTGTTTAAAATGATGTAACTGGCTACCAAAGTCTCTTGAAATTTCTCTTTCAATTATAAGGTTACTTATACAAAAAGGTGTACCTATATGAAATGGATAATAGCTAGTGTACCAATTTACCAGGATAGTACTAGTACTACTAGTACCAATACTAGCATTGAAAATTTATACTAGTACTAGTACTAGTACCGGTACCAGTATATCAAAATGTTAAAATTTTGTTCATAATAGTGTAATTGACTACCAAAGTTTCTTGAAATTTATATTTCAATTATAAGGTTACTTGCACAAAAAAGTTGTACCTTTGTGACATGGATAACAACTAGGATGCCCATGCATCACCTACATACAAAGCCAACGCTAACAAAATGTTGTGTTCTTTCTATGGGTGCAAGTGAGGGCTACTCTCTTTGGTTCAACTCTTTTGGTGCTTTACTGTTTGGAAGATTGCAGCTGGTTTGAAGTTTGTGAAGGAGCTTCTTCCTTTTAGATGGGGTCTTGTACCAACCTGATGTTATTCATTTCAGGCTATCCAAAAGTTTGTTTTGTACAATAAACCTTATATTTATCTGGGTACCTTGGTCTTTGAACATGTATATGTTCGTCTGTGGGTAGTATAAGTAAATAATTAAAACACACACACACACACACACACACACACACCCATGAGTACCTTCTCTTCTTCTTCTACTCCTTCTTCCTCTTCACGGAAAAACAGGCTCCTTCACTTTCACTTCACTTCATTCCACTTTCATTTCACTTTACATGTATTATATTTATGAAATACATACAATAAACACTTATAACAAGTATATAATTAAACAAACTGAACATATAACAATTATATATTTCAAATAACTAAACACTTATAGAATAAGATATATATTAAACACTTACACACACCAGCTGGAGGCACTATTAGATTGCATCAAATGCAGTCCTTGAACCACCATCTAGAAATTGAAAGGCCCGCCAAATTTGACACCAAATTCCACTAGCAAGCGCAAAATTATAGTTTGTACATATTTAAAAATTATAATTTACCAGTTTGAATGCACATACATTCACAACCGTCATATATTAGATGCCACACCTTGTAGAGTGACCATTATATTATGGAATTTATGCGTTTTTGTACTCTAATTTTGGTCCTTTCCTGTGGTAAATTAGGAATGTACTTACATCCACAGACTTACTTTGATTCAAAAAGCTCAAGCTTGGGGAAAATGGTATTATCTCTATTTGGCATGATTTTTGACTTTATCACATTCATATGCTATGGAATTATTTGACTCTGATGGCATGCGCTCCGAACATATTTGACTCTGATGGCATGAGTTGTGAAACGGGTATTTTTTTTGTTTGCATTTTCACGCCATTATGCTACCAAAATTTTGATAGCTTACCAATGTAGTCAAGGTTTAGGGTTTATTTGGCTAGTCGGAAGTTATATAAGCTTTGAATTGGTGTGCATAGTGATATACAACTTTAGATTGTTACTTTGTCTCTCTAAAAAGTTTAGAAGAGAAGTCATTCTCTATCTCTAGGGTTTATAATCTCTTCTTCTAATGGTAACGCACATAGATACTATCTCTCTAGAATTTACACTTTCTCTCTCCGTCAACGACAAATATTTGAAGTCTTATGATGATTGAAAATAACATTAAAAAGATACTTTATGCTATGACACATGTTTGGTTTAAAAAAATCCAAAAGTTTGTGAAATTGTCAAAAAACTTGAAATGAAAAACTCTCAAATGTTAAATCCCCATATGGAATTAAACAATGTGATATTTGTGGATGTTTACTGGGCTAACGCCAATTTTCCAAGGTCAGCACCAAGCGATGGGGAGCGTTGGGCAGTCACCAAGCCTCCTATTTTCTCGGTGCAGACTCCACGCTTGGGAGCGTTTGGTAGTCACCAAGCTTCCTATTCGCCCAGTATTGACTCCACTGCATGACTTGTCGGTTAGCATGACATTGGTTTCCCTGTTGTAGTCCACTCAAGGTGCATAGGCGGAAGCAAAAAAGAGTACCTAATGCATATGTCCAATGATGGGACATCCTATTTATGCATACACAGAAATGCATGGGAAACAATATGTTGTGCAAGAAAGATTTTGAGGGTTTATTCAGAAAGATGGTGTAGCTGTAAAAGCTTATGACATGGCTTTGCAAGCTAGCACCCCTTTAAGAATGGTTTTTATTGAGACGAGGATATGTGCTCTCATCTTATTGTGCATTGTGCGTGAGTGTTGTACTCTATGACACTCCACCATTTATAAGTTAATAGACTTCGACTCCTAGGCTCATCTCATATAGTATGAGCAATATGACTTTAGATATGTTGAACTCTTCCAGCTTGAGCGTAAGACTAATAACTAAGACTCTTAGCACATAGTTCAATATGACTTGAAGCTTTGGGACTAATGTTTTGCTCATTTTATGGCTCAGCAGCCCGACTCTGACTATCCCAAAGAGTGTTTTTTGCACCCTGGCAACTTGACTTTTTACATTCTTTTGCTTACTACAAACATTTCTTCATGTAAAAGTAAGCTTGAATCCTCAAAAAGAGGATACGTGAAGGACCAACTTGGCATTGAAGGTTTCTTTTGCCTTACCTGTTTTAACTCCATTATGTGTTTGATTTGCTTGTTGATAGGAGTCTTTGATGTTGTTGTAGGCCTTTGTTGACTGTTGGCATCTGGCTATTGACTAGGAGCATTGGAAGACTTAGGAATCCAAATCTCTTGATGACCTTTGTATCTCCATTTTTGACTTTGCTTCGCTCTAGGTCTTGTTCAGCTCTTGAGATCTTCATGCAGGTCTGGTGTACTTGTAGTTGACTTGCGATTGACTGGTAGCCAAATCTTTGTATATCCTTTGTAGAATCCTTGTCCAAGAGGAAGATTCTTTGAGATCCGTACTTTTTCTGTATCCTCTTGAGAGTTGTGGTTGACTTTAGCATCTTTTTATGTTGTTCTGTTGTATACCTGCTGCTTAGGTATCCTAGGATCTTGTCGAAGTTGATACCTTGTGGGCCTTCTTTCTTGGGAGGGACTTGAAGTTACTTCATATGCCCTAACCTATGGTTTTGGTACCCATATCTGTATGTTACCTCCATATTACTCTTGTTCTTTTAAGCTCCATTGTGATGCTATCCATCCCATGTGTTTGTCTTTCTATGTTGATTTTCCATCCTTAATCCAAACTGGATCATTGACTTTGACTAAACTCCTCCGAACAAACACTTGCTTGACTTTCCTTTGCTTTCTTGAGTACTTTGGTTGATATACCTTTGATTTGTTGGGTGGCTCCTTAGAGGTTTCAATTGGGTCAACAATTGACTTGAAATTTTGAAAGCTTGACTTGCTTGAAGAAGCTTATCCATGATGGTTCTTTGATGTGGAGGCATATAATGTCACATATTTCGTGCTAATCGATGGAAGGTCCACTTTAGCTTTACCTTTGTCTGCAAGATGTCTCTTATGATTTTTGCAACTCTAAATCTATCATTAACGATACTTGTAAATGTTGCTGGCTACCTCTTGGAAAATAAAGTAATAGCATTATATCTTCTTTGTAGGCCTTGTGTTGATCTAACCACTGATGTCCAAGGATGACATCTACATACATGTCCTTTGAAGACTTTACCTGAAACTTTACCCGCTCTTCATGATTTTGGATGCTAAGGGTAGCAACCATTTCTTCTTGACCTGTATGCATATCTAGCATTGTTTTGCAATCCTACTTGCATGGAGTAATCTAGAGGATCCTTTGGATGTTCTCTGCAATCATATTGCACTTTGCTTCTTTATCTAATAGAGCATTACATCTGAAAATTGCTCCTTTTGTATTGCTAAGAACTATAGCTATTCTCATTGGAGGTTCTATTGAAGATTTCTATCCTGTTTTTGCCATGGTCTCATCTTGATCTAACTGTGTCTCTATGGAGGGGGACTTGAGACTCTGTCTTCCAATCTGACTTGCTTCAATCAATGTTAGCTCCATTGGCTGTAATATTGCACATTTTTCTTGTAATCATTGAGCATTGTCTACCTGCATCTAAGTAACCTTTGATCTTAATAGATCCATTGTACTTTCTGCAGAATCTATCTCTTTGGAGGAGATTTTTGTGGTGACCTTTGTGTATCCTTCTGGACTTTAGCTTTCACTGATTTTGGCTTTTTTGTCACCTGTTCTAGCAGCTTGAGGCTTCGCATCATCTTCAGATAGTCTTTGACCTCAGCCTTGACCTCAGTCCGGCTATCCGTATGGGTTTGTACAAGGTCATGAACTTGCTGGTATTCATTGCCATCTACATCTTGATATGCATGTGTGAGCTTGATCACATGTAACTATTTGAACACTATTGGATATGTTAGCTTTTGACTCTGACTTGTGGAGATCATCAAAAACTTTTGTCCTTGATGATCTTCATAGAGGCATTTATCAATAGACTCTGATGGAATCCGGTTCAATTGGAAACTTCCAAAAACCATATGATCTTTCAATGGTTTCTAATTTGAAGAGGTATGTTGGCTAGAAGCTCTAGGGCTTCTCACTGCTATTGAGGTTCCTGGTACATGAACTGATTTTGATGGATTTGTAGCTTCCCACTTCCTAGGGTGATCACCATAGCCTTCTTCATTGTAAGAGTTCAAAATTGTTTGGTTCTAGTTTAGTCTCACCTTTGGGATTGTGAAGGTACACTTTGGGTAGCACTGTTGACATTTGCCATCTGTAAACCTTCTGCATAGTTTCCTATGTATCTCCTTGAAACATGACAAATTATTCCCCAAGTCAAGCTTTAAATAGCATTATCTTTGCCCTGATATTGTCTATCCCATGGGTCTCCTATGATATGAGTTTTTGTGGTTTCAGGACCCAAGGCATCATAAATGCTAGAATCTCATCTATATCTACGACTGTTTTGGTCAAAGTATATGCTCGTTTGGTTACAACGTCGAAGCTTGATTTTTGATGGAGGAGAGTTTGGCTCTAAACATATTTTTGGGTTCACATGAGTAATATCCTTTAGCTCCAGAGAGGATGGGCTATAGTAGATTCTTTCTTTTGAAGAACCATCCTTTTTAATCTATCATTGGTCGCACTTCTATGAGCTACTATGTGGGCCGTTCAAACACTAGTTGATCCTTTTTGTATAGCTGCCCTTTTTTGTCTACATAGTGTGCATATGAGTTATAAGTGCCATACAATGCTAATAGCATTATGTTTGATGTGTCCCTTAGACTCATGAATGATTGCACACTTGTGGCAGTGGATGTTGAATCATTTGCAAACCTAATGGTCTTTTCAACCTTCAGTGATATCTCGACACCTGGACCAAATTCATGCAAGAATTTGTTGTTCAAAGAATCAATTTCAAGCTTTTCAAGTGAAGGAACATCTATATGTTGATTTTGAACTTGCAGTACTTTTAGTGGTGCTTCTCATGGTAATGTAGAATCATCCGATTGCATTAAAAGCGACGAGTTAGATGCTTTTACATCGAGATTTGCATTTCCAATTTTTTATGTGTCTTGCTTGGCAGTTAATGTATCCTTGTTGTCGAGATTTCTTGGACAATCTTCAAAAAAATGTTCACCTTTTCGTCCACAATCTAATCAATACGCCATGATTGGTGGTATTTCAAATAACATGTCAAGCTCTTGAAGAGGAGCTCTTGTTCCTATGCTTACCAAGTTGTCAGCGTCTTCTTTTAAAACACTAAGCATCAAGCTGTAGATTTCTCCATCTTGACCTTTCAACCGTCTTTGGCTTTTTTCTCCAATTAGACTGTTGGATCTTGTAATTTTGGTTCTTGATTATAGATCTAACCACTACAATCCATGTAATGATCCTGATTGCATCAGATAAGAATTTATCTCCATTGTAACCATATAGCTGTAAAATCTGGTATGTTGTTTGGAGTTGTGTATGTGTTGCCACTGCTACTAGCTTGCTTTGTTGTACTTGAACTCTCGGCTCGATTTGAGTCCATGTTGGCTTGTTTTATACAAAGTGTCTCCTAGCAGATTTTGGTATCGATTAGCAGAACTTTTGCTACTCGTACTAGCCTAATCTGCTATCACATGTGAGTGGTCCCTGTTTGTTCGATTAGAAGCTAATTTCCAGTGCCAAGGATGGTATTTATTTGGGGAGAGGAGCAGAAATATAACTTTTTAAACCTCAAAGTGGCTTTAGCTAGTAATATTACTTGGCTAGTACTAGCAATTGTGGATCCTTACAATCCCCCTTTTCTTTTTAGAATTACTAATTTAATAGTCATAGAGTAGTTGGTACAGTTCTACACGAGGATGACAAATATATACACCTAAAACTAATCTAAAGGGACGTTTTTTAATGAGAAAGGACAATATAATGTGGTCACTAATGATCTTAATAGAGTGCATGGATGAATAACCTTAGCTTCATAGGGTTACAAAGTGAGTTATTGGAATCTCTTAAGGGCAAGTATGAGAAGGATCTAGCATATTCTATGGTGGAGAGTCTTGTAGAAAGGAGAGATTTTGGTAAGTGTAAGTGTGTGGTGTCAATGGTGTGCAATCAAGTGCGGATTTGTCCTTGGTGAGCATGTTGATGCATTTGTGTGGATGCATATGAGGTTTTGTTAGTGGAAGTGTGAAATTTTAAAGTTGATTTTGAGAGGACAAGTGTGCTATGAATTCCCTAAGCTATAGAGAGGCCATTTGTGTGTGTTTTGGGTAGGTTCTCCATACCATGATTACCCTCGTCATCCAAGATTTATTTCTTTGTTGTTACGAGCGAGAGAGAGAGAGAGAGAGAGAGAGAGAGAGAGAGAGAGAGAGAGAGAGAGAGAGAGAGAGAGAGAGAGAGAGAGAGCGAGAGAGAAGCTTCCTCTCCGCTAAGCCTTGAAATATTTAGAGAGGTTTGTCTCTCCCCTTCCTTCTTCTCTTGCTCCCTCAATCGATGGATATGCCCCTCGACCTCCCTCTCCTTGTTGGTACTTTTTCCTCCTTCCTTCTCACACTATGCCCCCTTCCTCCCGTTCCTCTTCCTTCCTGCAACCCCCTATCCCTTGCTCGTTGATGATCTCCTTCCTCCTCCTTTTCCCCTTCTCCACAGTTTCCTTCCTCCTCCTTTATCTCCTCTACCCCTCTCTTGCTCGTTTGCTTCCTAGGTCTATGGAGAGGGACAATGGCACACACACAGAGAGAGAGAGAGAGAGAGAGAGAGAGAGAGAGAGAGAGAGAGAGAGAGAGAGAGAGAGAGAGAGAGAGAGAGAGAGAGAGAGAGAGAGAGAAAGTGAGCTCTTCTTCCTACCTCCTTGATTTCCCCTCCGATTCCCCTTTTTCCCTCCTTATTCTCCTCCTCCCCCCCCCCCCCCCCCCCCCCCCCCATAGATACCTCCCCTCCCTAAGCAATGACTGCGCAATCATTGCTAGGGAGCGCATAAACCCCCACTTGCTGATGTGGAGAAGCACCAAATTTGTTCAGGGTGGGGCCAAAACAACACGCGATCACCTCTTGAGAATTTCACGCTTCACAAGCCAAGCCATCCAAGCACCGATGCGGCCGTCATGAGCTCCTTTGTCTCCTTCCCTTCCCTTGCTCGTTGCCTACGCCTGCCTCTTCCATCTTCTTCCCCTTGTCCACACCCATTAAGGTCACAATGGGCGGCCATTTTTGTTTTGGGTGGCCATTTGGCCTTGGGCAACCATTTGGACCTTTGATTCATAAAGGCACCATGTTTGGCATGCACATCGATTAAGGCGTTAGTAGCACCAACTTCCATTTTTAGCAGTCCCTGACTAACAATATTGTTGCAAATTTTGTTTCCCATGAGTGCCACATGCCCTCAATATGCAATGATATCTCAAGAGATGCACTCACTTCACATCAACTGAAGACAATTCAGAGTTTCAAGCCCGTCCCTGTTTGGCCTATCCCACAATCAGTACATTCTTTATATAAGTATACTTGAATTTTTACAAGTCTAAATGAAAACCACAAAATAAATACTGCTCCCATCAAGGCCATTGGCTGTCCCCATGGCTGAAGCTGAAGTGGTGACATCACAATGCCTTTCAGATCACCTTCCTTTAAGTATAAAATTCAAAAAAACTAAAGGTGAAGAGAACTATCCCCAGTTCAAGAAGCTGCTAGTAACTGGGACTCACCTATTTAAAGACCTGCTCTTTAAAAACTGGCCCTCAAAGACTTGAGCAAGCTCCAGAAATGTGTAATGGAAATGTCCTATGAACTTTGAGAATAGCGGAATTAAGAGAATTCAAATGAGCATTTTCGTGAGATTACTTTGAGAACATAGAGGGTGAACTTAATTAATGGTAGCAACATAAAAATAGTACTTAATTAACTTGGCATGAACAATACTTTTGCAAGAGAGACAGTATTAGAGAACATGACAATAGTTGAGGACCGGATTAACTTCGAGCCGGTTCCCCCTCCAAAGATGTTTGTGTTATAGTTTCTCCCATCAAGAGAGGCTTGATACAATACAATCTTTGTGTTCCTTGTGACCTAGGTGATGCAATGAATATGGAAAGCTTCATGCATCACAAGCATACCACAAACTTTGCAAAAAGCTTTAACTATCACAAGGCCTCAAACACCTTCGAAGGTGGAGAGAGCTAGCGGGGAATGAGGGTAGGGAAGAGAAAGAAGAATCATCCATAGGAAAAAGAAATAGTTCCTCAATTATCATCACTCTTCTTGCTTCGCATAGCATAATAGCATAGTAATGAAGTTGAAGAAGATGGCAAGCTTAAGCATTGAAGCATGGCTCTTGGTTGGATTTTCATTCCATAGCCAAGAGTGTTGGTGTAGGCTCTCCACTTCTCAACAAGTTTGGAGAAGGAGATGGAGCTCTTGCACTTTTCACTCCACATAATGAGAGAATGTGTGTGTGTGTGTGTGTGTGTGTGTGTGTGTGTGTGTGAGAGAGAGAGAGAGAGAGAGAGAGAGAGAGAGAGAGAGAGAGAGAGTATCCTCTCATGCTTGGTCCACACCTCTCTCTTGCACTTTGCACTCCACACAATGAGAGAATGTGTGTGTGTGTGTGTGTGTGTGTGTGTGTGTGTGTGTGTGAGAGAGAGAGAGAGAGAGAAAGAGTATACCCCCCTCTCATGCTTGGTCCACCTCTCTCTCTCTCTCTCTCTCTGGTATTATTTAATTATTTTATTTGGACATGTGTCCTCTTTTTACTCTTTGAAAGAAAGAACTTAATTATTTATTTTTATGCATCTAAATTCTCATTGTACCCCTTCTATCCAATAGGATTCAAGCACATCATGAGGACCACATGTGGAGGATCATTTGAACATGTATCTTTTATGTTTCTTAAGCCATTTAGTTTGAATTGAATACTTCAAGCACTTAGTCAATCAAGCATGGAAGCCGTTGATGCCCCTTGAGAGTTTATCTTTGAATTGAACACTTCAAGGACCTTAGTCATTTTAAGCATAAAAGTCGCCTCAAGCTTTGGGCAAGGTTCCCACAAACATTTTAGGTACTTTAGTTAGCAAGCCGACAAGCACCTCATGCTTGGGTAGGGTTCCCACCTCAAGGTCAACCCTAGCTTGCCTAAGGTCAAAGGACTTTTTAATACTAATTTTTGGAGGCCTTTAATAAATCTAAACCTAAGGTATTTGAGCTCGATTAGGTAGCAATGCTCTTTAACATACCATCTCTCATTTGGACCCCTTTAACCTTGGCCCTGTGTTGAGACAGATCCATAAGCACATGTCTATATTCTAACCCTTGTTCCCATTTATTCTTCCACATTAAATGATCAGTTTAATACGAGAAAATCATTTGGGTCAGTTAGATAATAGATTTTATGACATCACCTCTCTCTTGAAATCATAGTTGTCCTCGACTATGAGGTAGAAGAGATAAATTCTTAGTCATTAGTCTATGTTTCTTAGCGGGTAGAGGATCCCTTTAACCCTGCGACATCATTCTAGAATGGATGACTAGTCCATTTGGTGCTTGGGAGACGTAGCTACTGCAAGCATGTATGCTCTTTAGTAGAGTGACAAATTCTAGTTGGTGTTTGAGTAACGTCGTCACCACAAACATGATTCTAAGTGTGCATACTATTCAAATTTGTGCACAAAAAAGGATTAGTCTTATAAGACAAAACATTGTTCATATAGAAAGCATTTACATTGCTTACTCTAGTGCAACATTGTAAGTATTGACAAGGTTCATACTATCCTTAAGCTTTATTCATTGCATCCATATAGCATCTTCAAAAGGATAGTTTTTGAACTTAATAAGATACCGTCATGTAATCTTACCATGCCGTAGTACCTTGTCTTTATGCCAAAGGATAGCTTCGAGATGTAGCACCTCTTCTTGGTCTTCCATTTCTGGAGGGTCTTCAATAATTGGTTCTCTTGGTGGCTCTCCTTTGTAGGGCTTAAGTAGACTCACATGAAAAGCATTGTGTATGAGACAATGGTTGGGCAACTTGAGTTGATAAGCCATTTCATTGATTGGCTTCAAGATTTGAAAAGGACCATAGTGTCTTTTTGCTAATTTAGCATAATAGTTTTGATGGCCCGTAGGATTTTGCTCGTCATTTTTCTCAATCGAGCCTTGGAAAATTTAAGTAAGACCCAATCATTTTCTTTGAATGTTAAGGACCTTCTGTACTTGTCAGCAACATCGTTTTGCCTTTATTGAGAGATGGATACAGCCTCCTTAACCTTTTGAAAATATTCTTGTAGGTCATGGCTATACTCATCAGTACTGAAGACCTTCCATGTACTTTAAGTAGTAAGGGACTTTTAGATCTTCCCTCTATGATCTGAGAAGGTGCTTTTTTTGTACCAGTATGGACAGTATTATTGTATGCATACTCTACAAGGGGTAAGTACTTCTCCCATTGTGAGCGTTGATCTACTTCTATAACATAAGTCTTTGGTAGATTGAGTATTGTAAGATTGGCTATCTCACTTTGGTCATCCGCTTGTGGGTGATAGGCCGAAGAGAAATTCAATCTTGTACCTAGATTTTCAAAGATACCTTTCCAAAAATTACTAGTCATTCTAGGATCTCTATCTGACACGATGGATGTTAATAATCCATGGTGTTTGAAATCTGAGATATGAAGATGGTTGCCATTCGGTGTGCCTTAATAGTCTTTTTGACTAGAATAAAGTGTACTTGCTTTCTAAACCTGTTGACTATTGTCCATATTCCCGTATTCCTATGGATAGACTTGGGTAATCCAAAGATAAAATCCATGGATATACTCTCCCATGGTGAACTAGGGATTGGCAATGGCTGTAGTAATTCAGGTTTCTTCCCTCTATCATACTTAGTCTTTTGGCATACCACACATTTTGAAACATACTCTATTATGTCCAGTTTCATGGTAGGCCAATAGAAGTATGTCTCTACTTCTCAAAAGAGTAGGTTGAATGCCTCTATGCCCCGCATAGGGAGGAGCATGGGATTCATACATGAATTTCTCACGAAGGGAGTGGGTAACACATAGCGTATTGCCATGGAGAAGATAACCATCCTACAAGGTGAATGGTTCCTCTTTCTTCTCCAAAGCAAGGGCTGACATTACATCTTTAAAGTCAGGGTCAGTAGCATACTCATCTATCATAGAAGATAGATCATTGTGAGTTGCTAAAGAAACCACATTGATTTTTTTGTCATCATGAAAGTGCATCTGCCACTTGATTGTTCTTACCAGCCATGTGAGCAATATGAAAATAAAATTACGAAAGAAACTTTGTCCAACTCATTTGTTTGTCGGAAAGCTTGGTTTGCGTCATGGAATACTTGAGACTTTGGTGGCCTATTGGTAAAATGAATGGAGTCCCCAATAAATAGTGCTTCTATGTGTCTAGGACATGTAGAACATCTAAAAACTCTTTCTCATAAATGCCGAAGACCCGTTCATCTGTATTGAGCCTTTGCCTCTCATATGCTATGGAATGCCCTTCTTGAAGAAAGACTACTCCAAGGCAATCACCACAAGCATCACATTGTACCTCAAATAGCTTTGAGAGATCCGGAAGCATGAGGATTGGTTGAGAGGTAAACTTCTCTTTTAGCTTATCAAAAGCATTTTTCTCCTTATTAGTCCATAAATATTTAATGTTCTTCTATGTTAAGTCATGTAATGGTCCTGCTATTTGAGAAAATTTTGCTATGAAGCGTCTATACTATACACACATACTAATAAATCTTCTTAGTTCATGTAGATTCCTTGGATTAGGCCATGCTTTTATTACCTCTAGCTTTGATGGATCCGTACAGATACCATCTTGAGAATTAATTTGACCTAAATATTAAATATCTTAAAGGAAAAATTTGTTTTTCTTTTGGTTGAGAAAAATCTTCTTCTCCTCAATGCTTGAAAAAACACTTGGAGATGTTGCTTGTCTTCCTCCAAGGACTTGAAGTAGATGATGATATCATCAAAGAACACTAATTGGCTACGAAGGATTGGAGCTTTCAACCGTTCAACCGACCTTCATTGGAAGGTAATCAAGGTGGTATTCTCAACTTCCCTAGAATCTAGACATGTATATAGACTCCACAATGATGATGCAATATCAATGCCATGTTGTTGCAATGCAATGTTGATGCTATGATGCTATGAAATTTTTTGGATTGTTCATTTTCACGCCGTTGTAATGCCGAATTTTTTTTTATTTGGTGGCGTATAAAATTGACAAGTTTCAATTGCTAATTCGTGAATGTGTGTTGCTAATTGTGTGCCTAATTGATTTAATTGCATGCTTGAATGGTCAATTGCAAGTGTGTGCATTTTAATTGAGTGTGTGAATGCTTAATTTTAGGTGTGTGTACACTATATTGCCCTTGATTGTGTACCTAAAAATCAATGTGCGCTTTATGATTTTTCAATTGTGATGATTGTTTTGTGTTGTGGTCATGCCCAACTAGAGATTTGTGAAATCACATTGCAATTTCGACAAGATTAACCCTTTTGTGTGTGCACCTAAAGATTGGTAAAAACTGTCAATTAGTAGTGTGTGTGTGCTTAATAAGTGCTTAATGTGCACGATTAATTCAATTTTTGATTGCATACTTGATGTGTGTAATGGTTAATTGCTGCACTTTTGAGCTCAAAACATGGATTCACACACTCCAAATGCGTCAAATTTTGACCTAATTTTGTCGATTTAATTGCCTAGTTTGGATTTTATTGATCAAACTATTTGGCAATTGAATTGATGTGCTTTTTGTGATTTTATTTGGCTGCACTAATCCCCTATATGCGGAGAATTTTCAATAATTTTTAGGATATTTTTTGCTAATTTTTGCATTAATTTTTGCTTCATTCCGTAAAGAATTGATATCGTATAATCTTTACGACCTGTTTTGTGTGCATATTTACAGCATCATTTTGAGCGCATTTGTGCCCTCCTTGATCAAGTTTTGAGCGTTTTGCTATTTTCAGGAGTTAGGTTGTTGATTTTGTCGTAAATCATATTTTTTATAAAAACTGCTATTTTTGGTGTGCTTATGCGTGTCAAAAGTGTTCAATTGTGATTGTCGATGATTTTTAGAGATTTTTAGAAATTTTTGGATTTTTAGATTATTTTTTGGATTTTCGGTGATTTTTAGCGTTTCGGCTAATTTTCGGACTAAATTCGGTTCCTTTCGGTTCCCGAGCGTGCCTTTCAACACATGGACTTTCCTCGTCGAATAGATCTTTACGGTCTCTTGGATAGTTTTCTACGACATTAGAAT
This sequence comes from Adiantum capillus-veneris, assembly GCF_014529385.1. Lineage (NCBI taxonomy): Eukaryota > Viridiplantae > Streptophyta > Polypodiopsida > Polypodiales > Pteridaceae > Adiantum > Adiantum capillus-veneris. The sequence goes on from NC_140936.1 coordinate 67,396,531, forward strand.
AATCTTCTTCTTCCTTCTTCTTTTGCTTCCATCGTCATTCTCTTGCTTCGTGGCGCGTGAACCACCCATCACACACACACACCCACCCACACACTCCCACTATCTTTCTCTCTCCCCGCACAACTAACGATTATCTTCTCTCTCTCTCTAGCTTTCCCTCTCTCTCCTCCCCAAACGCTTATTAACCTTCTCTCACTAACTTACACTCTCTCTTTCTCTCTCTCCCACCACCAGCGATTATTAACTCTCTCACTCTGACCCCCTCACTCTCTCTCTTCTGCGTGACCCACACCTCTCTCTCCCTTTTTTTTCCTTTTCAACACACACACACACACCCTCCCCTTCTGCCCCGCTGACGACGCTGACAAGCCATTCGCGTACCCCTCTTTGGCCTACTCACACACACACACCCTCTCAGCGCGCGCACTCTCTCTCTCTCTCTCTCTCTCTCTCTCTCTCTCTCTCTCTCTCTCTCTCTCTCTCTCTCTCTCTCTCTCTCTCTCTCTCTCTCTCTCTTCTCTGTCGCTAATCGTTGTCTCGTACTGCGCACCAGGTCAGGGCCCGCTTTTCATCACCTGCAGAGGCCACGTCAGCACTGTCCTCCTCTGCCCGACTGTCTTGCATCTCGGATTGTACGCACCCTTCTCTCTCTTCTCTCTCCGCCTTCATGCGTGCTACTACCCGTCAGTTGTAAGTCAACTTGCTGTCAACGCCGCCAAGTAGGCTAAGGTTTGTTTCTTTTTATTTTTTTATGTGTATAATTTAGTTTATTTGTTATTTTTTATTCAGTGCTTTATTAACTTTAGTCAAATTAAAAAAATAAGTTAAAAAATCACAAAAAACCTTTAAATATCACCAAAAACATTTTTAAAAATCCAAAATTCTATTAAAAAAATAAAAAAGATTTTAAATTTATTAAAAAAGAAAAACTCATCAAAAATTTATTAAAAAAAGTAAAAATCGTACTGAAACTTCATTAAAAAAATGACACAGATAAATCACCAAAAATTGTAAAAAAATCATAAAAATCCATTAAAAATTAAAAATTGACCGGGAAAAATCACAATAAATCATAAAAATTTCATAAAACCTTCAAAAATCCATGAAAATTAGAAAATTCAAAGAAAAATTCCTTAAAAATCAAAACTTTTTTAGAAAATTATACATAAAAATATCAAAAAAATTAGAACATTCAAAATTTTACCCAAAAAAAGGAAGTTGTCGAAAGAGCCAGAAAGAGGCAGAAAAGCAGAAACCCAGCGCCGAGAAAATCACACACCACAAATCGAGCAATTCACGAAAAAGCCAGAACAATAGAAGAATAGTCGAAAAAAGCGAGAAAACAGCTAACTCCAAGTCGTTTGAGGGGCAGACAAATTTCAAAATTTTGCACCCTAAAAATTGGTAGCATACTCCTCGATAAATGTGTAGTAGAAGCTAGCCAGTCTAAGAATACCTACCATTCCCTTAAAATTGTGGGAGAAGGCCACTTCAAAATAATCTCAACCTTCACATGACCATCTGAAAACCTTGCTTGAAACTAACATGTTCAAGATAATGTATTTATGTCTCCAAAAATATCACTTGCTCTCCTTTGCATATAGCATGTGTTGAGGGAACAATTTGAAAACTTTACAAAGATTCTTCAAATGTTCCATTACATTTTAGATAAAAATATAAATTCAAGAGGACAATAACAAATCTACGAAGGTATAAACATAAAGGCTATCCACAAGCATCACAAAGGTAGCTAGAACATTGGTGATAATACCTAAGTATAAATAATTTTTTGAAAAGTAATGCATGTCTCCTCACAACTCACAAACAGTTTGTCAACCTTTCATATCATATTATTGATTTTGATAACACTTACGCCTAAATAGTCTATGCATATGCATAGAACCATCCTTTTTCTTCAATAAATAGAGCTGGTGAAGCCCATGGAGATAATAGGCATGATTCCATGTTGGAGTTGGTCATGAGCTAACAGCTAGTAACCCTAAGCAATAAGCTATTTGGCTTACCCACTTGGTTGATAGTAAAGATAGTTGTAACCAACATACAATATAGTTATTTGCTAGTGGTTGTGATAAATACCAAATCCATGTATACACAGTGCATACAAGAGACACAAAACCAGCTTTATGATAAAAATGCATTATTTGCACCAAGGAGTACTCTGAAAATCCAATGGTTACAAGTTAAAAGCTAAAGGGCATGCTATTTACACACTGCTTTATAGATTTCTAGGGTGATTCTGTACACATGCCTTCTCCTTAAGATGTGCTCCATAGGTATTCTGATACATTGTAATAGATGTGAAAATAGATGGACAAATGGGTTTCTTGTGGTCTAGCTTGAAAGTGTATGCACCAAATTACTTGTAATACAATCCTTCCACAACATATGAGACTTTGTCAATTACACTGCTCCATTCATCGAGGTACCTCTTCTCCACCTTCTCGTTTGCTACAACACACTTGACCAGGTAGAAATCCACATCCTCTACATTGGTAAAAACGTCAAGATTTACAACAAATGTGTCACCAACACATCGAGTGCTACTCAACACATCGTGATGACCTTTGTATGTGAAGCCATCATAGCCAATGACTTCCTCTATGGGAACTTCATATGTTGTCTCATAATTTTCCACAACCTCATCAGGTAATGACATAAAATATGATAATACCAAGGCTACACATTAGCTTTATTGATGCAACGATTCCACCTTCTGTACATGCATCCACAACCTCATCAAGTAATGTAAATAGAATATGTTAATCCCAACGCTACACATGAGGTTTATTGATGCAGTGATTCCACCTTGCATACATGGATGCATCATAGAAGCATGCCAAGTTTCTTGTTGCAAGGGCAGTTGGATCTTGCAAGTTATGACCATGGAAAGCATATAGAGAGAAATATTTTTCCACGGTGACACAATTCCACGACCTCCGTGTTCACATCCACCTCTTTAACCTCCTAGAACACACGAGCACATTCCTTTTCAGGATATGATGCAAGTGCTCGCTGACAAAGGTTGGCTTGGCAATAAGAAACCACATTTGTTGCACACCGCAAAATAGCTCCATTAGGTTTTAGATGTTCATGGGTCAAGCCTGGGGAGTTCACTAAAGTATATGTAGCATAGCATGAGTTTTCAATAGAAGGGATTTTAATTTCTTGTAAATTTACATATCCATGTGTACAAGAGGGGTGTAAGGGGTAATTAAAATCCATTTTGGTGAATGCATGTGATATAAGAAAGTTTTACTTAGTGAACCCCTCCAAGGGTCAAGCTTCTTTTCACAAATGCTCTTGCAACATCATGCTCTCCCTTGTCGTGCCCTAATCCAAAGAAGAAGCAACTCATCCCTATCCATGTGAGTCCACCATATTCTGCAACAAAATAGATAGGCATGGCTCTCTTGAACTGCCAGGCCGCACCATCGGACCACACCCAATGTTGTTTAGAAGTAACACCCTCTTGTTGTAACCAGTCACAATGTAGCATGAAGCAATGTTGCACAAAAAATGTGACATGCACCTTGCCATTTGATATTAAGAAGTGGATTGTTTTGACTACCTCCCCTTCCTCGTGGTAGTACATTATGTGAACAAAAATGGTTACCTGACAAGAGTGCCAATGCATTGGTTGAATCTCATTTTGCTCCTTGAAGGCGTAATTCTTTGCTAAAAAACAATAATTGAGACAACAAAATCATCCACAAACCAAAGTAGACAGTCCTTGGATTGTTGCCCTTGACATCAAGGTACATAGTTATGAGTGATGAAGAGCTTCAACTTGTTCTTCAAGAGTTGAAGAAACTCCCAGCACTGCATTTCTTTATGCAAAATATTTTTTCCTTTCTTACTGTTTCCATGCTTGTATTTTGCTTCTATATATGAAAATACTTTTACAGTAATACCCTTATCTGGCTTTGTTGTCTCAAAGCAACATAATTCTAACCTCTTGACTCTACATATCTTACAGTCTCCCATCAAGCATTCCCTCTTATGGAAAATTGCATATGCTAGCTTTGGATAGATAACGGACTCCCACCTTTTTGTGACACCTTTGAAAATGTGATGTGAAGCCAAGCAGCCCTTTCTAATGTTCTTGCATATGGCAAAGATATTGCATACACAGTCTCAACCTGCATCATGCATCCCAAAAGCACAAGAGCACGTGTGGTTCATTGTGTCCTTTAAAAAGGACAACTGCACATGGTATTCACAACAACATGTGTATCTATCCTTCAACTTCCTACAAAAGAATGGATTCAACATCTCAAACATTATCATGCCAATCTTGCAATCTGGGTCTTTTTCTTTGAATTTTTGAAAGAGCTCAACTTGCAATATCATATGTTTGCTATGATAAATGAATCCAAACATTAATATACAAATTGCTACCTAGGACATCCGGCATGCTCATGAAGACAAATTGGAGTGTTAAATAGCATATTCAACATCCCACCATGCATGTAACACGGTATGTCGACTACCATATACAATGTTTTAATTAGCATAATACGTATGTTAACTAGCATACTAATGTGGCAACAAGCATAAGTAAATAGCATGGCATGTGTGCTAACAAGCATACAAGGTATGCTAACTAGCATAGATAATGTTCTGATCAGCATACCAGAATGCTAGCTAGCTTGCTATTAATCTAATCATGTTTTTCTACTTGTATTAGTGTCAATCTCTCTCTAATATCTTTGTAATTAACTTAATAATCACGTCATGTACAACTCATTAACATTTCTGCCATAATGTCATTCCCTTTCAATAATGAATTTTTCCTTTGCTCAATCTCTGGTGCTAGTACCCATCCATAAAGTTGTACATTTCATGTCCAGCTATCTCATCCAAAATCATGTCTATGAAAGGTAATGGAAATGTGTCTTTAATTATGTAAGCATTGAGTCTCCTATAATCAACACATACCCAAGCTTTTTGTTCTTCTTTCGAACTACCAAAATGAGAAATAACAAGTCACTACTTGCTACTTCAGTGATGATGAACCTCGTATGTCAATTTCTTTCTTAACCTTATTTTCATAATTTGGATCCATCATGTACCTCTGGAGTCATATTGGTCGTGCAACTGGTTTCAGTGGTGTCCAATGCTGGCACACCTTTGGGTCGACACCTTTCAAATCCATACATTCCCAAGCAAAGACATCCCGATAAATTTTAAATAGTTATGTGGAATTTTTTTTCATCTCTGGTTTCCATTGTTCATTGATCTTTATCCTTACAATCTGACTCAAAACTCAAATTCCATCCTTTCTTTCAGGCTAGGGATTCAGCATTTTTTTTTAAACATATGCCTATTGCATATTCATTATTGTAAGGGCTATTTGTGTTGGTTGGATCCTCATCTTGATCAATCGGTACCCAAGTGCTTTTAGATGCATGTGCATTCTGCTACTTGTTTTCCATGTTCATTCCATCTAGTTTGGTATTCCTAGTTGTTTGGCTTTTTCCTTCTCTTGAAGGCCTTTTGTCTCTCCCCTTGGTTTTACTTGGTAAATCTATTCGAGTACTGTTTTTTTGTTCTTTCCTTTGTCCCCCCTTAACTTAGTAGGCCTTCATGCCTCTTCACCTTGTTTTGGTAGAATCTAAGTGAACTGTTGATTTGTCAAAGGGAGGAAATAACAAGCAAAATCAGAGGGAGGTCAAAAATGGTGGGCAACCAGCCAATTAGAGGTAGGAGAGTGACTAAAGGTTGATAAAGAGAGGCTACATCACAGAGCTAGCAAAAGGAGACTGCCTTTTTTTTTATATGTTTGCACTCACATTGCGCACAACAAATAGCTCGTAGGTGGAGTGGCTCAGCCCAAAAATTCCTTTCGCGCTTAGTGAGGTCGTGAGGTTGAGGTTGTTCACTACGTGGTGTTTATTTGAGACATGTTGAACTTGAATTACTAAGTTGAAGTGGGATCTATAAAGATTCGATCTAATGAGAGTAGAAAGAGTGACTTTGATCCCATGACATGAGGAATTGATAAAGGGTCTTTTCATTTAAGGACTTCAAAAAATTTCATTTCACTAGTTTTTTTTTTTTATAAATATTTTGTTGTTTAAATTTATTATGTAATTTTTCATTCTATTGTTTATAAATTTTTCAAAAATATAAAAATTACCAACTTTTTTTAATTTTTATTATATCCTATTCCTTTTAGACCTACCTTTTGTGATGAAAACATTAAAATTTTCTTTTGCTTTAATTTGCCAATTTTGGGTGTGGGGGGGGGGAGGCGGCAAAGAGAGAAGAGAATTGTGGCTTTTTTTATTTAATGAATCCCTCTCATCATCAGCATAGTGCAAAGGTTAGAGCTTCTCAATAGATTGGATTGAATTGCATTCATCCCCTTTTAAGGTAAAATAATGTCTTCCTTAGCAAGAAACATTTGGACTCTACCAAAGAAACGAAGATAAAGTACCTGCCAAAAATGCTATATGCAGTATGCAAGTACTTTATTTGACATTGATTGAAATTTTCATTGATATTTGAGTTTGTAAAAGACTCCTTTCATTCTTTCATTTAAGAGCCTCTTCCCTTCCCTTTCCCAAATCATCGCCTGTTCACTCAATTGCCTCCTTAGTTGCCTAGTAGCAAATTCCGAGAGAAGATGCCTGCAACCGTTGCACAATGACCAGAACGCTTCTCCCCCTAAGTGTTTGGGAAAGGTTTCCCTCAGCTTTAGCCTTGAGCTAGTTGAAATTGGAGATTAGTTGGTTGTAAACCATGGGAAAAGGAAGTAAAACCGACGAAATATACAAGAAAATAGTTTAAAAACCTACTAATTGGGAAAATTCTACTAGTATTACCGGTCTACATCTTTTACAAAGGGGGAAAGACTTTCCCAAACACTGTGAGTCCCCCTTAAAAGCCCCTCTCCCTTTCACAAGTCCCTAGGGTAAAGTGGCCAATATAAGGTCACTTAGAACATGGGGGCCAATATAGAGACATTCAATTTGAATGATCTAAATTATATGAAAGGATTGACAATTTTCAATGAAATGGATACGAAAAGATAGCTCATATCAAGCTCTTGCCATTCCCAATGCCATCCTAATCATGATTCTTATATAGTTTATAATATTTACTTGGTAAGCCAAAGGTCCTCTTTCTCAAACAAGGTAGTACGCTTGTCCACATATAGAGCAATTGCCTGACATTTGATTATTGCAATTATCACACTGCCAATACAGAATTTAAAAGCTACGCTCATGGAAATAATCAATTCTGCTTTCTTTTCATTGATGGCTTTTTTTTTTGCAGGCAGCACGTCGCAAATCCACCATACCGCATCCGAGCCATCCCATATAGCTTTCCTCCGTCAAAATCCCTGCAAATGAATGTAAAACAACTGAAACATGCGTAGTCACCCACTGACCCATAATCAACTAAAGCTTGATGATCCATGTGGCCCAAAATCAATTTCCTCAGGACTTCGATCTGCTAGAAGTGAGCCACAACAGAGACTGTGAGCGGCTCCTTTATTTTTAGAAGTCCTTAAAAGACAAGTCCTTGAAGCGGTTGTGGATGAAGGCGATGGGGGTAACCTCGCAATTGTTGTTGGCATTACCATGTGAAGACAAAGGTGCAAGAGCAATTGCCTTATCGACCTTTGCACGTGTTTACTTTATTCCTAGGTGATTGATGTGAATCAATGTACGTCCTTGTTTGGCAATGCATCTTATATATTGGAGCCCAACGTTCTCCTTTGCATAACCGTTTTGTAACACGAGGAAAACCCTTTATCCTAGTGTTTTCCTCCTCAAATATATTTTGCACTAGGTTGTGTTATCGATAGCCAAAACTCCTCTCTCCCTCCAACAACATGTAACTCTCTCTCTCTCACTCTCTCTCTCTCTCTCTCTCTCTCTCTCTCTCTCTCTCACACACACACACACACACACACACACACACAAGTTCTATGAGATAGAAGAGAAATTTCACTAAGCTTGATTTGGACTAATATATATACACGCATTTCATTTTAAAAAGTTTGTCAATGCCATGAAACTGGACCATTTACAAGCATCTATAGAGGTAATTAGTCATCATATATATCATATATGCAATTCTTTTTTAAAAACTAGTCAATGTGCTTTGTGCTTCGTTTACTTTAGTACTAGATGCTTTATGTCAATTTGTGTATGTTTTGTTAGGTTCTACAGCAGCACCCATACAGCAGCACCCACCAAGAAAGACTAGTTTCCATTTAATTTTAAGGTGGCCTTGTTTTAGACCCTGGTCCGTTATTGGCCCCTTTACCCTAGCGAGAGAAGGGGTGCACATTGATCGCAAGCTCCTCACCCTTTCCCTTTGACAAATCCCCTACACCCCCCTTGTCGGTCTCGTCCGGCACAGACGGTGCTTTGCTTTGCCGCAGGAGATCGCCTGCACAGACTCCAAGATTGTGGACTCTATCTATGCTCCCATGGACTATGGGCATACATGAGACAGAGAAGTCGCGCGTCATTTTTGTCCTCGAATTTTCTAGCAGCTGCTCACCTCCTACAGCTTTCCCCCTCACCATCTCTGTCATCGTCCTCATATCAAGCACAGAGAGAGAGAGACAGAGAGAGAAGGGAGGGCAGCAAACATGCACTCTCAAGCACTTGACGTTAGGCATGCTTTGTTATTGGTTCAGCTAGAAGAAAAGCAACGGGTAGTGTGAACTCAGCTTAAATCTTTTTGAAAATCATGGCCACATAACTCTTCCATTTCATTGGATTGTTTTATTGGCATTCTAAAACAAATCTTAGTGAAGACAATATTAGGTATACATTATACATTTGTGACTCACTAAAATTTTATTTGATATGTTAGTTTGTAGAAGAGTACTTTTATTTAAGAGCACAAGGATCCCTTTCATTAAATTATTTTAGAATGTAAACACGACCCTTCACCTTATTCTAGAAGGAAGTCATAAATACATGTATTTTAGGATCTTATAATTCAGCTTACATTTTGTCTTCCAAAGGATATGCTACGCATGGAGTTTGAAATTTTTGGCCTCCTGAAGAATTTAGTACCCCAAGGGTGAAGGTAGTTCAATTTTGTTTGTTAAAGAAGTGTCCTAAAGGCTTAAAAGTCTTAGCTTTTCAAATTTTGTTTGTTAAAGAAGTGTCCTAAGGGCTCTAAAAGTCTTAGCTTTTTAAATCTTTTAAATGCTATTCTCTAAAGCTTACATTCACTTTTTGGGCATGCTTGAAAATGACTTTAGAGAATTAACAATTAAACAATATATTCATTGAAAACATGTGTATACAATTTTGGGTCAATTTTTGGTATGTTAAAAGGCCTTAGTACCCAAACGATGAAGGTATCAAATTTTTTTGGAAGACAAGTGTCCTTAAAGGTCTCAAAGTCTTGTGAATAGGAAGTTTTTAACTTTTGAATATAAAGCTATTGTTCAGAAGTGCGTTTACTTTTTTCTTGCATGCTTAAAAAAGACTTCAAAGATCAAAAGATTAAACAATATAGTCAGAGGAGTTTGATCCTATGATGTGAAGACTAGTGTTTGAGAGTGCCTGAGCTTAGCCCTGAGCCAGTTGAGAATCAATATTAACCCATTGCAAAGGGTGGAAAAGGGAGAAAAAACCCAATAAATTATATTAAAGATTAATTCAAACATCTTGCAAATTTAAAAATTTATACTAGTATTTTGAGTTTGCATATTTTCTTGTAAAAACATTAAAATATGTTTTTGTTTAAATTATTATGTATTTTTTCATTCTATTGTTTATAAACTTTTCAAAGAATTATCATTTTTTATAATTATATTATATCCTATGCCTTTTAGACCTACCTTCTCTTATGAAAACATTAAAATTTTCTTTTGCTTTAATTTGCCAATAGATCCTTTTAATGTTTCTCTTATATATAAAATTTTCACAAAATGTGAGAATTACCAAATGTTTTAATTTTATTATATCCTATGTCTATAAGACCTATCTTTTCTTATGAAAAGATTTAGAAAAAAATTGGCTTTCTAAAAGAAACCTGTAGTGTTGTGTTGGGTTAGGGAGACTCCTTTCATTTCACATCGTGACATGATGGAAACTTATCTTTCATTTCACGTCCTGACATGTCTTTACTTTTCTTGAATTCTATTGTTTTAGAATGCTAAAGTGAAGCTTCACCTTACATAAATTTTAATAAATTTTACACACACACACACATGTTCTTTTTGCATTCTATTGTTTTAGAATGCTAAAGCGAAGTTTCACTTTGCACAATTCTAATAAATTCTATACACACATATGTATATTAATTAGTTCTTTTTATTTCACAACTTCACATAGCTTTACATTTCTTGCATTTTATAGCTTTATTCCAGTCAGTGTTGACGTTCAAAAAAGTCTCTTTTATTAAGCGGCTGCTAATAGAAGAAAATAAAAAAATACTAGCAAAAATTTTGAGATTTGCAAAATTTTTAGACGACTCTCACATATTTCATCGGTTTTTCTTTTGTTTACCATGGTTTGCAGTTAGCTAGTCTCAATTTTCAATCGGCTCAAAACTAAGCTGAGGCAATCCTTTCCCAAACACTGATACCAGTTTAATTCAACCTAACAATTTTATCACTTTCTTAATGTTTTTGAAAGCTATCGTGACCCTTCACTTGTTTTGTTTTAATTTGGCAATGTGTTCCTTTATTTATTTTACTTTCTTTTCTTTTCTTTTTGTTTTAGAATGCCAATGTGAACCTTTCAATTTGTTGTTTAGGTGGGATCCTCCATAACATATAAACCATTTGTGATTATGTGTATAATGGACGAAAATTTTATATTAAAATACACAAAAAAAAGCGTGATTATAAGCACTCATTCATACCCGCTCCCCATACCCCCCCCCCCCCCCCCCCCCCCCCCCCCTTATGATGGCTCTTTATTTTAGTAGGCCTTTGTGACTCTTCACCTTGTTTAGCTAAGAGGACAATGACGATGAGTTAAATTAGCTTCTTTTGGGCCTTTCAAAAGGCCCTATGCCTATGTGGAGATAGTGAAATTTTTTACCTAAGAGCAAAATGATGACTTTCTAATTTGAGATTATTAAATAGATGGATCTCCTCTTGTTTCTCCAAAAAGAAGCATGATAAGGTATTTCTTTCAAGACTCTCCTGACATTCATAATGGAAAGGTTTACACTATTTGTGAAAACATTATGAATTTCGCTTCTTTCAATACAATGAAAAATCTCATTGATAATTAGCTTACTTATATTCTCTCTTTTGTTTGACGAGTCCTCTCTACAACTATGTTTCACATGTACGCGCATGTGCGTGGAGAGAGAGAGAGAGAGAGAGAGAGAGAGAGAGAGTCCTTTTTGCACATTTAATATTATAATACTTCTTAGCAAATCGAATATTACAATTTCAATCAATATATAACAAATTATTTTGATCTCTAATCAATTTTTTTATCTTTTATGTTTTAATTCCATTTGCTTCTCTATAAGTATTTTAAATAACTATTAAAAAAAGAAATCCATTTTAAAGTTAGTTAATCTGTTTTCAAACATCATTGTATAGCATTACGTTTACAAATAAAAACAATTGTTCTTGCTTTAAACTCTTTGTAGTAGTCGTAAAATTCAATGGTGTAATTCATCAAAGACTATATTGCAGGTGCCTTGTGCTCTTGCCCTTTTTCTATCACTATGTTTGTGTGTGCCAAGCTTACAAAGCATCATGAAAGGCAAGGCCACTTTGGCTTGCCCCCTCATTGCCTAAAATTTCTCTTTATTTCTAAATTTCTTGTTTTGATTTCACAAAGAAAGATTTAATATCATCCTTTCTCCAAAGAGACCCCTTGGCATGATCCTATTTTTCTCAAAATAGTTGGCAAGTCATTGTAAATTTCCTCACAATAAGTTTAGAGACTTAGTTTCCGATCAATTCAGTTTCAGAGGGGTAAAAAACCCGAAAGTCACATGCATGATGTAGTACAATCCACAAACAAAAGTCAGACTTTATCTCAAATTGACACCTTGTGCTCATCAAATACACCATGCCAAATCTACAAAGCTCATACTTTAACATGATGTGGTAACCAAGAGGAGGCATATAGAGAACCCTATGCCATTTGGAATAAGCTTCATAGCCCTCAATGTGTACAAGAGCCACCAATCTATCGTCGAATATAGTTGAACCTTCATACAACCTCACATCATAATCACAAGAAGAAATCATGTCCTGAACAGTGGTCAATAATTCAATCTCGAGGGCCGAGTGGTCACTTAAGACTCCACTCTAACCCCTCTCTCCACAATTGTTACGGGTTTCTAGCTTTCTCACCCGATTTCGAAAAACCTGGCTCACTCTGCCAAATTTTTGTTTTACTTTCGAATCTGAAGCCAAAGCCTTGATTCAATCAAAAAATCTCGATTTAACTTGGGATTTGAAATGCTCCTCATGGCCCAAGACCATTAGCACTAACTCCTCCCGTGTAAACAGTATTCAGTTAGCCACGTGTAATCAAGGAATAAAACCTTGAGTAAGACAATAGTAACTAGGTCATCAAATAAATGGCCATGTCCTCCGATGCGATGTCTTTTCCCATCCAAATAATCTCCTACTACAACGATTGCATCTTGTTGGTATGAGACCTCATGGAAGTAACTCGGGTTGCATCCAAGCTTATCAACTGCACTTGCAAAGCAACACGCTTCATAGGGGTAACATGCTCACGTATAGACTCCAAATGATCCCAAATCTACTTGGCACTGGTCATTGCCTTGACATGATCCACAATCTGTGGGGTAAAATTCAAGATGATAAAAGACCACACTCGAGCATTGATTAGCTCCCAAAGGGCACCCTCTTCGGATGTAGATAGCTTCTCCACCTTTTTTATTGCAAAGAGCCCGAAATCATGCGAGTAGAATACCGCATCACTATCATCCTTCCAAGTACTATAGTTGGTACCATTTAATTGACAATGAGCCAAAAAAGTTGATAGGTATCTTCACATGTTTGTCACCAATCTCCTTTTGTGTACCACTCCTATGATGGTCCAACACCATCACCGTTTGAGTCACTATCCATCATGTTGACAAGAAGAGGATGATGTGACGAGGAGAGGCTCGAGCACTTGGAAGAAACCAAACGACCCCATCCCAATCCAAATATGAGACACAATGGGACAACCAACCAATTCTCTACATTGATCGATATTCCATCCATATTTGAAATTCGTTGCATCCAATAGACAACCTCTATGTACTTACAAAACTCCTACTAGATCCGAAAGCTCGCACTAGATGTAAATCTGAAAAAGTCGCAAGCCAACTTCTCTCTAAAAATTCTTGAAAAGCACCCAACACACTACAAAAACGCTAAGCTCAATACTGGAGCTCTGGTATCATGTTAGGAGTAGCAATGAAAGATGGACGGATATGGCTGAAAACGGTAGCAACATGTGCACCACCTCTATTTATCCAATGGTACACAACATGCATCACCTCTCTTATCCGATGGCTAAAAAGAGTAGAAACAAGTGCACTATCTCTTATCCAATGGTACAAAACAGCCACCTCCAAACGTGGAATCTCCGAAATCCATTCCATCACAATAATTTACAAGTACAAGGCACGCACGATTGGGAAGTCACCCAAGATAAGAGAGGACACACAATCCCCAAATAGTTGGTCTGATGGTAAGGCTTTGGCCTCCCAACCAACGAGTCGTGGGTTCAAATCCCCCCTTGAGTCACTCTACAAGGACACCTTGTGCTCACCTAGTGTTCACGTTGCTAGGGCTCTTGCCCTTGACACTCGAGTGCATCCTCCTCCTAGGGTGGGTCACCCAAGGAGATTCCTAGCTAGTTGCTACGAGTTCTCTCTATTGTTTCCGGCACGTGGTGCATCAATTAGGTTAAAATGGTGATGCCTACGTGTGACTCTTGCCCGATGGTACTCGGCCCTTGCCCGACCATGTAACATGGCTAATATTTGGAAGCAATAAGCACCTCCCCATGTTTCAACCCTTTGGTGTGTTGAAAACAAAAGAGAGGACACAACGAGCGAGATCTACAATAGCAAAGACAGAGAGGACGATGAAAACGCAAGAGAGAAAATACTACATAAACAACAAAGCGAGAGAAAGTTGGGGAGAGACCCACACGTTGGCAAACTCTGCTTATGCACAAAACTGATGACACAAGTGGGTTAGGGCACTAGTCCCTTTAAATAGGGACCCTAGACACCTTATAAGGTTCCAACCAACTTGCACCACCAAAAAAGTACCCCAACCTTGGGCCACCAAGAGGCAAACTATATGACACTACCAACAATACAACACAAAACTACCTCACATGCACAAAGCACAACCACAAAAAGGCTCTCACTCCCTATGATCAACCCCTAGGAGCACTAGCAACTCCGCCAAGACCGATCAAAGTATTGACTAACAAATTACACCTATAACCTGGTTGGGATACATTTTGGCAGCCCCTATACATCCATAATTTCAGCCCAGTAGATCAGAGTTGTATATGGCCCATCCAATTTTGCCAGCATCAATTTTTCTTTTTAGCTCATGCATGATACTACACGGACATGGACATCATTGTGCGGTGTTTTGTCTCATAGGCCGACATGGCTTTTTGCGAATGTTAATACAATGATTCTACAAGGTCTTTAGTTCAAGGAATTGTTGGATATATCTTTTAAGGTCTCTTGGGACAGTTTCTGTGACGTTTTACCCTCTCTCTCTCTCTCTCTCTCTCTCTCTCTCTCTCTCTGAACATTTTTCATTACGTATACGAAAATAAAGCCTCTTCAATCCCTGTGTTGTCTCCTTGGTCCTAGAAGAGGCTGTTTACCAAACGTCTGCCTTCTCGAAGTGCTTCGAGGGAGCCTAAAACCCCCTCAGTCAATTATTACAAAAATGTCCTACGCTCGCAAATGTACTTCAGCCTCAGCAAGACAGTAAGATAGGTTGCATCTGAAGAGTTCTTGCTACTCTCATGGTGGGTATAAGGTTGGTTTCTCCTCACACGAGCTATCCCTCAGGCAGAGTGAACAGAGGGTCACCAAAACAGGGCTAAGCATTCTCAAAGGCGTTGCATTGCCCACCCTCACATGACCATGCCGCCATCAATTGTCAGCACCTGCCAAATAAGATGAAATTATTTAGAAGAGCATTTGCCAAAACCACAGCATAACAAGGATTTATCACCAATATCATTATCATAGCATGAGAGAGGACAGCACCTGGCCAGTTATATATGCAGCCGCTGGATCTAGAGCCAAAAACTTTACAAGACCAGCAACCTCTTCTGGTTGGCCATATCGACCTACACAATAAGAGAGAGGGCTCTATGGATGTAATTCCTTTTATTTCCAACACACGAGTCACAATACTTCATTTGTTGTCACTCGTGATCAATCTTTATGTTGCATCTTTTACAATACCTAATGGTATTGTCTCAAGAATCTTCTTTTCAATCTCGGCACTGAGCTTTGCTGTCATGTCTGATGCTATAAAGCCAGGAGCAATGGCATTTGCCTGTCAAAAGGAACAAGATTCTATAACTGCATACTCTTAACAAAGAGAAACAAGATACCCGAATGTTAAGTATTTTCTATCCAGTAGCAAAGTATTTTATAGATGCAAAAAATGGATAAAACTGTATCCCTAATAACCTATAACCTATTTTAAGCACACTGTATATGTAAAGGACTATGACTTTAAGAGAAAAATGTTTGTATCTCTGTGTCAAAACCTAGTGAAGAGCACCACACTCAGTTCCTCCTATCAAATTATTGAGCCGTCCTCTATTTTTACGAAGGCAATCACTTATGCCCATCCTATGCACATGCCCTGACAGAGCAGCATTCTAGAAGAATGCTGTATCAATCATAAACAGAAGAAAAATGGAAATAACAAAAAGATATGTAGCCCTTCGGACTGCAACTTACAGTGATATTTCGAGATGCATATTCCCGAGCTACAGTTTTGGTGAGCCCAATCACTCCTGCTTTTGCAGCGCTATAATTAGCTTGACCAACGTTACCTGTTAAGCCTACGACTGAGGATATATTGATAATTCTACCCTGCAACAATAGCAAGCGGTAATGTAAAACTTCCATGATCCACACCCGAGTATTACTAATCCCGACAATAGATTTGTCACACTCAAGCATCCTACCTTTCTTTTCTTCATCATCAATTTTGCAGCTGCCTATTTACCACATAAAACAAAGGCATCAATAAACCACCAGAACCATGCCCCTTGCAGGCTGGAAATCCTTTATCAAAAATCTTGTTCCAACCTGAGTGCAAATAAAGACACCAGTCAAATTCAAATCAATGACTTCTTGCCACTGAGACCTCTTCATTCTCATCATCAAAGTATCCCTTGTGATTCCTGCATTATTCACCAATATGTCTATTGTGCCCCACTTGTCGACAGCCTGCATAAAGTGTCAAAACTGATCACCAGGAATGCTACTGGACCTTATGAAAGGCACATCATAACTCCTTTGTAAATTCGCTTACAGCTTTCATGATTGCATCAACATCCTCTTCTTTTGAGACGTCTCCTCCACACACAATAGCTGCCCCACCTAATTCTTCGATCTGTAGGAGTCAATTCTCAGCTAATGTATTCAAATAAGCAGAGCACCAAACAAGCATTTTTAGCAGCTGAAATCATCAATTGAGATCATGAACCTACTACTTAAAATAAAGCCTTTAATTTCTTGATATGGCTACAAGATGTGTTGTATGCCATCCATAACAAAACCCTAAACCATCAGCTACAGACCCCTAAACTGTCCCACCTGATACGCTTGCATTATGGGGCCTTCAAACCATTCTAACTTGAAACAGGAGTGTTATGTTAACAGATCAACTCGTGACCAATTGCTTGCATATCACTTGCATTTCTAGCTGTGGTGAAACTCCAAGTGGTTAAAGGAGCTAGTGCACAAACCAGTCACATCAGAATGCTGTATAGGAGCAAGAATCTTACTTGCTTGGCAACATCCTCTGCCTCTTTTGAAGACCGAGCATAATTAACAAGAACCTGTGGCATCGCAATCTCTCTCTCTCTCTCTCTCTCTCTCTCTCTCTCTCTCTCTCTCTCTCAGATTGAGCCAGAGCCCCGGCAGGGGCCTGTCTGAGTTGCGGGCTGACCCTGTTGGGGGGCTGCGTGCTCTCACTTAGCATTACCAGCAGATTGGAGGGGCAGCGGGGGTTCTGTCCTTGTTTTTCATTAGCGTCTGCAACAGGCTGCTGCGCAGGGGCTTTGCGTGGATACAGTAAGGCACAGCAGGTTCTGTACCCGCAGGGAACCAGCGAGGCTTGGGCAGGTTGGAAGTCTTCTCGCCGTGGGCTGACCCAGCAAGGGGGCCGAGTGCTGTTTGCTATTAACAGGTGCAGGTGCATGAGCAAGAGCTGCGTGCTCTGGTTTCTATTGGCAGGTACAGGTGACAACAGCCTCTGTGACTTTGGCGGTACTGGTCGAGCGCCCGCAGTGGGCTGAGTTGATGTATACACCGCATCGGGTTGTGGTATTTTGTTTTCTCCGCCTGGACTCTGCCGAGCCAGAGCGTCGAGCTGTTTTGGAGGTTCTGCTGATTCCTCGTGTGGGCCACGAACCCACATCTTTGTATGCCAGTAGTTGGGTGAGCCAGCGTGCTCCGATCCCTCACCATTTTGTATTGTAATCCATGGTGGGCTCGCCGAGCTGAGGAGGATATACCCTCGCTTGCCTATCCTTGTTTTTGGATTGGTTTCTAGTGTGCCCTGTCCGCATGGACTCAGCCAAGCCAAAGCATCGAGCTATACCCGCATCGCCAATGGAGGCCATGAGCGCTTCGCCAGTGGAGACCATGATCATTTCGCCAGTATGTAAGCCCCATACGAAGGCAACTTTTGTGCTTACAAACAAGCGGATAACACAAATGGAAAGGGAGATGAAAGAATGGAAAGCAGAGACGAAGGGATGGTGGAAAGAGAAGGCCAACCTTCTTCAAATGTTTCTCAATGAAGGCGCGCAATGGAAGAAGGAGAAAGAGGACTTGCACGCAGAGCTACAAGCATTTAAGGCAGATTCACAAGCACTTAGAGAAGAGGTCACAGCCCTCAAGCGAGAGCTTGCGGATAGAGTAAGCAGTGGATTGGAAGAAGGGGAATTTCAGCCCTCGGTGATAGACGAGATCAAGGTCATCGAGGAGCAAGTAGGAGAAACAGAAGGTGGTAAAGACGTCTTCGTGGATGGATGTGATCACGAAGACGCAGAAGAAGGCGGATGAGGCCGAGAAATGGATAGAAGTCGCGAAGAAAGGGAAAGGGAAAGAAACCACATCCGTCCCCACTCCTACAATCATCAACATGACTCTAGAAGAAGAGCAGCGAAGGAAAACTAGAGCCTTGCATATAAGAGTAACCGGTCTAAAAGACCGAGATGATGTGGAAGGGGAAGTCGAAGAACTTCTCCGCATGATGGGTAGTGAGGCTACTCATACAAAGGCATGGAGGGTAGGGAAGAAGACACAAGGCAATGGGGAGACTTCAAAAGGGAGAGCTTTAATCACCCGTTTCCCATCCATGGAGGCAAAGGACTTCTTGAAGAAGCACCCTACACTAACATATTCCTTGGAAATGACCTCACTCTCACACAACTTGCGCATATGAGAGAGGTGATGCCAGAGATTCAAGCGGCAAGGGAGAAGGGAAAGACGGCCTTCTACAGAGATGGCCGGGTGGTGATTGTAGAGCGGCGCTCCACATGACGGTGCGAGACCTATGGGACCACACTCAAAGTTGTCACCTAGAATTGTAATGGATCTATGAGCCTTGATGTGGGTGCTTTTGAGGATAGTTTAACGGGAAGAGACATCGTCTTCTACTCTGAGACACATCAGGCCCCGGGGCAATCTATGCCTCACATTAGTGGATATAGATGGGAGACAGCCTGTAGACAGGAGACGCGATCAGAGCACAAAGGGCGGGGCTCAGGAGGAGTGGCAGTGTTATTCAGGGAGGAGTTGCAGCCATTGATACATATAGCCCGCAGGGATGAACAAGCTAGGTACATGTGGGTGAGATTGAGAGCAGAGACAGGCAGATATCTTTACATTGCTATTTGCTACTTTCCCCCGAGTACGTCAGTTTATGCACCACCCAAAGGACAGTCCCCCTTCTCTATTCTGGATGATGACGTATGGGAGTTCTCTAGAGATGGTGACATCATCATTCTAGGGGATTTCAATGCTAGGACTGCCCATCATCGGACAGTATTTTATGATACTTCAAAGGAGATGCTGAGAGAGATGGATGTTGCAAAGACGGGCCTATCCATACTATCACAAGATGGAGAACACATTGAGTATGGATGACACTTGATAGACATGGGAACTGCACATGGATTGGCCATCTTGAATGGCCTACAGAGATTTCCCGCTGCAGGGGGTTTTACATGCTTTTCACACAGACATGGAGCCAGCACAGTGGATTATGTCATGGCACAACCGAGCCTCATCTCTAGTATCCAAGACCTCACGGTTGGACCCAGACCTATTGGTGTGGCAGTGGATCATGCTTTGTATCACTGACCATTTCTTTTCAGGTTTAGTGTAGCACACAGGCTACGGGCAGCAGCCCCTACTCGCTA
This sequence comes from Adiantum capillus-veneris, assembly GCF_014529385.1. Taxonomy (NCBI): domain Eukaryota; kingdom Viridiplantae; phylum Streptophyta; class Polypodiopsida; order Polypodiales; family Pteridaceae; genus Adiantum; species Adiantum capillus-veneris. The sequence continues at coordinate 67,416,189 of NC_140936.1, forward strand.
CACCTTCACGCGGGAGACGGACTCTGTATACATAGATGGGATCTACAGATGCCTATGCACAGAGGAGCCAGGGCAAACTCTAGAGGAGCTTCCTACTATACTGACACAGACACTACATGATGCAGCAACGCCGTTCAAGGAGCATGCCCCAGAACAGTTGGTATGATGAGGAATGCCGAGACACTAGAGCTAGACTTCAGAGGGAGGTGCTTTTGGGGGACATCACTCACAGGCAGTCACAGATTGACTTCCGACACCTAGTGCGGCGGAAGAAGAGGGCATTTTTGGCTCGTCTAGAGCAGGATCTATACCAGCTATTCTTGAGTCAGGACTCACGTGAGGCATGGAGTCTCTTTCATGAGCACTCCCCCCCCCCCCCCCCCCCCCCCCGCCATCACTTCTACAGAGGCTTGGGGCTAGTATGCATCATCTTTGTACACGGTTCCTGAGCAACCCCCCCTTCCCGACCCCCCCGATCCATGCCCACACACATGTGCTTTTTTCACCACTGAGATGGTGAGGAAGGCCATTGACAAGATGAGGACTGGGAGAGCATATGATCATGATGGCTTAGTGCTGAGCATTTCACACATGCCAGAGATTTACTAGCAGAGCTTCTAGCAGTTATGTTTAACCATGCCATGTGTGAGGGCTTGCCTGATACTTGGAGCCTATCCACTATTGTACCTATCTTCAAGTCGGGAGACCCTATGGAGCCTAGGAACTATCGCACTATCATGATTGGACACACATTGGCACGGTTGTACGTACGCATCTATTCTTGAGCAGCAGCTGAGTAGATGGGCAGAGAGGGAGGGGATACGCGCAGCCGGGCAGGTAGGTTTCAGGAGGGGTTTTTCTACTCTTGACCATATCTTGACACTCAGAGCCATCATTGAGGAGGGCAGATTGCGTGGGAGACGGATCTATTGTAGCTTTGTGGATTTCCGCAAAGCATTTGACACAATGCCCAGAGCTAAATTGATGTGCAGATTACAGCAGATGGGAGTACCCACAGAGCTCATTTGGGGGGTCATGGCATTATACAGGTCAGTAGTGGGGCATGTACGCACCCCAGAAGGTCTATCCACACCGGTTTACTCCACTATTGGGGTGAAGCAAGGCTGCCCGCTCTCTCCTACTCTATTTGGTATGTATGTAGATGAGGTTTCTGACTACATTGAGAGAGATGGTGATAGAGGTGCACAGCTGGCAGGGACATGGATTCCACTATTGTTATATGCTGATGATATTGTGTTGATTCCGACTCTCCGGAGGGGATGCTTTGCATAGGTTTGCCCAGGAAAGTGGTTTGTCCGTCAACCTTGGTAAAACCAAGGTCATGGTATTTAATACCACACCACAGTGGATCAGGAGGTCAGCGCCCGCCTTCACATACGGCCAGGATAAGGTGGAGTATACAGATGCTTACACTTCCCTTGGAGTGGTTTTTAGTGGGCCAGCATTTTCATTGAGGAGGGCAGCAGAGACTAGATTGACCAGAGCCCATGCAACATTGGGTAGATTGGAAAGGATGTGTTCACAAGTTCAGTTTCAGGAGCCTCGGACGAAGCTCTAGCTCTTTGACACTTTGGTGGCTTCTGCATTGCTTTATGGAGCTGAGATTTGGGGACCTTCACAGGATCATCACAAGAGGACAGGCCGTAGTGATGGATGGGGGGACATGGAGAAGCCTCTGGTCTCTATGATCTCACGGCTCATTAGAGCCAAGGCTTCATTACCACGTGCTATTGTACGAGCAGAGCTAGTTGCCCCCCCATTGGTGGTTGAGGCGCTCACCAGATCTGTCTCCCTCATACACCGCATGTGGGAACTTCCTAGAGACAGATATGCACGCCTTGCACTTGAGTCTCGACAGTTAGCCATGCAGGGAGATACAGCATGCTGGTATGGGGAGATGACATCATGGTTTCAGGCGCATGGGTTCAGCATAGACAGATTGCCTCCCTTCCAATACTCACTGGATGCGCCCTCTCTGACTCTTACACAGTCCGAGCTCACCAGGCTCATTCGCCAGGACTTGACTCAACTAGACACCAAGAGGACATGGATACAGCCAACACAGGAGCTAGGCACGAAGATGGCTTTCTACAAAGAGCATCTCCTCCAGCTTACGGAGGATGGTTTTATGACGAGGCCCAGATACATGGACACCCACTTGTCTCATGGGATACGATGTGCTATTGGCCAGATACGCACATCTTCACACCAGTTGCGGATCGAGACTAGGAGATACAGCGGAGTACCAGCAGAGGCGAGGACATGCCCCCTATGTGACATCGAGCCTGAGACAGAGTTGCACTACACATGCCACTGCCCCGTCTACTACGAGATACGAGGCCCCTTCCATTGCTTGTTCAGAGAGGGCTTTGGACCATTCTCTATAGTCATGCAGTACAAGGATCAGAGATGCCTGGGTTTGTTTTTGCTCGAGCTGCGCAGACACAGCGAGAGCCTGATGAGAGGAGAGGATAGCCAGTCTCAGAGACAAATCACAGACTTCTTTAGAGTTGTACTGAACACCCGGAGGAGTTACTACCACAGCAGAGCTCGTCGCTTTACACCAGAGGCATACTGATCGACCGAGCGACTCAGTTGGGGAGATCCAGAAGCCCATGACTGTGGAGGACTACACAGCATCGACAGAGGCTGCATCAGAGGATTCGGGTCACTTTGGCTCAACATGCACGACGTTCGGTCAGACTATTGACCATGGGGGAGATTGATGAGACCCGCCAGCGAGACCGATGCTGGATCTCCTGTGATCTAGCTATCCCAGCTAGCTGTTTAGTTGCTTAGTCCACACCTAGCAGTTTAGGATTCCATAGTATTTTATTTTGTCATTCTGTCATTTTGTTACTCTGACTTTGTATCAGATCCACCACATTGTAACTTTCTGGTCTCATAGGTCACTTTGGCCCTTTGAAGACGTTAATATAACATTTCATTTCATCATCATCTCTCTCTCTCTCTCTCTCTCTCTCTCTCTCTCTCTCTCTCTCTCTCTCTCTCTCTCCCCCCCCTTTAGGTTCTTTCACCAAAACCCTGGTTTTGTACACAAGGAAGTGTTGATTACCAAAGGCATGTAAGAAAGCGATTAATCAAAGGTGATGCTACGTTGATTACAAGGCAAGTTTTGCAAAGTGAAAAGGATGTTAAAGTCTTTTGTTGCTTTTCAGATAATGCAGGAACCCAAAAACACGAATGTAGGACCTCATGAATTGGCAAAACAGGTGTTTGAGGACGACTTACATGTCTTGAGATTTAGACAGCCAAAATATCTTGGAAGGGAATCTCGTCGCCAAGAAGAGCGTGTATTGCAGACACATCTTGCAAGAAAAGGGTTGACTGCTTAACAAAGGCGTGCAATCACACAAAGGGCTATCCAATATGTCATGATTAGAGAGCACATGTATGACAAGAAGATCGATGGTCTTATGAGGAGGCTCTTTTATAATGAGATTCTCGAATGAAGAGACTCCTCCGCCGTCTAAAAGAGATTGGCAACAATGCATAGCCTATTATGGGATAGGGAAAGTGCTATGAAGTACTCTTAAAGATATGAGTAAAAAGAGGGATGATGCATTCAAAAGGAGCTGCATAAGGGCAGGATGGTGATGAGGTACAAAAGTGCTTTAAAGACCTTCCAAACAATGTTAAAGGCAAAGTGGGAGGGTGGGTCCCTATCTTACACATGAAATTTTTAACGGTTTAATTGAAAAATTACATAATGCGGGAGACAATGGAATTAGGCTGAGACATATGTAATTAGAATCATGTGATAGTATGCACATGGAACACTCGAAAGCATTCCATGCTTGTAGGGGAATATTCGAAGCGATTTTTGATAATGACGTGGGCCATACTAAAGGTGCTTGGAAAAGCTTAAGTAATGGTTTTAGTACAAAAAGAATGCTTCTAGTTGTCTACCAAAACGCAGGGGAAATAGCTTCTCCGTACTGCATGACTGTCATCTCCTGCATGCCATGTCTTGTCCACTCTGCAAGGTGTCGTTTCACCCCTTTCCCCTGCTCTGACCCCCCCTTTGGGGGAAAACCCAATGGCTCTTGGGGAAGCTCTAATGAATGGTCTCATGGTATTGAGACTGACAAGCTCTTCATGACCTCTGGGGTACTTTCCCCTGTGCAACTCTCCCACTCTGACCCCCCCTTTGTCTCCCCCCTTTGGGGGAAAACCCAATGGCTCTTGGGGAAGCTCTAATGAATGGTCTCACGGTATTGAGACTGACAAGCTCTTCACGACCTCTGGGGTACTTTCCCCTGTGCAACTCTCTCTCAGCATGCAAGATGTATCCATGCAGGAATCTACCCAATGCCTGCTTGTGTCCCAAGAAATGTATCTTGGTAAGAAAAACTCACTCGTTTTGGCATTGATAACCAATCTATGCTTGCGCAATGCCTAAAAGACCTGTAGCAGATGATGTCTGTATTCAATAATGTCGTCAAAGAAAGTGCCCACCAAAGATCGATACTCTCGGAAAATCCTATCCATCATTCGATTAAAAGCTGTTGAGCATTCGTGAGTCCAAAAGGCATCACCAAATATTCATATAAACCAAAAGTTGTCCGAAAAGCTGTCTTGTAGACATCTCTCGGAGCGATTCGGATCTGATGAAATCCACTTTTCAAATCGATTCTGCTAAAGCTAGAGGATCCCTGAAGTCTGTCAAGAATATCATCGATCCTTGCAATAGGGAATTGGTTCTTGATGGTGATTTTATTGAGAGTGTCACAAGACGGGCACCACGTGCCAATAGAAAAGAACAAACTAAACAGACTTTTAGCACTTCAATAACAACTGAACTAAGAGAGAGAGAGAGAGAGAGAGAGAGAGAGACGACACGCGACAGAGTGGCAGAATTCCACCCCAGAGAGTATTGGCCCCAAACCTTGAAGCCCCTTTCGGTATTTCTTTATATTGCATCAACACAATACAAGCCGGAACTCCAGACTCTGCACCTTCTCCAAGAAGCATGCCAGAGAATGAGCCCTAGCCTCATATTTAAAGGCCCTTGGCCTAAAAAGCAGTTACAATAAAAAGCCTTCAAAACTCAAAAGCTTTTGGTCCAAAAGCAAACCCAAAAGGCTTCCAACGCAATTTACGAAAATCCGTACAACCTCCCACGTCATCATGTCAGCGCAATTTTTTGAAATCTACCATGTCATCAGTTTTTGCGTGTGTGCGGGTCCTGCTTTATTTTAATCCCTTTATGTCACAAAGGCCCCACCGAACGCGGTCCCCATGAGTTGGTAGGACTTCGTCTTCTTCTACTACTTGTTCTTCTTAGGGTTTAGGCCTCTCGGCCGGCATATGTAGGTTGGCTTCATTCTTTCGGCTTTGACACATCAGCAGTTTTTTATAGAGAGCTCTATAATCAATGCACATTCTCCAAGATCCGTCTTTCTTTAATACTAGCAAAACCGGAGAACAGTAAGGTGATGTGCTAGGTTGAATGAGACCCTTTTCTAGGAGTTCTTTTACTTGGTTCATTATTTCTCCATTTTGGGCTCGGCTAACTCGATAAGGTGGCCGGTTCGGTGGTGTACTTCCAATCAATCGTATGGTCCTCAAGACGAGATGGAGGTAACTCGCTTGGTAGGCCTTCAGAGAAGCAATCATCATGTGTGTGCAGAAATTCTTGTCGTTCTTTTTCCAATTCAAACATATTGGTTCTTTGTTATCATTCAATTCTTTTCAAGTAGATCGAGTAAATGGAAAGATTGGATTTCATTAATTTTGAAATGGCCGAAGCCGATATAATAGGGACGGACTCGCCCTTCAATTTTACATCAAGCCAATTTTCCTGCCCTTATTATTCGTCAAAGTCACTTTCTTAGCCCGATAGTCAACCACAACGTTGTTCTTGTGGTACCAAGGGATTCCTGGGAGGACGTCACACCCTTCCAAAGGCATGATGTAAAAGTCCTCATGCCCCAAATACCCCTAATAATGCAAACAAAGTTTGCCAATGACAAGTGTAATGGCAACATCCCGTCCAGGTGCCGCTAGAACTGCCTCTGTTTGTGGCCCCATTCTGTCGGGTGTAATTCCAAGTCGATCTGCCGAATTGAAGTTGGCCTTGGCTCCTCCATCAAAGAAGATAAGGGCTTCCTGATCTCTTACTTTGCCCCATGCACGGCGAAGTTCGGTGCTTTTATCCATCTGATTCGGGTCGGTCCCCATACAATTTGATACCATTCCTGCTTTCATCTTTCCTTTTCTGCCACGTTCCTCAGCTGCTCTGGAGCTCTCTGGCCTATCTTCTGATTGTCCTTGATATGCCTTTTTGGGGCACCTTGCAAAGATGTGCCTTGATACCAGTCTTGCTTTCATCTTTCCTTTCCTGCCACGTTTCTCATCTGCTCTCGAGCTCTCTGGCCTATTTCTGATTGTCCTTGATATGCCTTTTTGGTACACCTTGCAGAGATGTGCCCTTGTTCTCCGCAATCAAAACACTTTCCCTCCTTGAGGTAGTCTGTTCTCTATTCCTCGGTCAATCGAGGTCGTGCATCCTTCTTTTTCTGAAACTTTCTCCTTCTATTATCATTAATTGAATTATGTCCGGTCCTTGGTGTCGAAACTTGATCATGTGGGGTATGTCAAGTTACCTGAATGCATAGCAAATTCCCGCTTAGTATGTCCCATCAATTGTTGTATGGACTCGGACTTCTGCTCAAGGCAGTAATCTCGGATGTCTTTGGGAAGTCCACAACAAAACCGCTCGATTTGCGGCTTAAAAGTGACCTTGAAAAAAGAGGCCGGTAGAAAAGCATCCCAAAATCTCTCACAATAAGCATCCAAAGTGTCATCCTTGGTCATCCGAAGATGGTTCCAAGCGGTCATCACATCTCGTTCGTACTCCTGAGTCATCCAAGAAGAAATAAAGAGCCGTTTGAATTTTAACCACTTGGTAGGGGCTTCTTTCCGTAAAAGAAGAGTGGGCCACCACGTTCATGCATTTCCTTTTAAGAATGATGTTGCCCTCCTGATTTTGGAGTGTTTTGAGTAGCGCCCTCCAAAGAATGCTATGTCCAACTACTGAATAAAGGCTAAAGCCTTGGGAGCATCTTGAAATCCTGAAAAAGATTCAAACTTTACAGACTACCTTGGTCTTTTTGCCCTTGTCCTCGAGAAAATCATATTGATTGGCTCTATAAAAGTATTTCTTCTTTGAATAAAACATGTGGTCATCAAAGTCCAAACTCTTAGGGGAGGATGAATCCTCAATAGAACTATCAAAAACAGGTCGAGATAAGCTCTTCTTTGCCTTCTTCTTGTTCTTTCCAAAACTTTGGTTCTTTCTTCGTTTCTTGCCCTTTTTGTCCTCTTCACTTGAATCGGAAGAGGAAAAGCTATCCAACTGTCAAAAGAGGATGAACTGGATTGTGCTTAGAAGCGTACATACTTCTTCTGTTCTCGTGCACTTGCAAAAGAAGATTGACGGCCCAAGTAATCGGGGTCGTCAATCCCCTTGTTGCGCTTCTTCGATTGTTTCTTCGCCCCTAAAAGTTGGTTGACCCGCCTTTCGACGACGTCATCAAATTCTTTTTCAGTAAACATCCTTGGAGTACAAGGTTTCTTGAGTGCTGACTTGATTGGTGTGTCAATGGCTTTCTGCCAATATGTATGCACTTCATCAATCGGGTGTCGAGTCAAAAATTTGGCATACTAGGGGACCCTTTGCAAACTGAAGCATTTGCTTTGCACAGTCATCAACCTGTTGTTGACATTGCATCTCCATCAATTGGTATCCCGTAGGCCGAGATGGCCCGTACTCTTCATCTGCTAATCATTCGAATTTCCCGTGCTGCCTCCCGTTTCAGAAGTGTGAAGAGCGGTCGTCTGATTCTTGCCAAAATCCATGTGTGTGACAAGAAAAGGGATCGGATTTCCCAGTAGAGGAGAAATCAATTGAACTCTGATACCACTGTAACAGACTTGGTCACCCCAAGTCTGGAATCTAACACGACACACGAGAGAAAATAAATTTAAAATACTTCACTTAATTCACAGTTCAATTGAGTCAACATGGCTCGGCGTAGTTCAGTGCCCAAAGAGATTGGCCCCAAAGACTGGCGCCCCTTTCAGTATTTCCTTTTTGTATTAATGCTTGAGCAAAGTACAGTTGCCCTTGGGACTCATCTGCTCACCGGCTCGTCACTATACACTAAGCCAGAGGGAGCCCAGGGGACTTATTTAAAGCACCTTGGCCTTGAGAAAAAGTAGTACATAAAAAGCCTTCAACTCAAACGCATTTGGCTCCAAAAAGCAGGCAGCACAAAAAGTGGAATTTCGTATAGCCAGGCACGTCAGCACAGCCAACATCAAATGCAGAAATCCATACGACCAACCACGTCAGCACCTCAGTGTGAATTGCGGAAATTCCGTATAACAACCAGTCCGCCAGCTCTTTTTAATTATCCTAGTGTCCCCCAAGGCTCTATCGAAACGGTGCCCATAAGTTGGCACATTTAGTAGCATACCACGTCAGCAGTTTGTGACAACGTGCCAATAGAAAAAGAACAGACTAACATTTAGCACTTCAATAACAACTAACTGAAAGAGAGAGCACACGCAACACAGAGTGGCAGAGTTCTACCCCAGAGAGTATTAGCCCCAACCATGGCGTCCCTTTCGGTATTTCTTTATATTGCTTAAACAAGGTACACTCTATGGCTCTTGCTCTGCATCTCCCACGGGTAGACTGCCAAAGTGAGAGCCCTCAGCTCATATTTAAAGGCCCTCCACCATAAAAAGCTATAAAATCAAAAGTATCTGGTCCAAAAGCACTGAACCCAAAAGCTATCGACGCGAATTACGAAAATCCGTACATTGGCCACGTCAGTAGTGCGATTCGCGGAAATCCGTACTCCCTGCCACGTCAACAGCGCAATTCATGAAAATTAGTAATGGCTGCCACGTCAACCCCTGAATTGGCTTTGTGTGTGTGTATGTGTGTGTGTGTGTGTGTGTGTGTGTGTGTGTTGGTCCAGCTTTAATCTTTAGGTCCTCTGGGCCCCATCAGACAGGGTCCCATAAGTTGGTACCACTTCTTCTTAGGGTTTTGGCCCCTCGATCGGGATCTACAGGTTGGCTTCGTTCTTCAGTGGCTTGACATGTCAGTAGTTTGTGATAGAGCGCCATCCGGAATACATCGCGTCAAGCGAGTGCTTGGCCAAAAATTTCGGCATATTGAGGATCCTTGGAAACTGAAGCATTTGCTAGGCACAAGCGTCAACCTGTTGTTGCCGCTACATCTCCATCCTTTCATACTCAGTAGGTGGAGACGGCCCATGCTATCCCGATTCTTCACAAGATGGACGATGTCCATTGGAATCTTCATTGTTCTCGCCCAAGCCGGAATGGTCAAATGCCACGGTTTCCTCTTGGCGGGATTCGTCTATCGAATCCATGTGTGCTGTGAGTAAAGCGATCAAATCATTCATAGAAGAATAACCGATTGAGCTCTGATACCACTGTAACAGACTTGGACACCCGAAGTTGGAATCTACAACAACACAGCTAGAGAATGAGCCCTAGCCTCATATTTGAAGACCCTTGGCCTGAAAAGCAGTTACAATAAAAAGCCTTTACTACTCAAAAGCTTCTGGTCCAACAGCAAACCCAAAAAGCTACCAACACAATTTACGAAAATCCGTACAGCATGCCACGTCATCATGTCAGCGCAATTTTTGAAAATCTGCCACGTCATCAGTTTTTGCGTGTGTGCGGGTCCTGCTTTATTTTAATCCCTTTATGTCACAAAGGCCCCACCGAACGCGGTCCCCATGAGTTGGTAGGACTTCGTCTTCTTCTGCTACTTGTTCTTCTTAGGGTTTAGGCCTCTAGACCGGCATACGTAAGTTGGCTCCATTCTTTAGGCTTTGACACGTTAGCAGCTTGTTACAGAGAGCTCTATAATCAATGCACATTCTCCAACATCCGTCTTTCTTTGATACTAGCAAAACCGGAGAACAGTAAGGTGATGTGCTAGGTTGAATGAGACCCTTTTCTAGGAATTGTTTTACTTGGTTCATTATTTCTCCATTCTGGGTTCGGCTAACTCGATAAGGTGGCCGATTTGGTGGTGTACTTCCAAAGAATCGAATCAATCGTATGGTCCTCAGGACGAGATGGAGGTAACTCGCTTGGTAGGCCTTCAGAGAAGCAATCATCATGTGTGTGCAGAAATTCTTGTCGTTCTTTTTCCAATTCGAACATATTGATTCTTTGTTATCATTCAATTCTTTTCAAGTGAATCGAGTAAACGGAAAGACTGGATTTCATTAATTTTGAAATGACCGAAGCCAATATAATAGGGACGGACTCGCCCTTCAATTTTACATCAAGCACAATTTTCCTGCCCTTCTTATTCGTCAAAGTCGCTTTCTTAGCCCGATAGTCAACCACGACATTGTTCTTATGGTACCAAGGGATTCCTGGGAGGACGTCACACCCTTCCAAAGGCATGATGTAAAATTCCTCATGCCCTAACTACCCCTAATAATGCAAACAAAGTTTGCCAATGACACGTGTAATGGCAGCATCCCATCCGGGTGCCGCTAGAAATGGCTCTGTCTGTGGCCCCATTCTGTCCGTTCTAATTCCAAGTCGAGCCGCCGAATTGAAGTTGGCCCTGTATCCTCCATCAAAGAAGATGAAGGCTTCCTGATCTCTTACTTTGCCCCATGCACGGCGAAGTTCGGTGCTTTTATCCATCTGGTTCGGGTCGGTCTCCATACAATCTGATACCATTCCTACTTTCATCTTTCCTTTCCTGCCACATCCTCAGCTGCTCTGGAGCTCTCTAGCCTATCTTCTGATTGTCCTCCATATGCCTTTTTGGGACACCTTGCAGAGATGTGCCTTGATACCAGTCTTGCTTTCATCTTTCCTTTCCTGCCACGTTCCTCAGCTGCTCTGGAGCTCTCTGGCCTATTTCTGATTGTCCTTGATATGCCTTTTTGGTACACCTTGGAGAGATGTGCCCTTGTTCTCCGCAACCAAAACACTTTCCCTCCTTGAGGTAGTCTGTTCTCTGTTCCTCGGTCAATCGAGGTCATGCATCCTTCTTTTTTTGAAACTTTCTCCTTCTATTATCATTTGTTGAATTATGTCCGGTCCTTGGTGTCAAAACTTGATCATGTGGGGTATGTCAGGTTACCTGAATGCATAGCAAATTCCCGCTTAGTATGTCCCATCAATTGTTATACAGACTCGGACTTCTGCTCAAGGCAGTAATCTCGGATCTGTTTGGGAAGTCCACAACAAAACCACTCGATTTGCGGCTTAAAAATGACCTTGAACAAAAGGCTGGTAGAAAAGCATCCCAAAATCTCTCACAATAAGCATCCAAAGTGTCATCTTTGGTCATTCGAAGATAGTTCCAAGCGGTCATCACATCTCGTTCGTACTCCTGAGTCAGCCAAGAAGAAATAAAGAACCGTTTGAATTTTAACCACTTGGTAGGGGCTTCTTTCCGTAAAGAAGAGTGGACCCCACGTTCATGCATTTCCTTTTAAGAATGATGTTGCCCTCCTGATTTTGGAGTGTTTTGAGTAGCACCCTCCAAAAAATGCTATGTCAAACTACTGAATAAAGGCTAAAGCCTTGGGAGCATCTTGAAATCCTAAAAAGGATTCAAACTTTACAGACTGCCTTGGTCTTTTTGCCCTTGTCCTCGAGAAAATCATATTGATTGGCTCTGTAAAAGTGTTTCTTCTTTGAATAAAACATGTGGTCATCAAAGTCCGAACTCTTAGGGGAGGATGAATCCTCAATAGAACTATCAAAAACAGGTCGGGATATGCTCTTCTTTGCCTTCTTGTTCTTTCCAAAACTTTGGTTCTTTGTTCGTTTCTTGCCTTTTTTTTCCTCTTCACTTGAATCGGAAGAGGAAAAGCTACCCAATTGTCAAAAGAGGATGAACTGGACAGTCTTTAGAAGCGTACGTACTTCTTCTGTTTTCGTGCACTTGCAAAAGAAGATTGACGGCCCAAGTAATCGGGGTCGTCAATCCTCTTATTGCGCTTCTTCGATTGTTTCTTCGCCCCCAAAAGTTGGTTGACCCGCCGTTCGACGACGCCATCAAGTTCTTTTTCAGTAAACATCCTTGGATTACAAGGTTTCTTGAGTGCCGACTTGATTGGTGTGTCAATGGCTTTCTGCCAATACGTGTGCACTTCATCAATTGGGTGTCGGTTCAAAAATTTGGCATACTAGGGGACCCTTTGCAAACTGAAGCATCTGCTTTGCACAGTCATCAACCTGTTGTTGACGTTGCATCTCCATCAATTGGTATCCTGTAGGTCGAGATGGCCCGTACTCTTGATCTGCTAATCATTCAAATTTCCCATGCTCCCATTTCTGAAGTGTTAAGAGGAGTCGTCTGATTCTTGCCAAAATCCATGTGTGTCGCAAGAAAAGGGATCGGATTTCCCGATAGAAGAGAAATCAATTGAACTCTGATACCACTGTAACAGACTCGATCACCCCAAGTCTAGAATTTAACACAACACACGAGAGAAAATGAATTTAAAATACTTCACACTTTAATTCACAGCTCAATTGAGTCAACATGCCTCGGCGTAGGCCCCAAAGATTGGCGCCCCTTTCAGTATTTCTATTTTTTATTAATGCTTGAGCAAAGTACAGTTGCCCTTGGGACTCCTCTGCTCACAAGCTCGTCACTATACACTGAGCCAGAGGGAGCCCAGGGGACTTATTTAAAGCACCTTGGCCTTGGGAAAAAGCAATACATGAAAAGTCTTCAACTCAAACTCATTTGGCTCCAAAAAGCAGGCAGCACAAAAAATGGAATTCCGTACGGCAAGCCACGTCAGCACAACCAACATCAAATGCGGAAATATGTACGACCAACCGCGTCAGCACCTCCACGTGAATTGCGGAAATTCCGTATAACAGCCAGTCCACCAACTCTTTTTAATTATCCTAGTGTCCCCGAAGGCTCTATCGAAACGGTGCCCATAAGTTGGTACATTTATTAGCATACCAGGTCAGCAGTTTGTGACAACGTGCCAATAGAAAAAGAACATACTAACTTTTAGCACTTCAATAACAACTAACTGAAAGAGAGAGCACACGCAACACAGAGTGGCAGAATTCTACCCCAGAGAGTATTAGCCCCAACCGTGGCGCCCCTTTCAGTATTTCTTTATATTGCTTAAACAAGGTACACTATGGTTCTTGCTCTGCATCTCCCGCGGGCAGATTGCCAAAGTGAGAGCCCTCAGCTCATATTTAAAGGCCCTCCGCCATAAAAAGCTATAAACTCAAAAGCATCTGGTTCAAAAGCACTGAACCCAAAAGCTATCAACACGAATTACGAAAATCCGTACATTGCCCACGTCAATAGTGCGATTCGCAGAAATCCATACTCCCTGCCACGTCAACAGCGCAATTCACGAAAATCAATACTGACTGCCACGTCAACCCCTGAATTGGCTTTGTGTGTGTCTGTGTGTGTGTGTGTGTGTGTGTGTGTGTGTGTTGGTCCAGCTTTAATCTTTAGGTCCTCTGGGCCCCATCAGACAGGGTCCCATAAGTTGGTACCACTTCTTCTTAGGGTTTTGGCCCCTCGATCGAAATCTACAGGTTGGCTTCGTTCTTCAGTGGCTTGACACGTCAGTAGTTTGTGATAGAGTACCATCCGGAATACATCGCGTCAAGCGAGTGCTTGGCCAAAAATTTCGGCATATTGAGGATCCTTGGAAACTGAAGCATCTACTAGGCACAAGCGTCAACCTGTTATTGCCACTACATCTCCATCCTTTCATACTCAGTAGGTGGAGACGGCCCATGTTGTCCCGAGTCTTCACAAGATGGACGATGTCCATTGGAATCTTCATTGTTCTCGCCCAAGCCGGAATGGTCAAGTGTCACGGTTTCCTCTTGGCGGGATTCGTCTATTGAATCCATGTGTGCTGTGAGTAAAGGGATCAGATCATTCGTAGAAGAATAACCGATTGAGCTCTGATACCACTGTAACAGACTTGGGACACCCGAAGTTGGGAGAGCAAATTGAAAGAACTCAACAAATTGAGAGGGAGACGATGCGGCACAGAGTAGTTCCGCGACCAGAAAGATTGGCTCCAAAGACTGGCGTCCTTTCAGTATTTCTTTATTATTAATGCTTCACAAAGTACAATGTTTGAGGGTCCTCGTCTCAGCAGTGCTCCCAAGCCTATCTGCTTGAGACTAAGGCACTAGCACTTTATGTATAGGCCTTGGGTCTACCAAAAGCAATTTACATGAACAGCTTCATGTCTAAAAGCGTCTCGGTCCCAAAAGCTAGCGCTAATGCTGCAAGTGCAAATCGCGAAAATCGGTCCAGGCGCCACGTCAACAGCCAATGCAGATCGCAAACCGTTTGTACAGCTCTACCACGTTAGTATCTCCACGCAATTTTGGGTTTCGTTAGTATATATATATGTCTGTATATATGTCTATACATATATATATACTAACGTGGTAGACATATATACATACATATATATATGTATGTATATATACATACATATATATATGTATGTATATATACATATATATATATATATACATATATACATATATATATATATATATATATATATCTATATATATATATATATGTATGTATGTATGTATGTATGTAGACACACCTCAACTTCGCAACAATCCCAGCCTCAGTCCGTTCGCATTACCCCAGTCTCAGCCCGCCCTCCCTTTTCTCTCAGCTTGTGCCACCACAACCCACACTCTGTTTTTCTCAGTCCAGCATACCCACCTGCGCTACCTTCCTCCGTAACTAGAGAGAGAAGTCTCCATTCCCACACCCCAAGGGGGGAGGGGGGGCGGCCTGTTTGAGGGTGGACACAGCAACCCCCACTATCTCAGCAACATGGCCCTGAAACCGAAAACTTTTGACAAAACATTGGCCTCGAACCCCCCTCCTAGTCCATCGGCTATCAAGCCACAGAGCCTTGGGAGATATACATCACGGGAGAAATGAAGAAATTGCAACAGGAAGTAATCAACCTCACAGAGAGCTATCAACTAAAGAAGCCCGGATAGCAAGCCTTGAAACCCAACTGCTGGACGTCAAGACCAAGCAAGACATACAAGAAGCATCCCAGGAGAAACATCATCAGGAAGAAAACCTTGAAACACTAGAAGAGGACAATACACCCAAGGTAAAATCTGAAACATTTGTCAATGAAGTGTTATTGGTTCTCAAAGAGAATGAAAGAGCGAAAAGCTTGGAGAAGTACATCAGAATCGGGGGTCGTCAATAGGTCACAATCTTGACGAACAACAGGAAGGATACATCTTGGATGTAGACATAATCAAAGAAAGACTCAGTAAAGTGGTACGTTTTGTCGACCTTGGTGACCCAACCGGCATTCAAATTAAAGGGAAACAAGGGAAAGTTCGATACTATGACATAGATGACAAGATCAAAGTTATGAAGCAGACCAAGTCACTACAAGGCACATCAGACAAATTGACACCCCTACAACTAAAGAATAGAGCCAGGGAATTGGCCAAAGTCAGAGAAGCAAGGAAACAAGGAAAATGGGCAGTCTACAGGGAAAAAAAGATATCATCGAGATTTCAAGACCCCGCCCCCTTGTAGAAGACATGGATATGACACATATACACATCTAGTCACATTATGCACGTGGTGATCTACCATTGTAATATCTAACTCTTTTGAGTGATGAGAGCTTTGAGGATGGTTAGCACATGCACATTTTCTTTTTGGTGATACCTGAAGTGGATTGTAATCAAAGATGTATCCGATTTGTCCTATAGGCCAACTTTGGCCTCGACAAGGACGTTAATAGAACTCTCTCTCTCTCTCTCTCTCTCTCTCTCTCTCTCCCAAAAATGGGTTTGGACTTAGGGTTTCGTCACTGGTTTTTTGCTGTTTTTAGGGTTTCGAAACTGTTCTTTTCTTGTTTTTTGGGGTTTTGTCACTGTTTTTTACGGTTCATCACAATTTCTTGCTGTTTTTTAATGTTTCGCAACTGTTTTTTGCCGTTTTTAAGGTTTTTTCACTATTTTTTGATGTTTTTTAAGGTTTCAGATGTGTGTTTTGCTGTTCCTTAAAGTTTCGAAGCTGATTTTCTCTGTTTTTTAGGGTTTCACAAACGTTTCTTGCTGCTTTTTAGAGTTTTTTGTGTTTTTTTGGTTTTTACTCTCTCTCTCTCTCTCTCTCTCTCTCTCTCTCTCTCTCTCTCTCTCTCTCTCTCTCTCTCTCTCTCTTATACGGCTTTGGGGGAATTGGAGAGGATGTGTTCGCAGGTTCAGTTCCAGGATCCTAGGACAAAGTTATGGCTTTTTGATACTTTGGTTGCCTCTACTAAGCTACATGGGGTGCAGGTTTTGGGACCTTTTGTAGGCCAGGATGGTTGGAGACATATGGAGAGGCCCTTGGTATCTATGATCTCTCGGCTGATTAGAGCCAAGGCCTCCGTACTGCATGATATCATTCGAGCGGAGTTAGCTGCCCCCCCTATGGAGATTGAGGCGCTTATCAGATCACTCTCCTTTGTACACAACCTTTAGGATACTACCAGAGATAGATATGCCAGGTTGGCCCTAAAGTCCTCCAGACACTTAGCTCTACAAGGGGATACATCATGCTAGTATGCACACATGACATCATGGTTTCAAACACATGGCTTCACCATGGACAGGCTGCCTCCTTTTCAATACTCTCTACAAGCACCCTTGATGTCTCTGACACAGGTGGAGATTAGTAGACTCATTCGTCAGGATCTGATCCAGCTGGACACAAGGAGGACATGGATAGAGCCGGTACAGGAGTTGGGCACGAAGATGGCTTTCTATAGAGAGCATCTTCTCCACGTCACAGGGGATGGGTTTGTGATTTGACCTAGCTATATGTACACACATCTTTCTCATGGTTTGCATTGTGTCATTGGCCAGATACGCACATCCTCACATCAGCTCGAGATTGAGACTGGCAGATTCGGAGGGATGCCAACAGATAGCAGGATATGCCGCTTATGTCATCTAGAGCCAGAGACAGAGTTACATTACATATGTCATTGCAGAGTGTACTATGAGATACGAGGCCGTTTTCATTGTCTATTCAGAGAGGGTTTTGGGGCTCTATCTAGGGTCATGAGTTATGAGGATCAAAGATGTCTTGAATTGTATCTACTTGAGTTACACAGGCATAGAGACACTTTACTGAGGAGAGCTAGAGACAGACAGTCCCAGAGACAGATTACAAATTTCTTTACACTAGATATTGGACACCCAGAGGAGCAGCCACCATTGCAGAGCTCTGCCCGCACTCATACTACCACTACTTGCATTCTCATAGACCGAGCATTGAAGCTCGGGAGATCTAGACAACCGCGATTGAGGAGAGGAGCTACACAGTGTCGATGGAGACTACAGCAGAGGATTCGAGCCATACTTTCTCGACGTCCAAAGTGCAGATGAGGATGGATTTCTACCATATCCCCCCCCCCCCCCCCCCCCCCCCCCCCTTCTCTCATTGCTCTACACATTGTACTGGGCACCTTTTGTATTAGCTGGCACATTCACCCAGAGTCCCAGCTTGTAGTAGTAGTATTTTTTGTTTCAGTTCTTTTTGATTCCGGACATGGTCTCAGGTTCACTATGTTGTAACAGCTAGGTCTCATAGGTCATTTTGGTCTTTTGAAGACGTTAATATATCATTTCATTTCCTCTCTCTCTCTCTCTCTCTCTCTCTCTCTCTCTCTCTCTCTCTCTCTCTCTCTCTATTAACCATTTCATTTCCTCTCTCTCTCTCTCTCTCTCTCTCTCTCTCTCTCTCTCTCTCTCTCTCTCTCTCTCTCTCTCTCTCTCTCTCTCTCTCTCTCTCTCTCTCTCTAATCTTGTCTCAAAATCTTGGATTGCACTAGTAAAACCAGCCTACCTTGCAACCTGCACCTCCAAGGGCAAGGGCAACTGCTTTTCCAATACCTCTAGAAGCTCCAGTCACCACAGCAATTGGAGCTTCTATCAATTTAGGAGTCTCAACAGGGGCCACATCCGTCGTTGCAACCATAGATCGAACATCTGTATTCATAGAAGATTTTAGTTCCAAATTCCTAGCGAAGAAAACCAGAATAAGATTTGACTCGATGCAGCAAATTAAGTGTGGCAAACAAACAACAAAGTCAAATAAATTGCTTATTGATGATCAATCTACGGCCATTCAAACATTCAAAATGCACCTCTATGAAAAGCATGAAATTGCGCAACATCTACAATACAATTATGCCAGTATTTAACTGTCAAGTGCAATCTGTAATTTGCAGTAGCAATTCAACAATTACAGAAAGAGCATTGAAGTGAAGGGCTAAAAGCACATAACTTATTGCTTCAAAGGCTTGAGCCTATATATCTCAACCTTGATTTCTGCTGAAGGTGTTATCACCTTTCACTTCCCATAATCATTCCCTTTCAAACGTCATCAGAACCCAATCACATAACTTGAACTTTGAACTCAAGAAAACAACAATGCTTATTGAGAGCTATCCCTACAAATAAAGTCAAGACGATATTGAACTTACGAGTTGCAAGAAGAGCTAAAGCACTTGCACAAAGCCCAGCATCCAGAGAATATCACATAGCCATTTTATAAGATGAAAAAAGAGGCATGGACTTCAGCTGCTAGCAAAACAGTCATTTACATTTTCTTCACATATTGTTCTCTTCATTTCTTAAAGTCAAATATACAAAAGGATGCACAGAGGAGACACTTACATGAACAAAATTCACTCAAGTTCTTTTGAAACATGAACTTTAGTCAAGGACTGATAATGCAAGGACTTTATTCCAAAACTTCAAACTCTTACAACAACAAACAGACATAAATCAAGTGCACATTCTAATGCCCATAATAAGCTGACCTAAAATGACTTTCTACAACGCACAAACCTGGAATCAAGCACTATATAACCAAGTCTAATGCAATCATCAGCCTTGATAGCTTATCCAAACAAGTGAAAGATCTGTTGCTAGATTAGGGTGAAGATGTCACTGAACATACTTAGAAGTACAAGGCACTTTTTTTTTTCACTAAAAAGCAGGGCCTTTGACCGTTTGCATTACATTTCATTGACCAAAGGTCCATATACGAGAGATATGGGAAGAACCCTAAAGGATCTACAATGAGATCATGGGGAAATTTTGAAAATCCCAAAATAAACCATAGGATACATCTAGGGATGAAGATACTTTAATCAAGAAGTGAAATGTAGCTATCCATCCGGCTTGTGATAAGCCGGTACAAATCTGCCCAAAGCTCTGTCCACCTCAGGCGATGTAGCAATGTCTAGTGCTATGTATCTGACTATTATAAAGGGTCCACTGTAAAAACGTCATATAGCAATTCACAAAAGCCAAGGGATAGTGAAACCCCTAGGTTGTTCCTCCAAAATCATAAGCATCCACTCTTAAACATTTCCTGTTGAGGTACCCCAAAAAGGCTGCACTCTACAGCACAACCATACTGTAAGAGACGGCAAGAGGGACCTAATCATCCTCCGCCACAGAAGTCAAGGGAAGGTACCAAGATACACATCTCTCTGAACAAACCAACTTCCCCAAGGCTCTCAAACAACTTTGCAAATTGTCCGATATCCTAAAGTAGTTGGCCTCCACCATTGTCTGCTATTCTATTGTATCACAAACAGCCTCGCTCACTGGGCTTTTTTTTGACCTGTTCTTCCAGAATATGATCCTCAAGACGAGATGGGGGTAACTCGCCTGGCAGGCCTTCAGAGAAACAATCAGCATGTCTATGGAGAAAATCTTGGCGTGCTTTGTCTAGTTCAGACATGTTCGTTCTGTGTTCATCATTCAACTCTTTCAAATAGATAGAGTAAACAAAAGACTGGATTTCACTATTTTTGAAATGGCCGAAGCCGATACAATAGGGACGAACTCGCCCTTCAATTTAACATCTAGTACAATTTTTCTGCCCTTTTCATTTGTCAAAGTCGCTTTCTTGGCCTGATAGTCGACCAAGGCGTTGTTCTTATGGTACCAAGGGACTCCTAGGAGGACGTCACACCCTTCCAAAGGCATGATGTAAAAGTCCTCATGCCCTAAATACCCCTAACAATGCAAACGAGGTTTGCCAATGACGGGCGTAATGGCTGCATCCCAACCAGGCGTCGCTAGAACTGCCTTTGCTGGTGGCCCCATCTTGTTGGGCGTAATCTCGAGCCGCGCCACAAATTCAGGTGAAATGAAGTTGGCCTTGGCTCCTCCATTGAAAAGGAAAAGGGCTTCTTGATCTTTCACTTTGCCCAAGCTCGACAAAGTTATGTTCATCTATCTTTCATCTATCTCGCTTGGGTCAGTTCCCATGCAATCCGGTACCAGTCCTGCTTTCATCTTGCCTTTTCTGCCACGTTCCTCTACCGCTCTACAACTCTCTGGCCTATCTTCAGCCTGTCCTTGTTGTGCCCTTTTGGGGCACTTTGCAGAGATGATCCCTTGTTCCCCACAACCAAAACACTTCCCCTCTTTGAGATAGTTAGCCCTTTCGCTAAGAGTCAGTTGGGGTCGTGTATCTTTCTTTTCCTGGGGACTCTTTTTCTTTCTAATTTCATTGTTCGAAGTCTGTCTGGTCCTTTGAGTCTAGATTTCATCAATGGAGTAAGTAAAATTTCCCAAATGTACCGAGAACCCCCGTTTCGCATGACCCATTAATTCTTGAATAGAGTCTAACTTTTGTTCAAGGCAATAATCTCGGATCTCTGTAGGGAGTCCACAACAATACCGCTCAATTTGTTCCTTTAAGGTGACCTTCTTAAACGAAGAGGTCGGTAGAAAAGAGCCTCAAAACCTCTCGCAATATGCGTCCAAATAATCTCCCTTGGTCATCCGAAGATGGTTCCAAGCGGTTCTTACATCCCGTTCATACTCACGGGTCAGCCAAGAAGAAATACAGAGCCATTTGAATTTCAACCACTTGACTGGGGCTTCTTTCCTCAGAAGAAGACTGGACCACCATGTTTGAGCATTTCCTTTTAGAAAAGATGCAGCCCTCTTGATCTTGGAGTATTCTGAGTAATGCCCTCCAGAGAAGGCTATGTCAAACTGTTGGATGAAGGCCAAAGCCCTCGGAGCATCTCGGAATCCAAAAAAGGATTCAAATTTAATGGAATGTCCACCCATTTTGAATTCCTTTGTCTTCTTGCTCTTATCTTCGAGGAAGTCGTATTGGTTGGCTCTGTAAAAGTGCTTCTTCTTCGCGTAAAACATGTGGTCGTCGGAGTCCGAATTGTTTGAGGATGACTCCTACGTAGAGCTATCAGAAACTAGTCGGAATTTGAGTTTCTTTGCCTTTCTTGTTCTTTTCGAAGCTTTGCTTTTTGCTTCGCTTCTTGCCCTTTCTGTCCTCCTCACTCGAGTTCGAAGAGCTAGAAAACTCTCAAAAGAAGGGGGTAGTCCTTCAAAACGCACACGCTTCTTCTGCTTTGTTGCAGATGCAAAAGAAGATTGACAGCCAAAGTAACTAGGGTAGTCAGTCCCCTTCTTGCGCAATTGCTTTTTAGATTCTGCGTGTCCAAAAGCTGACTGATCTGGGTCTGAACCACCTCTTGAAGTTCTTCTTCTGTAAACATCCTCGGAGTAGGAGGTTTCTTGATTGGTGGTTCGGTGACTTTTTGCCACTGAGCCTGCACTTCATCCATGGACTGCTGAGTCAAAAATTTTGCAAACTAGGGATCTTTAGCAAACTGAAACATCTGCTTTGTGCACTCGTCAACCTGTTGTCGACGTTGCATATCCACAGTTCATACTGTGTACGCCGAGGTGGCCCGTACTCATCTTTTGTTGAGTCGTTTGAATCTTTTGCGTTGCCTCCTCCGATCTCAGCGGTTGCAGAAGAGATCGATTCATTCTTCTCGAAATTCATAAGTGTCGCGAGAAAAGGAATCGGATTTTCCGGTAGAAGAGAAATCGGCCGTGCTCTGATACCACTGTAACAAACTTGGACACCTCAGGTCAAGATTCTGTCATGACACAACAGAGGTTCACTTCAAAACACTTCACAAACTAAAGAGTCGACACGGCCAGGCGTAGTTCCGTGCCAAGAGAGAAAGGCCCCAAAGACTTGCGACCCCTTCGGTATTTCTTTTATATTAATCTTTGAGCAAAGTACAGCCGCCCGCGGGTGCTCGCTCTCAAACTTTGCGTCCACATGCTCTACAAAGTGAGCCCCTTGGGTCCAATATAAAGGTTACAAGGGATGCTAAAAGCAGAGCCCCAAAAGCTAGCGCTGCCAAAAGCAATCAGTGCATTCTGCGGAGATCCGTACAGTGCCACATCAGCCAGTCAGCGAAAAGTGAGAAAAATCAGTACGTTGCCACGTCAGTCAGTCAACGCTTTTTCCAGGCGTCCGTACTGTCAGACCACATAAATACGTTGTGAGTGTGTGTTCGGGCACTACCACATCATCAATTTGTGACATACCCTTGGGTCCAATATAAAGGTGGGATGCTAAAAGCAGAGCCCCAGAAGCATTAAACTTACAAGCTTTCGTTCCCAAAAGCTAGCGCTGCCAAAACCAATCAACGCATTTTGCGGAGATCAATACGCTACCACGTCATCTAGTCAACGGAAAATCCGTACACTGCCACGTCAGCTAGTCGGTGCTTTTTTTCGGGCGTTCATAATGTCAGGCCACGCCAACACGTTGAGAGTGTGTTTATGGGCACTGCCACGTCATCAATTTGTGACAGATGAGTTGTCATCCGGTTCCCCTGATTCATTCTTTTCATTGGCAGACTCTTCCCCAATTGAGGTGGATACTATTCTGTCCATAGGATAAGTCAATGAGCCGGCATGCGTTCCAAATCATTCCTTAGCATGTTGCTTAAGTCTCTGAATAAAGTCAGACTTCTAGTTTAGACAATAGTCTCAAATCTCTTTTAAAAAACCACAACAAAATCGCTCAATCTGGTCTTTCAAAGTAATCTTCCGAAACGAAGACACTCGAAAATAAGTATACCAAAACCTCTGGCAGTAGTCATCCAATGTATCTTTCTAGTCATTTTCAAGTGATGCCAAGCCATGATGACATCTTTTGCATATTCATCGAATATCCAAGCTGGCGTAAAAATTACCTTGAATTTTAATCACGTCGCACGTGCTTCTCTGCGTAACAACAGAGTAGATCACCATGTTTGTACAGTTCCTTTCAAGTAAGATGCCGCCTTTCGCACCCTGGAGTGTTCTGTGAACTATCCTCTAGAGAAGGCGAGTTAAACTGTTGTTCAAACTCAAGGGTTTGATGGGTGTCCTAGTAGCTTGAAAACGTCTCAAACCTGACGGTCCGACTCCCTTCGTTGAACTCCTTGGTTTTCTTGTTGATCTAGTCATTGTCAAAAGAGGACGAGCTCTCCTCCTCTAAACTGCTAGATGGCCTTCCATGCCTTCTAGACCTTTTTAAAAATCTGCTTCCAAAAAAAGATATTGTCTTTGGCGCTTAGAAATTGAGGAACCTTCATAGCATCCTCGAATACTTCAAATGGCATCTTCTCCGTGTATTGTTGTAAGCAAACTCCACCAAGCACAAATACTTTTCCCATTAAGTCTTCCGATCCGAAATATAAGACTTCAGTAAATCCGTAACCATTGAATTGGCTATCTCAAATTGCCCATCTATCTGCAGATGGAACAAGGACAAGAATTGCAACCGCGTGCCAATGTTCTACCAGATTACCCTCCAAAACAAACCAATAAACCAAGGATCTCTGTCAAAAACAATGGACTTTACCGGAATGAAATGGGACTGCTTGCTAAATTTGTCAATGACTGTCCAAATGCCATCATGCCCACTTTGGGTCTTGGGAAGATCAAAAATGAAATTCATAGCAATGCTTTCCCAGGGACAGGAGGGTATGGGTAAAGGCTGTAGAAGTCCTAGTGCCTTATGCCTGTCAAACTTGACCTTTTGGCATACTAAGCAATTGCGAACAAACTCGTCCACATCCTTCTTGAGCCTCGGCTAGTAAAAGTAACGCTCAAGAACCGTCAAGGTGGTATCCATGCCGCGGTGGCTTGAAAAAGGTGCACAATGGAACTCTTCAAAACCTTTGCCCTCAAAGGCTATGTAACACACATCGTTTTCCGCATCAAATAGCCGTCCCGTATGGATTAGCCTGCAATTGTCTCTCCACTCTCTGTCCGGTGAAAGATACTTGCAAAATCAGGATCTGTGACATACCGATCTACCATACCTTCGAAGATTCAATAATGTATCTTAGAAATAGTCAAAACCACGAGCTGTCTAGACAATGCATCTACCACTAAATTCTTATGTCCCTGAACATGGACTATTAGGAAGTAGAACTGTGACAGGATGTTAAGTGAGAGGGATGTTGCCAAATTGGCTTTATTTGGCAGAAAAATAATTCTAAATGAATTATTGGATTTATAAGTGAGAGGGTTTTCTCGCTTGGAACACCAAGGAAAAATAATTCTAAATGAATTATTGGAATTTTAAGTGAGAGGGTTTTTCTCACTGGAGACATCCGAGTACAGAGTATTCCTAGTGCGTCATTTAAAGTAATGACGGGAACACTGAGAACGGGAATATCTGTAAGGCCACCAGGAACGGGTACTTCTGATGCGTCACATCAGATGGGTGACAGGGAGCATCGGAAAGAAGTATCCGACCATCCGGGAACGGACATCTCTGATGCGTCATAGGATGGGTGACATAGAGCATCGTGAAGGAGATTGTACCGTAAGTTCGGTAGGAAAGGACTAGGTGATGGGTATTCCTCATGCGTCATAAGGTGGGTGACGGGTGCATCAGAAAGGGAATATCCATAGTCGGGAGGAAATTCTGGACTGTGTTAGAATTGTGCACAAGGAAAAAGCAAGCACTTGAATGAAGATGGGTTCAGAGGAAACTTTGAGGAAAAACAGATGCTTTCTGAGAAAGCGGGATTGCTTTTCGGGATTGCACTACAACTGTTACCATACACAGTCTATGTCTGCATTGCAACTGTGCATGTGATTGCATCCAGGGACGCCTGGGAAGTGCTGTGAAAGCATTGTTTTTAACTTATAAGGGTTTTTGGGCAGGTTCAGACTATTTTTAAAAAACGCCAGCCGCCCACTTAATAAGTGGACAGCCATCTGATAAATAAGGCAACAGATCAGCCAGCGTTTTCATTCTCTTTTTCTAGCAGAACCAAAAAAAAAAAAAAAAAACACGGCCGCGATCTCTACGCAAGCAGCTATTCGTGCCCGTGGCTAGGAGCTATAAAAGCATCACATGCCCTCACTCAGAGGGGAGGACCAATCTTTGCAAGGAGGAGATTCTGCTGCAGATTTCAGCCGTAAAGAAGACGTTGCCGGTGATGCCCATGGCTGCCCCAACTGTACCAGATGTCGCCAAGACCCAGTGCGCGAGTTCCCTCGCGAAGAAGTGCCTACGAAGCGTGTTTCCATCGCGACAAGTTGCTGTTTTTCTCTGTTTTCAGCCCATAAACGTCGTAGACGGGGCTGATTTACGAGAAGGAACCCGAGAACACACCTCTTTTGTGTGTAGGATTGGAAGAGAGGATTTTCTATGGAGAGATCTCTTCCGGGGAATTGCTTTTCGAGAACGGAGTTGCATTTCGAGCGTCGAGACTTTGAAGGTAACGATTTTCATGTTATGAACTCTGAGTATTTGTTTGCAGGTGTACTTCCTCTTAGTGAGGGAGTAGGAGCAGAGGAAGGTATGAGCCTCTGTAGGAGAAAAGCACTAAGGAACTAGAGCCAGATCAGCCCAGGGGTTTCGTACCCGAGTTTGGGAAGTAGATCCACGGATCGGAGAGAGGTAGTCTCTCAAGTTGTGATCCGGAAGTTGGGATTCCCAAGTAAGGACTTCGTGTCCGAGAAAGCAGAGTTGTTCTGCGGGAAGAGGACTCTGGAAAGAGAGTTGGAAAGAGTTGCAGGGATGCCATGCCCTGAGTCTGGAAGGTGAGAGCCAGAGGCGAGAACCCTGATTCTCGAGGAATTGGAATAAGGAACGGAAGTTCCTTGGAATAGGGTTTTTCCCTAGGAATCGGAAGCTGAGGCTTCCGGGAACCATCAAGTCTTATTCTAGAACGAACGTGGTAATACATTCGGTTCAAGTGCTTGTATAGACTTCTCCTCAGTAATAAAGATACTATTACGAGGGGGGGGGAGGGGGGGGGGGGGGGGGGGGAACAGCCCATCTTCTGGTCCCCAGTACTGTGTCGATCTTCTCACTCTCTATCTCTCTCTCTATTTATTTCTCTCTATATCCTCTGGCTTCAGTAATAAGTGATAAATCCTATTTATCCGAATGTATTTTATATCGTTATGCGCTCCCGTTTGTGACAGGATGTTAGCCCACCTCATCTGCTTTCTCGAAAGTTGCTTTTGCGACAAGTAGCGTAAACTCTGATGTCACGAGGACGTGGCAACTGCTAACCTTAGTTGTTGGTTTCTTTCCAATGATTTTTGTTTAATTTTTTAAACCCTCTTTTTGAAGTTGCAAATGGTCGGACATTGTATGGCCAATGTGAACAATAGTTTCACCTGCAGACAGGAAGTTGGTCGGCACTAGAACTTGTAAAGTAAAAGGATGTCTAGGCTCAGTTCAAGATCATGTAGGTCCCCTCGTCGCACTCAGCAAGTTGGTGGATACTAGGAAGTGAACTCAATAAAAGCATAAAGTCAAGGTGGGACTACCAACAGAAAGTATCCAACAGTTGGGCCACATTGCACTTTTGGATGCGGTCCCAATGAGGATAGATGGTCAGATGACCAGTGGGAGCCCAACGGAAGCATCTCCTAAAAATTAGGGAACTTCTATTTTGGGTCGTGAAATGTGTCCCCGAAACATTTTATTACTCTGCTGCAAAGTCAACTGATGCACCAATTGAGAGATTTTTAAGCAAGGAGCCCAATGGGGAGAAATTGCATGCATGAGTGCCAAGTGCACTTTTTGGTCAATTTACCAAGTTTGGGAGAACAGAACTCGTAACTGACTTTTTAACTATGATTTTCAGCCATTTCTCTCCATTTTTGAGCTTCTCTTGGACCAAGAAGCTCATTTTCAGCATTAAAAGGCATCAGATGCGTGTTTACAAGGCTGTTTTACTGCGTTTTCAGCGATACGCAGGTTTTGGCAGCCATGAAAATCTTTCCCTTTTTGCATCTATTTGTTCACAGATGCATTACAGGTCAAGTGCGGAAGAGGGGGGCGCTCGATTTATGCTGGGGGGATGCTTCATTGAGAAGCTGTCACAGGTTAAGAGCTATGGAGTGCAGGAATTAGAGGGTTTACGCCAGTGCAAGTGAGATCCAACAGGGGAATTGATTTCGCGCAAGTTTTGGGGCTGTTATGATGCCGAAATTTGGCCAAATCAGGGTGATACAAGGATTCCCAGGACCTTACTTTGTAATTTACCCTCTCAAAGAATAAAGAAATATCGAAAGGGGCGCCAATTTTGGGGCCTACAGGTTGTCGGCGTCTGCTCGGGGCATTCTAGCTTCCGAGCCTGTGTGCGTTCAAGTGTTAATCCCCGTCACAGGTTTCCTTTGCACGTTCTCTCTGTGTGTGTCTAAAGTAAAGAATTTCAGGTGAAAGCCAACGCCTACCGCCCCACGGGCCGGTTTTATCTGATGGTTTGTAAAGACAGTAAAATCAGCTTCGAGTAGATAGTGTCGCTATTGCGTAAGAGCATGGATAACTATCAAAAACTCTTTCTCATAGATCTGTGCAACCCGTTTAAGACGTGAAAACGTCTTGCTCTCGTAAGCTATGACATGGCCTTCTTGCACTCCCAGACTGCGACCACAAGCATCACAGAGTACTTCAAATGGCTTTTGTAAGTTTGGCAAGTCCAACACTGGTCCTGTAGTCAACTTTTTGTTGAGAGACTGAAAGGCTGCAATCTCTGTCGGTTCCCAAGTAAAAGAAGCTCCTTTCTGAGTCAACGTATGCAACGGAGAAGCTATCTCTGCAAATTTCCGAATAAACCATTGATAATATGAGCACAAGCGAAACTTAATATCACCTCATGGTGGCTGACGATCACAAACAGCTCGCTGTTGCTGCCGCACCCTCCCCTCGCCATCGCTGCCCCCCCCCCCCCCCCCCCCCCCCGCCTTCGTGTGCCGTCTGCCCCCTGTCCTTACCGCCAGCACCTACTGAGCGCCACCCCCTATGCACTGCCTAGCCCACTCGCTACCCAGCCCGCCCGCTGCCCTGAGCGCCGCCCCTTCTGCGCTGCCCAGCCCGCCCGCTACCCTCTACCCGCCTAGCACCCTACCCCCTGCCCTTAGCCCGCCTGTCACCCTGCCCGCCTTCGCCGCTGCCCTACCCGCCTTTTGCCGCCAGCCACGCCTCGCATCCTCGCATTCCCGGCCTCCTTTTGTCATGGACTCGTTGTTTTTTCTTCACAGTGGCAGACACAGATGGAGGCTCCAGCTCCACCACAAAGGGACTCTTCTGAAGCCCACTCGTCCAACCCCGCTAAGCCCACCATTCGACTTGCTCTTTCACCGACAGAGCAAGCGAGCCTAGCCGCAGAGGTAGAGCGCTTCCAAGCGACTTCTGTCATCTGCAAGATTCTCGACACCCGACCCGGCAGAGAAGAGCTGCGTGACCTTCTCCAGGCCCGCCTTTTCGCAGAGGTGGGCAAGACCTTGGACGTACAGATCCTCGGACAAGGCTACTATCAGATCGAGTTTGAGACCTCCGAGATGGCACCCAAGGTCATCAACCGTGAGTCCATTGACCAACCGAGCAGCTCGAGCCCACTTTCGACATTGGAGACATGGTTTTGACCCTGCTTCAGATGTTCTGGTAGAGGAGGCAAACATCCCCATCTCCGTCTGGTTTCCTGGTTTGCGAAGGGAGTACTTACCACTTTTGTCCAGGATAGGCTCAGCGATTGGGACTGTCCTGGAGACACCTCGCACGGCAGCCTCAGTAGCTGCCAAGGCGGCCGGCATTCCCTCAGTTTGCGTTTTGGTTAGGGACACTCACACTCTCCCGAAGGTCATTCTTCTGCCTCGGGTGAGTGGGGGTTGGTTTAGACAGAGCGTGGAGTATTCGCGCCTCCCGAACGAGCTGCTTCATTTGTCGAAAGATGGGTCATCTTGCGAACGCCTGTCCACGGAGGAGACCTCGACCTACACCACAGACTCAGCCCCAGCCTGCAAGGGCTGACTGTGCGCACACATGCAGAGCCACCCTTCGAGCCTGAGGCTCCAACGAAGGAGAGATGGCAGCAGGTTCGTGGTCGATGACGGCAGGGGCCACAGCGACAGCCTGGCACTCAAAGTGGTCCTCAGGCGCCTGCCCAGCAGCAGTGGGTTCCCACGGGGAACCGTTCGGTCCTCTTGAGCAGAATGAGGTCCCTGCTCCAACCCCCACTTCAGCTTCACCCTTGACAGCCCCTCCCCCCCCTCCTCATCATCCTCCCCCCCGCCTCCTGCTCCCGCCGCCTCTTCTCCCAACCCCTCTACCTCTGTTGCTCCCCCCCGCCCCTCCTCTCCACCTCTTCCCCCTGCTCCTACACCCACCCTCCCGCTCTAGTTCCACAGTCGACCCAGGGGGTAGGGCCATCTCCGGATGCTAGGAGATCTCTTGGCAGCGCCTTTGCCACGAGTAGCCCAAGCTACTCGTGGCGAGAGAGGGATAGCCTTTCTTGCGACCCCCTCTACAGGTACAGACGTCTCCCTTTGCAGCAGTCCCTCGTGGTTTGACGAGCTTCGACATTCGGCGCCGATGGGACTTCTTCGACTACGACTTTACTCGTTTTCTCGGCGACCCCTCAACCGACCATGAGGCAGCCTGCTTCAGGGTCCATGTTCTGTTCCTTGAAGCTAGGGGGATAGAGGCCTTGGACTCAACGGTTGGCTTCTCTTTTCCCCTTTGCGACAGGGACCAGACTGAGTGGACTCTCGACTCAGTGTTGGAGTGGTTGCATACACAGGTCCTAGAGTTCTCTCACCACATGGGAGAACTAGGAGTTACAGACATGCTTCAGACTTTGTGGCCATTGGCCAAATTTGCGATGACCCCTCCAGATACAGCAAGATGTAGACACATTGTGGTTTATTTCTTTGCCGATACGCAATGCTTGCCATGCTATGTACACATTCATGAGGACTCCTAGACAGAGGAGGTTGCTTTACGTACAACTCGCTCTACTTGGGCTTGGGACAGGCACTCATTACAGTCACGCCTATCTAGAGGACGCTCGGATGCGGATTACTCCCCATCCAAGCCAGCCTCAAAGATACCACGTTTAGTTGTTGCGGCAGCATCTGTTCTCTCTCGCTCCCCATGAGGATCGTCTCATGGAACGTGCAGGGACTTGGTGGGCCCAAGTTTCAGCGTCAGCAGGGCCGACTGCGTCAGGAGCTTCAGCGTTTCCTTGTGGGAGGATAGATTGATCTCCTTATGCTACAGGAGTACCATCTGTGTGAGAGCCGCATTAGACGTTGTGGTCAGCTCTTGCGTGGACGATATGATACTTTTTGGTCAGCTGCTTTTGGACCTGGAGGCATCCAGGGTGGGGTATGTATGACTATTGCGGATTCTTTGCAGCAGGCCATTGTGGGCAGAGGGATTATTGTGTCAGGCAGGTCTCAGTGGATCACTATGCAGGTTCAGGGTTGCCTTGTGAGCTTCCTGAACATCTAAGCGCCCAATGTGGCGAGTGCACGAGCAGAGTTCTGGTCACAGATAGTTGAGTCAGATTGGTGCATAGGGGGAGGACTTCAACATGTTGGAGGACCCTTCCGACAAGATTGGTGGTAGCCATGCTACTGTGCATGGAGTTGAGCTGGGAGCTTGGGAGAGGTTTTGTATGACTCTGAGGGTCTCGGATGTGTGGCAGCACTTCTAGTTTTGTGAGGCCCCCAGACAGCTTGGCCTTTTCTCGTTCGGACCACAGAGTGGAAGGAGTGAATCTATTGCGGATAGATCGCTTCTACACTAGTGGCCATTTCAGTGACTTGGGTGGGACAGTTGGCATTCTAGCAAGGACTTCCTTCTCGGACCATGCACCAGTGATCCTCACAATAGCAGACAGCCAGCGAAGGGGGAGCACGATGCTTCGCATCCCAGAGAGGGTCTTGCTGAACTCTGCACTCAGAGAGCGAGTAGAGGCTCTCTGGATAGAGAGCTTGGACATGCAAGATTCTCCTGCTGACAGAGTGGCCTCAGGACTCGCTCAGATTAGTCGTTTCTTTCTCCAGGAGTCTTTGGCTCGCCTGGCTACAGCGAGAGAGGAGGAGCAGTTGATGAGCGCGCGGCGGTGTGTGCAAGTGAAAGAGCACGGGAGGAAGTGCAGTGTGTGCAGAGAGGGGAGGCGAAGGCCAACAGGAGAGGAAGCGCTAGCAGAAGAGACAGGGCTCACGTTTTTGGGGAAAACTCAATAAGTGAGTTTTTGGTTTTCCCACTTTTATTATAAGTGACCTTTAAAAAATGTGTCCAGGTTCATATTATGAACCTGAACAGAGTATAAAAATGTACAAAAAGGGGTTAGTTAGGCCTTTAACCCAACAACCTCCCACTTAAAGGCATAAATGGCGCCTTTAAGCTACGTGACTCCCACCATCTCTATGCATAGATGATGTTGTGCTTTGGGTAAGCACTTAGTGAGAGCATCGACTGGATTTTGTGATGTATGGACCTTAACCAATGTAATAAGGCCATCCTCAAGCACTTCTCGTATGAAGTGATACCGCACATCAATATGCTTTGTGCGTGCATGAAACATGGTGTTCTTTGCCAGACATATAGCACTCTGGCTATCACAACCAAGCATAGGTGCCTTGGCAGGCAAGCCAAACTCACTGCATAGGCGTGCTAACCAAATAGCTTCTTTGGAAGCCTCAGTGGCTGAAATATATTCAGCCTTTGTAGTAGACAAAGCAACAATCTTTTGCAATCTAGAACACCATGAAACAGCACCTCCCGCAAGAGTAAATACATAGCTACTTGTGGATTTCCGTGTATCCACATCACCAACCATGTCATAGTCACAAAATCCCTTCAACTCCATCGGTCCTTTACCATAGCAGAGGTATTTGTTTTTAGTCCCTTTCAAGTACCTCATAATGGACTTCACTGCATCCCAATGCAACCTGCCTGGATTAGCCATAAACCGGCTCACAACTCCCACTGCATGGGCTATGTCAGGCCTAGTAGCAACCATAGCATGAATAAGTGAACCACAAGCTGAAGCATAAGGCACACTTTGCATGTCATTGGCTTCTTCCTTTGACTTGGGACAATCATCCTTGGAGATTTTAACATATGGCTGTAATGGCACACCAAGAGGCTTTGCTTCAGCCATGTTAAATCTGTCCAACACCTTTTCAATGTACTTTTCTTGCGACAAATACAATAGGCGCTTCTCTCTTTGCCGTGTAAC
The DNA here is from genome assembly GCF_014529385.1 of Adiantum capillus-veneris. Lineage (NCBI taxonomy): Eukaryota > Viridiplantae > Streptophyta > Polypodiopsida > Polypodiales > Pteridaceae > Adiantum > Adiantum capillus-veneris. The sequence continues at coordinate 67,448,678 of NC_140936.1, forward strand.
ACGCACTCCAAGTATATGTTCAGCTACCCCAAGGTCTTTCATTGAAAACGCAGATTTCAGCTGCCCTTTAAGAGCATCTACAGTGCTGCTTTTCTTTGCAGCTATCAACATATCGTCTACATAGAGCACAAGAATGATCGGGCTGCCATCCTCATCACGTTTGGTATACAAACAATGGTCTGCATGGCTTCTTTTGTAACCATGTTTAAGCATGAAGCGATCAAACTTCTTGTACCACTGTCTACATGATTGTTTCAGCCCATACAAGCTTCTATTGAGCATACATACCAAATGTTCCTTGCTAGGGATGACAAAACCCTCGGGTTGCTTCATGTAAAGCTCTTCTTTCACATCACAATGCAAGAAAGCGGTATGTACATCCATTTGGTCCATTTCCAAATCAAAAGCAGTCACAATGACAAACAATACACGCAAAGTGCTCATCTTCACAACAGGAGAGAACACTTCCTGAAAGTCTATACCCTTGGTTTTAACATATCCCTTTGCAACAAGCCTTGCCTTATACTTGAGTTTTGCATCAACAGTCTTGATTTTATACACCCATTTGTTAGGAATAGCCTTCCTTCCTTTGGGCAATTCAACCAAATCCCAAGTATGATTAGCATGCAAAGCTTTAATCTCTTCCTGCATAGCAAGCTCCCACTTGTCGCTGTGCTCACATGTCTTTGCCTCTTTATACGTAAGAGGCTCTCCTTCATCTGTCAACATAATGTAATGCAAAGAGGGGTCATATCGACTCACAGGCCGTCTTTGACGAGTAGACCACCTCACCCAATGATCCACATTATCCGGCAATGGGTTTACATCAGGTGGCACTACAAAATCATCAACAATGGGCTGCTGTACATCATTTTCAGCACCATTTTCAGCATTGTTTCTTGGCTGCAAATGCCCTTCAGGAGCCTCAATTTGCTGTCCAACATCATCTCGCTCAAACACCACTGGATCATCTACATTTTCAGCCATTTGTGGTGCATCCTGAGGATCAAAAATAGGCCTAACAGGTGGCTGGTCATGCTAAAATTTCACCCTTTTATGGTCATGCTTTGAGGCACAATTGTTTTGAAGCAGCCTTGCTTCATTAAAAACAACATCCCGACTGCGTACAACCCTTTTGAGCTGAAGTAACCAAATCCTGTAACCCATTTCGCCTCCTTCGCCATATCCCATGAAGAGGCCTTTAATGGACTTCACATCTAGTTTACTCCTCAACTCAGGTCTAACATGCACAAAAGCTTCGCAACCAAAAATACGTAAGTGATCATATGAAGCAGGCTTGCCAGACCAAACCTCTTCAGGGATGTCACCTTTCAAAGACATGTGAGGGAATCGATTGCATATATGCACTGCAGTTTTCAAAGCTTCTCCCCAAAATCCATGAGAGAGATTAACTGTGGACAGCATGCATCTCACCCTCTCACAAAGTGTCCTATTGAATCTTTCAGCCACACCATTAGAAGAGGGGTTGTATGGTACAGTAAGCTCCCTCTTAATGCCCAAATTTTCACAAAACTTGTTAAATTCAGCACTTTTGTACTCCCTCCCATTGTCTGTACGCAAGCATTTTAGCTTTCTACCTGTTTGGGTGGTCACAAATGCATGAAATCTCTTAAACGCAGCAAAGGCTTCATCCTTAGACTTAAGCAAATAAACCCAAATTTTCCTAGAATGATAGCAGGGCCCTTCTTGGAAGTTCATCATCCGAGGTCTTCTTCCAGGTGAGAAGCCTTGGAAGGAGTTCTTGTTACAGCAGCTTCATGCTGAGGCACCCTGGCAACCTTTGACCAGATGGATCTTCACAGAGATGCGTAGAGTTGGTTTGAGCAGGAGATTGGAGGATCGCTTCATTGTGGGGTTGCTTCGATCTTGGGAGCACTTGCGGCGAGGCCTGGAGCAGCGCCAACCTACTTGCACGGAGGAGCGCTGCAAAAACAGCCACTTGTTTGGAACCCCATGGTTAGCACTCAGAGAGGGCACTTGGTTGGTAGTCGGCCTCATGTTTCCTGGGGTTCCATGGCAGCGGGTCTAGCACGCTCTTTAGGTGACTAGTTACATTTTTCAAGCTTGTTAGAGGAGCTACAGAGCTTTCAGCTACTACAGGGCATGACAAGGGTGCAGAGCATGTGTCAGGACATCTCAGAGGCAGTACCAGCTGAGTGACTCACGCCTCTCGAGTCAGCAGCGCTATCGAGGGATTTGTGTTCGAAAGGTGAGCCGGGAAGGCGCGGGGCCTCTGGCTGTGAGAGATGTGAGGAAGACAGTTGCAGCAGACACAATGAATGTAGACAGAGCTTGAAATTAACAGCTTGAATAAGATCCTGAAGCTTGATTATCATTAACAGTACCGTTGCTTTAATTAAATGTTAATTGAGGAGTTTAAGCTCCATACATCCGTTTAACCTGCCTTAATTCAGATTATAATAGAAAAAATAACACTTCAACTATCTCGATGATGATAGTGTTGAGATCGATGATGATGATGATGTTATGCTTTCCCCTTTACCTTAATTGGCATGCCAAGCTTGCCTTGATAATATTCCTCTCCTTCGTTCTTCCCGTGCTGCTTCAAGAGAGAGAGAGAGATGGTAGGATTAGAGTGGGCTATGGTGGCTTTGATTAGATTGGCTATGGAAGCTTGGATTAGAGTGGGCTAGGGAAGCTTGGATTAGAGTGGCTATGGAAGCTTGGCTTAGGATTAGAGTGCTCAAAGCTTATGGCTTCCTCCCCGCTAGTACAGCAGAGCACGAAAACTTGAATATCTCCTAATCGGTGCAGAATTATCCTCTGTGCGTGAGACACAAAAATGTTCAAAACGCCCTTTTCCTTCTAACACAGCGGCCCGTTTTGTACAGCAACCTGTTTTTTAAAAGAATTACAGAATAGGACTTTTTCGGCCTCCCTCATGCAGAGATGTGAAGTCTCTCACACACTTTCCTTTTTACCACTGACCACATGTCTTCCTTTACCCAAGTTGCCTTATATGTCCTAAGAGCCCTTTTACATGTAAAACCTCTTCTTCAAGCATAAAATCTCTACGCTTAGGCCTTCATAACCACATAAAGCATACACTTTCTGGATCTCCTTGCTTGTTTTCGAGCCCTAGTCACTGCTCAATAAATATGTGAGCTTCAAATAGACTTTTTCTGCTTCTCTTTACTCTTTTTTCCATCGTGGAAGCGGAGCGGCACGACATCCACCCCCTCTTAACCTGCACAGCCTCCGGTCTGTGCCAACCGGTCTTCAATCTATATCTGCTATAATCACCTTAAGCGGCTTGCTATCAAGATCACATAACTGGCAAGTATATGTAAAACAAAATAAGGCTTAAACTGCGAGGATTCTAGGTACTAATCCTTTATTAAGTACTTAAACTCATGATTAAGACTTAAGAAACTGAACTGTACTCGAGACAAGACTTAGAAGACTCTGTGTTTGATTGATTGAATGTGTGCTACAAGGGCTCCTTATATAGGAGACGAATAGACACAAATGAAAAGACACGTCTCTTGGTGAAGAGACATGACTTTAGACGTAAAGACACATCCTTTCGGCGAAGAGCTGCAACCATTGGGCAAAGAGTCGCACCCGTAGAACGAAGGGGTGTGACCAGTCGTCGAAGAAATGTGGCTTTTGGCGAAGAGACACGTCTTTTGGGCGAAGAGGTGTGACCATCCAAGCGCAGGGGTCCTCCTTGGCATGGCACTTCGCGTATCTACAACTAGGAGTAGATGTATTGCTGTTAACATAGTCACAATCGTGACATTCCCTCCCTCTTTAAATAAAACCCAGGGTAGTTGAAAAAATTCCGGGAAGAAGGAAATGTATTTTTGTAGTGCTTCTGCATCCAAAGCTCTTTCTGTTAAGTCCCAATGGCACTGTTATTGACCATGACTATTTTGCCAAACTGTGAAATGATCATATCTGCAACCTGTCTCATCTTTGTCAAAAGTATGAGTATCACATTTGCAACTTGATTATTGCCTTTGTCAAAGTCATTTGTAACTTCGAGCTTTGTCCAATAAAAGATTGAGTCTGTATCTGCTTCAAGTGAAATTATTGGTAAACTGACTTTAGTTTTCTTTTGAGTAAAGACCACTGGTTGGAAATCTGTAAGATATTCCATTGGTTTGTCTGGAACCATAAAATCCTTTTAAATGGATGCCGTAGACTGAGACAGATTAGTGTTTGGAGGTATATCCATCTGTAAAGGTTTATCTGTGAAACGAGTTGTGTCCAAATATTCAATTGCAGCGACTGAAGTCGTGCTGCAAGATTTTGTATCCGTTTTATACTTTGTATCATTGAAGGTAAGAATTGGTATCTTCAAGTTTGAAGAATTATCATTCACCACAGCATCAGTTATCTCATCAGAAACAAAGACTTCATTCTACAAGGGCGGTGACGAGGCTTTTGTTTTTGCCTGGACCACAACCAAAGAAGTTGTGTGCGTTTGGGATGCCACACATGAACCAAAATCTCTTGAATCTTCAGCTTTATCAGCGGGTATTAAGGCTTCCAGAGTAGGAGAAGCATGGCATGGCTCGCAAGGGGGAACTTGTCCAGCGTTGCGGCGTTCACGACCGAGTACTTGACTAGGGTCGGAAATATGTGCCACTATGTGAGCCCACTTCGAAGAGGTTGAATGCTCTTCAAGGGGAGATTTTCTGAAAGCTTCATGTTGCTGCTTTTGCCGATGATCATTTTGAGGTTGAGGCTTGTTATAACAGTCATGCTGCAAAGAATGTTGCTTCTGAGCATGTTGTTGTCGAAGCAAAGTGAGTTTGTGTTGGGTTGTCTCTGAATAAACATGTTGAGGGTGAGACATAGATTGTTGAGAAACCGTCGAAAACTGTTTGATACCAAAAGGTTGTTGCAATTGTTGCCGGATAGCCTCCAATTTCACTGTAAGTGAGGAGATATCTTGTTCCAAGGCGGCTACCCGCTGCTTCCACAATGAGAGGTGAGAGTCCATACTCGAGCATGAACCGTTGATGAAAAGGAAGGCTTTGCTCGGACGATGGGTCTTATTTGTTTTAGTGTAATACATCCGTTTAACCTGCCTTAATTCAGATTATAATAGAGAAAATAAACTTCAACTATCTCGATGATGTTAGTGTTGAGATCGATGATGATGATGTTGTTATGCTTTCCCCTTTACCTTAATTGGCCTGCCAAGCTTGCCTTGATAATATTCCTCTCCTTCGTTCTTCCCGTGCTGCTTCAAGAGAGAGAGAGAGATGGTAGGATTAGAGTGGGCTATGGTGGCTTTGATTAGATTGGCTATGGAAGCTTGGATTAGAGTGGGCTAGGGAAGCTTGGATTAGAGTGGCTATGGAAGCTTGGCTTAGGATTAGAGTGCTCAAAGCTTATGGCTTCCTCTCCGCTAGTACAGCAGAGCAATTGGTGCAGAATTGACACAAAAATGTTCAAAACGCCCTTTTCCTTCTGGCAACGTGGCTCGTTTGGTCCAGAAACCTGTTTTTCAAAAAAATTACAGAATAGGACTTTTTCGGCCTCCCTCATGCAGAGATGTGAAGTCTCTCGCACACTTTCCTTTTTACCACTGACCACATGTCTTCCTCTACCTAAGTTGCCTTATATGTCCTAAGAGCTCTTTCACATGTAAAACATTTTCTTCAAGCATAAAATCTCTACGCTTAGGCCTTCATAACCACATAAAGCATACACTTTCTGGATCTCCTTGCTTGTTTTCGAGCCCTGGTCACTGCTCAATAAATATGTGAACTTCAAATAGACTTTTTCTGCTTCTCTTTACTCTTTTTTCCATCGTGGAAGCGGAGCAGCACGACAGCGCCCAGATGGATGCGAGCCTTCACGCGACTGGAGATTCTCATCTCTATTCGGGCTTGCTCAGAGACTGTTCCCTCCCTGTTTTTCGAGCTACAGGGTGAGGGACGCTTACAACGAGTTGTAGTAGAGGCCCCCTGTACCATTTAATGGCCTAAAAACTTGTGTGTAGCAGAAATTAGCATGAACATAGTGGGCATTTCATTAGAATAGATTCCTAATGAGAATTACAAGAGTGCTTGGGTGGAGAGAGCAACAAAAAGCATAACACCTAGTTAGATAGCATGAACAATACTTTCAAAAGAGAGAGAAATTAAGCTATTGACAACAGTTGAGGACCGGATTTGCATGGAGCCGGCGGTCCTCCCTCCAAAAGGCTTTGTATTATGGTTTCTCCCATCAAGAGAGACATTGTACAATACAATTCTTTGTGTTCCTTCAAAACTAGCTAGTGCAATGAAGATGAAAGCTTCATGCACTAAGCAAAACACTTGACAAACACAACATCAATTATCCCCGGTCTCAGACCCAAGACCTCACACACCTTCGAAGATGGTGAGAGCTAGCAGGGTATGAGAGTAGATTGAGAGGAACAAGGAGTATCTTACGAGAAAGATATACATCTCCTCACATAATCACTCATATTAGCATAACTTAGCTTAGTAATATTAGCATGGTAGAGGAGATGAGCATGCATTGAAGCTTGGCTCTTGGTTAGAATAGCATCCACATGCCAAGAGTGTGGCGATGTAGGCTTCTATCTCACAAGCTTGGAGTAGGTGATGAGCTCTCCATTAAAGCTTTGGAAGAGATAGTCTTCTTTACTTCACACATGAGATTGTGTGTGTGTGTGTGTGTGATAATGCCTTGCAAAAATCAGCCCCCTCTCTCTTTTGGGCGAGCCCTCTTGCTATTTGCTCTTGCTCTACCCTCATTGGACCTCCCCAGGTCAAGCCAATGACTATTAAGCAGCATAAGTGATAGCCTTTTGACATGTGTCCCCCTTTCCCCTTTTGTGAGAGCTTTAAGTAATTTAATAATTCAACTAAACTCTCATTGGACCCCTTTACCTCCTGGCCAATAGGAATCAGGCAAGCCATTGGGCTGCTCAATGCTCATTGGACCCCTTGGGAGACTGTCCAATAGTCTTCTAGAGGACTTAATTCTCATTGGTTCTTTTATTAAGTGTTTTTAAACTAATTAAACTAGATTTACTCTCGCCTAATTCTCATTGGTCCACCTCCAAGGCCATCCAATAGGAATTGGGTACACCTTGTGGGCATCTGGCCTAGGGAGCTGACATGTGTCCCTCATTCCCTTTGTGTAAAGGGAGCTTGTGTGTGTGTGTGGCTTTCTCTCTCATCCCCTACATGCAGGGCTTGCCCCCTCCCAAGTAGGGATTGCAAAGACTTTTTTATACACACACAAAGCATCCAATTCCCTTAAGGTTGACCTTTGGACACAACCTTTGAATTTTGGATAGTCTTACCGCCTCTTAGTACCTTGTCTTCATGTCGGAGAATGGACTCGGGCTACAACACCTCCTCTTGGTCCTCGATCTCCGGTGGGTCTTCAATAGTTGGTTCTTGAGGTGGCTCTCCTTTGTAAGGCTTTAATAGGCTCACATGGAAAGCATTGTGTATGAGCCAATGATTGGGCAACTTGAGTTGATAGGCCATCTCATTGATTGGCCTAAGAATCTGGAAGGGACCATAGTACCTTTTTGCTAGTGTAGCATAGTACTTTTGGTGTCCCGTAGGATTCTTGCCCGTCCTGTGCCTTAATCGAGCCTCGGGAAACTTTAATAAGACCCAATCATTTTCTTTAAAGCCTTGGGCTCTTCTGTGCTTGTCAGCAGCAGCCTTTTGCCTTTGCTGTGAGATAGAAATAGCACCCTTAACCTTTTGAAAAGATTCTTGTCGGTCTCGGCTATACTCATCTGCAACGAAGATCTTCCCATATACCTTAAGTAGCAAGGGACTTTTTGATCTCCCCTCAATTACCTCAAAAGGTGCTTTTCTCGTGGAAGTATGTACAGTGTTATTGTAAGCATACTCCACTAAGGGTAAGTACTTCTCCCATTGGGATCTTTGATCTACTTCCGTTACATAGGCTTTTAGTAGATCGAGAATGGTTAGGTTAGCTATTTCACTTTGGCCATCCGTTTGTGGATGATAGGCCGAAGAGAAGTTCAGCCTTGTCCCTAAATTCTCAAAGAGACCCTTCCAGAAATTACTGGTCATTCTAGGATCTCTATCCGACACTATGGACATTGGCAAGCCATGGTACTTGAAAATTTGTGAAATGAAGAGGGTTGCCATTTGATGGGCTTTGATAGTCTTTTTGACAGGTATAAAATGAGCTTGTTTATTGAACATGTCTACTATCGTCCATGTTCCCGTATTTCCATGGATAGACTTGGGCATTCCACAGATAAAATCCATGGATATACTCTCCCATGGTGAATTAGGGATTGGCAAAGGTTGAAGCAATCCAAGTTGCTTCCCTCTATCAAATTTTGTCTTTTGGCATACCACACATTTAGAAACATACTCTTATATGTTCACTTTTATGGTAGGCCAATAGAAATATGTTTCAATTCCCTTTAAGGTAGACTGAATCCCTCTATGCCCCGGATAAGGTGGAGCATGTGATTCATACATTACTTTCTCACGTAGTGAGTTAGTAACACATAGTCTATTGCCGTAGAGAAGATAACCATCTTGTAAAGTAAATGGTTCTTCTTTCTTCCCTACTGCAAGGGCTGGCCGCTGAAATCACATCTCTAAAATCGAGATCAATAGCATACTCATCTATCATTGAAGATAGATCATTGTGAGTTGCTATGGAAACCGCATTCACTCTCGGCCGTCTTGAGAGTGCATCAGCTACTTGATTATGCTTGCCAGCAATGTGAGCAATATGAAAATGAAATTGCGAAAGGAAATTCGCCCACCTCATTTGTTTGTCGGAGAGCTTGGTCTGCGTCATGAAGTACTTAAGACTTTGGTGATCCATTCGCAGAATGAAAGGAGTCCCCAATAAATAGTGCTTCCATGAGTCTAAGGCATGTAGAACTGCAAGGAGTGCCTTTTCCTATATGCCTAGAGCTTGCTCAACAGGGTCGAGCGTTTGACTCTCATAGCCTATGGCGTGCCCTTCTTGGAGCAAAACAGCTCCAAGGCAATCACCACATGTATCACATTGGACCTCAAATGGTTTTGAGAGATCCGGTAGTGTAAGCACAGGTTGGGAGATAAGCTTTTCTTTAAGCTTTTCGAAAGCATTGTTCTCCTTAGCAAACCATGTATACCTAACGCTTTTCTTTGTTAGGTCATGTAATGGTTCCGCAATTTGTGAGAACTTTTCTATGAAGCGTCTATAGTATGCACAAATACCTATAAAGCTTCTTGATTCATGAAGATTCCTTGGTTTAGGCCATCCTTTTATTACCTCTAACTTGGATGGATCCATTTGGATGCCATCTTGAGAGATAATGTGACCTAAATACTGAATCTCTTGCAAGAAAAATTCACTCTTCTTTCGATTAACATAAAGTTTATTCTCTCTTAAAACTTGAAATATTACCTGGAGGCGTTGCTTGTGTTCGTCTAATGAATTAAGAGTAGATGATAATATCATCAAAGAACACTCCAGTGAAGGTTCGATGAGGCCTGAACAGCTTCTCCATCAAGCAGTTGATTGTGGTTGGTGCATTGATCAAGCCAAAAGGCATGACAATGTATTCGTAAAGACCAAATGTGGTGCGAAATGAGGTCTTTACAATGTCTTGATAACTATCCTTATTTGATGATAGCCACTTTTTAGGTCAATCCTACTGAAGTAGGTCGATCCTTGTAGCTTATCAAATAGGTCTTCTACCCGTGGAACGGGAAACCTATTCTTGATAGTGATCCTATTTAGTGCTCTATAGTCGACACACATACGATATGTGCCGTCTTTCTTTTGCACTAATAGCACAGGTGAGCAAAATGGAGATGAGCTAGGCCTATCCATGCCCTTCTCAACTAACTCATGCACTTGCCGCATAATCTCCTCTTGTTGAGCTTGAGAAACTCTATCAGGAGGTTTGTTAAGCGGTGAACTTCCTGGAAGAAGTTCAATTGCATGGTCATCATTACCTCGTTTAGGAGGTAGCTCATAAGAGATGTCGTCAATAAAAACATTCCTTTTGGTTACTTTTATTTTCTTTTGCTAAAGCATTAGGTTCATTTTGAGAATCTTTATCAAAAATCATGTACACGGAAATAGAGCTCTTTATTGACTTGTTGAAAGTTGGTGTATGTACAATGGGAATAGTGTTACCCATTTCCTTAGCATCTATATACATGTCTTTTTCCCTGAACTTAAAGGAGATTCTCCTTTCAGGAAATTTAACGTTGGCAGCCAGGCGATCAAACCATGGTGCCCCTAAGATTACATCCTCATGCTTGAGAGGAGAGATAAAGAAGTCCTCTTTGTCCACATAGCTTTGAACATGAAACCTCAATTTCCCGATTAAGGGAGTGACTGAAGCTTCTTGCTCCTTGAAAGCACTGTCTGCAGGTAGGACATCTCTCATCTCATAGGCTTGTATGCCTAGCTTGGTGGCCAACTCTATAGATATAAAATTGTGAGTAGAACCAGGGTCAAAGAGAATAAAAGCATCATGTTCTCTTACCTTTCCCCAAGCATGGCAAAGAGGAGATCCTTTGTGGTGAGTTTGGTGAGTCTCCTCCTCTTGGATTTCAACCAAGGAAGCTCTAGGAGGATCTTGGCGGTTGTTCTTTTGGGGACAAGCGCGGTACGCATGCCCTTGTTCGCCGCACTTGAAACACCGGTTATCCTTGCGATAACGCTCAAGCTCTTCAGAAGAGAGTTTGTTTTTACCTTTGTAAACTCCCTTCTCTTTAGCTTTGTTGGAGTTGCCTTTAGGAGACTTTTGGACATTGTCCTTCCCCTTAGGCCCGTTGGAACCCTTGTTTTCCGTGGGCTTATTATTTCTTTTAGCCCCCGTTTGGAAATTGATTCAAGAGGCCACCATAGTATGGTGTATTACCGCCGATATGGTACGTGGCCTTTGGGAGTTGACATACTGCGCCATTTCTTCGATTTAGCCCGCACAAAATTGTTGCTTTTGCTCTCCAAAATCCAACTTTTTGAAGACAGTGGCTTTGAGTTGTAGGTCCCAAAACTTGTCTACATATTTGTGGATTGATTCATAGGGAGAGAGCTTTAAGCTTCGCCATTCGGTGAGTACTTTGTCTCTGGCATCGGTGGCCAAAAACTGCTTCATAATGGAAGATCTTAAAGCTTTCCATGTTCGTGGAGCTTCACCGTTGGCTCGTAGGCTAGACCACCATTGTCTGGCGGACTTTTGAAAGTGCATAGCTACATGGCGTAGCTTAGAGGACTCCGTGAAGCCCTCATCTCCAAACGCCGCATCAAACTGTTGGATAAAGGCCAAGACTTTGTCCGTAGCACCAAAGGTGTCATCATAGGTAAGGAAAGAGATGCTCTTCCCTCCCTCTTTGAACTTCTTCAACTTGGATGACCTCTTCCATGCGGCATAGGATTTCTTATGGCCTCTTCTTTTTTATGGTTCAAAGGTTGCACCATCACTTTCTTCAGAAGGTGAAGAATTTAAAGAAGGTGGAGAAGAGGGTGACCTCTTTCTCGCCTTTTTCTTATTCTTGTCTTGATCTTCGTCGTCTTCACCATCACTTTCATAAGAGGAAGAGGATGAAGAAGATGGAGGAGAGAGTGTCCTCTTTCTCGCCTTTTTCTTCTCTTGCTTTTTATCATCCCTCTTTGAATTATGGTGTGGAGAAGAGTGTGATGGTCTTCTCCGCTTTGGTGGTGATGGAGAGCGTTTAGCCCGCTGTCTTCGTGGAGCCATCTCCGCCGAGGTGGCGGGAGACTCACTTCTTTCTCGTTCCTTCGGTGGAGGCTCTTGAGTTCTCCTTTGGGAAGGAGATGCATCATCAAGAAGTAAATTCTTGAGCCCTTCGTATGGATTCTCTTCTTCTTTGCGAATCGGAGAGAGACCTCTTCACAAGGAGGCTTCCTAGGTGTTCTCTCGTCATGGTGATGAGCTTGGAGAATCCCGTGAGCACGAAGCTGCCGTTGCACTTCACTTTGGAGAGATGGATTGCCCATGGCTTGTTGAAGCCTAGAAACAAGATAGTTAACAAGCATCGGAGCATCATTAGTAGCTTGCTCATTAGCAAAATCAAAGTTATCAACAGTAATTTCACTCTCTTTACTATTGTCAGCCATTCTAACAACTTTTAGGTGTACACTCTCTTTACTATTGTCAGCCATTCTAACAACTTTTTAGGCGTACTTTGGCACTTCAAGCCATAGTTTCTACTCCTCTTTACCCCTTTAGAAAAAGCACTCAAGCTCCTGTACCCGTGGCTCGAATACCATTAATTGCAAGGAATAGAAGAGAGGGTCTTTCAACACCAAAACAGCACCGGCTCCTGTCAAGCTTCTAATAGCTCAATAGTGGTTAAGCCGTAGGCAAGCCTCATAGGACTCCACTATTAAGACCATAGCTCTCGACGGTGATGCCCCGTTAACTGCACGAAGACAAGCGCACTGCAAGGCTGAAAATTCCCTATTCTACTTACTCACAGGCAATTAATAATACCAACCATTTATAGCTAGCTTGAGGACCTCCCTTCTTGAGCAAGAAAAGAGAAACCTTGCGCTCTGATACCAATGTAACATTTAATGGCCTAAAAACTTGTGTGTAGCGGAAATTAGCATGAACATAGTGGGCATTTCATTAGAATAGATTCCTAATGAGAATTACAAGAGTGCTTGGGTAAAGAGAACAACAAAAAGCATAACAGCTAGTTAGATAGCATGAACAATACTTTCAAAAGAGAGAGAAATTAAGCTATTGACAACAGTTGAGGACCGGATTTGCATGGAGCCGGCGTTCCTCCCTCCAAAAGGCTTTGTATTATGGTTTCTCCCATCAAGAGAGACATTGTACAATACAATTCTTTGTGTTTCTTCAAAACTAGCTAGTGCAATGAAGATGAAAGCTTCATGCACTAAGCAAAACACTTAGCAAACACAACATCAATTATCCCCGGTCTCAGACCCAAGACCTCACACACCTTCGAAGATGGTGAGAGCTAGCAGAGTATGAGAGTAGATTGAGAGGAAGAAGGAGTATCTTACGAGAAAGATGTACATCTCCTCACATAATCACTCATATTAGCATAGCTTAGCTTAGTAATTAGCATGGTAGAGGAGATGAGCATTGCATTGAAGCTTGGCTCTTGGTTGGATTTGCATCCACATGCCAAGAGTGTCGATGTAGGCTTCTATCTCACAAGCTTGGAGTAGGTGATGAGCTCTCCATTAAAGCTTGGGAAGAGAGAGTCTTCTTTACTTCACACATGAGATTGTGTGTGTGTGTGTGATAATGCCTTGCAAAAATCAGCCGCCTCTCTCTCTTGGACGAGCCCTCTTGCTATTTGCTCTTGCTCTACCCTCATTGGACCTCCCCAGGTCAAGCCAATGACTATTAAGCAGCATAAGTGATAGCCTTCTGACATGTGTCCCCCTTTCCCCTTTTGTGAGAGCTTTAGGTAATTTAATAATTCAACTAAACTCTCATTGGACCCTTTTGCCTCCTGGCCAATAGGAATCAGGCAAGCCATTGGGCTGCTCAATGCTCATTGGACCCCTTGGGAGACTGTCCAATAGTCTTCTAGAGGACTTAATTCTCATTGGTTCTTTTATTAAGTGTTTTTAAATTAATTAAACTAGATTTACTCTAGCCTAATTCTCATTGGTCCACCTCCAAGGCCATCCAATAGGAATTGGGTACACCTTGTGGACATCTGGCCTAGGGAGCTGACACGTGTCCCTCATTCCCTTTGTGTAAAGGGAGCTTGTGTGTGTGTGTGTGGCTCTCTCTCTCATCCCCTACATGCAAGGCTCGCCCCCTCCCAAGTAGGGATTGCAAAGACTTTTTTGTACACACACAAAGCATCCAATTCCCTTAAGGTTGACCTTTGGACACAACGTTTGAATTTTGGAACCTTAGCATTTTGGAAGTCTTAATGGGCTGAACCTTAGGGTCTTTTTAGCCCATTGTTGCACATGGCTCTTTTGCAGATGGTCCCCCCCCCCTTTGGATCCCTATTTTCCCTCCTTTGGATCCCTACTATGGCCGGTCTGCTAGCTTAACCAATATTCTAGCTTTTTCTCCCCTTGCACTTCCCCATATTAAATGATCAGTTTAATATGAGAAAATCATTTAGGAGAATTAGATATTGATTATTATGACACCCACGGGTGGCAAAGTGCTGTTTTCAGAGGATCCGAGTGGTGGGCATCTGTGGGAGGACTTGTGTCATCGATCCTGACCCTACAGCGCTTGACACTGTACATTGGAGGCTGTGGACCTGGGAGTGTTGTCCAACGGCACGAGTACAGTGGGACCCTGGAGAGTGGCTCTAGATGGACCCTTTCTCTTGTGCAGACCACCCAGGTGTCCCCTTCTTTCAGTACACTGTTCGAGTGGGACGTCACATACTGGCAGCATAGAGAGAGGCTCGCCCTGCTGCAGCACCTCATTGGCAAGAGGAGGGTCTCACACCTGAGTTCTTAGCAGCTTTTTGGGAGAGGTTGTATGACTCCAGAAAGCCGAGGCGAGTCACTTTGTTTCAGTGGCTAGTCGCACACAGAGCTACAGCAGTTGGGAGTTGGCTGGTGCATAATGGTCTCTCGACCACATCTGTAGCTTGTGGCCACCTTGTGGAGAGTCAACGTCATTGTCTATGGGACTGTCCTTGGGCACAGCAAGTGTAGCTTCGTGTTCTTCGGCTGATGCCAGAAACCCTAAAATTGCAAAAACCCTAACCCTAACCCTAAGGGCAGCAGGGAGATTACCGCGTTTTGCATTGGCTGATGACGTGGCATGCTGTACGGATTTCCGTGATTTACGCTAGCAGCTTTTTGGCTTTGCTTTTGGACCAGAAGCTTTTGAGTTTTAAAGGCTTTTTACTGTAACTGCTTTTCAGGCCAAGGGCCTTTAAATATGAGGTTAGGGCTCATTCTCTGGCATGCTTCTTGGAGAAGGTGCAGAGACTGGAGTACCTCCTCCTGTTGCAATATAAAGAAATACCGAAAGGGACGCCAAGGTTTGGAGGCCAATACTCTTTGGGGTGGAATTCCGCCACTCCGTGTCGCGTGTCGTCTCTCTCTCTCACTTCAGTTGTTATTGAAGTGCTAAAAGTCTGTTTCAGTCTGTTCTTTTCTATTGGCACGTGGTGCCCGTCTTGTGACAAGTGTCCCAGGGCCCCATCGGACGAGACCCTATAAGTTGGAACAATTTATACCTTCAAATTCTTGTCATATTCCGAGCAAACATGCCACATCATTTTTTTGTGACAAACACGTTGGCTGCCCTGCAACAAAACATTGGTTGCTCTACATCTGCTACTAGGCTCCCAGGGGCACCTCCCCTCTGGACTCTACAGTGTATTGTAAGAGGTGACCCCCTCCCCCCTCCATATATAGGCCCAAACACAGCCTTCCCGACACATCCCTCATCCCCCAGGACCTAGCAAAAATAGGAAAAAGCTAAAAAAAAAGGGGCTAAATAGCCCCTAGGGCTCTAGGATAAAAAATGGGCCACTTGGGTCTAAATACCCTAAGACTATAGAAGACACAATGGCCAAGGAACCAAGAACCTTCAAAGAGCAAGGAAGATGTTTCTACTGCGATGAGAAAGGACGCATGAAGCCCAATTGCCCTGTTCGGTAGCAACAACAAGAACAAAGCATCTTCGAAAAAGAAGAAGCGAAGAAGGAACCCACTCCACTGAACTCGAATTCTATTCGTGATATACAAGAGAATATGGAAAAAAAACAAGAGGTACGTGTCAACTTCTAAAGGATAATCAGCGGGTATTAATCCTTTATGGGTATTGATCCTTTATGATCCAAGGTTAGTGGATGATTTCATCTCAAAAATTATTGAAAACTTTGCAGCATTGGAAGATTCTGTTGAGGATGCCGCAAAAGAATGTCATGGAGTTCGTTGAGCAAAAACTGCAAATATTCTGTTGAATCCATGAATTCCAAGTCTTGGGTTCTTTATGGCTTATGACCTATAAGACACAGCGGTGAAGACGGGAGCGCGCCCGATGCGCGATGAAATAAGGGTGGGAGTGGCTAAAAAGTCCGGGTTGGAGGGCGAAGATCCCTCAAATAAAATTCAAATAGCTCTGTCTGCTCTTTTGTAGGACCGGTATGCTTTCAGAAAAGCACACGCCTGATGCTTTGAATCTTGATACCATTGTCACAAGGCGGACACCAAGTACCAATAGAAAAGAACAGACTTTTAGCACTTCAAAACAAATGAACTGAAAGAGAGAGAGAGAGAGAGAGAGAGAGAGAGAGAGAGAGAGAGACGACACGCAACACGGAGTGGCAGAATTCCACCCCAGAGAGTATTGGCCCCAAACCCTAGAGCCCCTATTTCGTCAACACAGTAGAAGCCAGTACTCCAAACTCTGCACCTTCTCCAGGAAGCATACTAGAGAATGAGCCCTAACCTCATATTTAAAGGCCCTTGGCTTGAAAAGGGGTTACAGTAAAAAGCCTTTAAAACTCAAAAACTTCTGGTCCAAAAAGCAATGTCAAAAGCTATCAGCGTAATTTACGAAAATCCGTACAGCCTGCCACATCATCAGCCAATGCAAAATGCGAAAATCCGTTTAGCCTGCCACGTCATCATGCCAACGCAATTTTCAAAAATCTACCACGTCATCAATTTTTTTACGTGTGTACGGGTGCTGCTTTATTTTAATCCTTTGTCATTTGGGGCCCCATCGAACGGGGTCCCCATAAGTTGGTAGGACTTCTTCTTCTGTTACTTGTTCTTCTTAGGGTTTAGGCCCCTCGGCCGGCATCTGTAAGTTGGCTCCATTCTTTAGGCTTTGACACGTCAGCAGTTTGTGACAATAAATGCTGCACCTGATGTGAAAACTGCCTAAAAAGAGGAGAAACGAAGTGGGAACAACACGTGCTATATAGCACAAACCGTAGAAGACTGTAAGGCACCTATTATGCAGAAAATGGCACTGACAAAAATTCTGCACAAAATGACGAAATTGGCTGTGCAGACCTGTCTGTAGTAGAAACGCAAGCCGAAATGAGCCCGAATCAAAAATCTGAGCAAAATCAAAAATATTTATGGACCTACGAACGCTCGCCAAACCTCACTAAAATCGGAGAAAGTGAGGAGGCGTGTGCTGAAGCAGCTGGCGACCTGAGCGCGGGAAGACACAACGTGCTCTGATACCAAAGCTCAAGGCACACAACTAAGAGTGTATTACTTAGTGTGCAATGGAAAGATAGATAGCCGTAGAGTGATGGGCGTATATACAATGCACGGGGAAAAAACCTCCTAAAGAGGGTAAAAATGCCTCGGCAGTCCTAGTGTGTTCGCACACATCACTACCACATGTGTATGGTAACAATAGCCTACCGATCTCTAAACAAGATCACCATCTAGAATCGCTTTTCGATTCCTCAAATTGATGATATTCTCGATAAGTTACAAGGTGCAAGAACCTTCAGTCGCATAGACTTAAAGAGCCGATATCATTAGATACAAATCGCCCTTGTCCGTAAGACTGCTTTTCGCACTATCTTTGGACTCTATGAATTCTTGGTGATTCCTTTCGGCTTGACCAAAACACATGCAAATAAATGATGGATGGGATATTTTCAGCCCACACCGAGCTTTTACAGGAGTATTCTTTGATGGCATACTAGTCTTTTCAAAGACAGAGGAGGAACATCGGAAACACTTGGACATAGTGCTTCAAGAACTGCGAAAGCACGAGTTGCATGTAAATGCAAAGAAAAGTGAGTTCTTTCTCACGGAAATACACTAACTCCGCCATTATAGTCTCTCACAACCAAGTGAGTATGGATCCAGCAAAGATCCACATGATATAAGACTGGCCAACTCCCACTACGACACATGATGTGGTAACCATCCCAAATTGAATAGGGTAACCATCCCGAATTGAATAGGGATAATCATTTGTTCCATTCTGTAACTTGCTTCAAATAGAGAAGAAGTCTGGGTCGTGTGCGTACAATGAAGGATCTGGAAGTGAAACATGGCCAAGAAGTTGGCCCACCTCATCTGCTTCTCAGATAACTCCCCCTATGTGAGAAAATATTGCAGACTTTGATGATCGGTTTTGATCACAAAGTTTCTTCCTAGAAGATAATGCTTCGAGGTAGATAAGGCGTGAATCACAGCCATAAGTTCCTTCTCGTTCTGCATCGTTAAGCCGTTTACTTTTATAAGCCACTTCATGGGCTCCTTGGTTAAGCACCGAATCACCTGAAGAATCAGGGTGAACCTTGTGAAGTCGCGGAGCGGAGCGTGGGTCGACTCTCTCTCTCTCACACACACACACACAGTGAGCTTACACAGTACGCAGAGATCTGTTAGAAGGGTTATCACCCAATTCCTTAGTATTCACAAAGAATATGTTAGTATATACAAAGAGTTAGAGGTAAGTGAGTTAGGCGGGCGGCCGGCCATATCCGCATAAGAGGCCACTTGGGCTTTAATCCCAACAACCTCCCACTTAAAGTCCAATGTGGCACTTTAAGTAACTGTAAATCTATGAACATAAATGTACAAAGATTTACATGGCTGCCATCTATCCAATGCCCAATAACTCACGACAATGCACAAAGCCCTCTCCTGGAAGTCCCTTTGTGAGTAGATCAGCAGGATTGTCCTTGGTGTGGATCTTCAGCAGTTGTATCTGCTTGTCTTCAAGTACTTCCCTAATGAAGTGATACTTCACATCAATATGCTTAGTCTTCGAATGGAACACTGGATTCTTTGCCAATTGTATAGCACTTTGACTATCACAATATAACTCTGGCATATCTGCATTGATTCCCAAGTCTGCAACCAATCTACCAAGCCAAATAGCTTCTTTGCATGCCTCATTTGCTGCAACATACTCAGCTTCTGTAGTAGACTGCGTAACACAATCTTGTAATCGAGATCGCCATGATATGGCACCTCCAGCCAATGTAAAGACATAGCCTGATGTAGATCTCCTCTTATCCAAGTCTCCTGCATAATCTGAGTCAGTGTATCCTCTGACACTCAAATCCTGACTACCATAGCATATGCGCATACTCTTTGTATGTTTTAAGTATCTCATGATACCTTTCACTGCCTCCCAATGTTTCTTGCCGGGATTTGACATATATCTGCTAACCACTCCCACTGCAAATGCAATATCCGGACGTGTAGCAATCATTGCATACATCAAACTACCCACTGCAGACGCATATGGAATCTTATCCATTTCAGCCTTTTCTTCCTCAGACACAGGACAATCTTGTTTGCTAAGTTTCACATATGGTGGCAATGGAACACTCAATGCCTTTCCCTTCTCCATATTGAAACGTTGCAAAACCTTGTCAATATACTCGGTTTGAGATAACCAAATCAACTTCTTTGATCTGTCTCTCTCAATGCGCATACCAAGTATATGACTTGCCTCACCCATGTCTTTCATGTCAAACGATTTTGCCATCTTTGACTTCAAAGCTGAAATTTCTTCCAAGTGTTTGCCAGCAATCAACATGTCAGCCACATACAAAATAAGGATCAGCCAACTGCCATCCTTAGCCTTCTTTGTATATAGACAGTGATCGAACTCACTACGTTTGTAACCTTGAGAAAGCATAAACTGGTGGAACTTATGGTACCATGCCCTCGGTGATTGTTTTAAGCCATAAAGACTCTTTAACAACTGGCATACCAAATGTTCCATGCCTTTCTCAACAAACCCTTCTGGCTGCTGCATGTAAATTTCCACATCTAAATCACCATGCAAGAACGCTGTCTTGACATCCATTTGGTGCAACACCAAATCCAATATAGCAACCAATGCAAGAAAGCATCTCAATGTAGTCATCTTAACCACTGGAGAGAAGACTTCATCAAAGTCAATGCCTTGTTCTTGCTTAAAGC
Source organism: Adiantum capillus-veneris (assembly GCF_014529385.1). Classification (NCBI taxonomy): domain Eukaryota; kingdom Viridiplantae; phylum Streptophyta; class Polypodiopsida; order Polypodiales; family Pteridaceae; genus Adiantum; species Adiantum capillus-veneris. The sequence continues at coordinate 67,468,565 of NC_140936.1, forward strand.
CCTTGGCAACAAGCCTTGCTTTGTACTTTGGCTGACTATCATGAGCGGTGATCTTATACCTGTAAACCCATTTACAAGGTAGAGCCTTTTTGCCCTGTGGTAATTTAACCAATTTCCATGTCTGGTTTTTATGCAGAGCTGTCATCTCTGACTGCATGGCCAACTGTCATTTTTTCGAGTCAACCACTTGTAATGCTTCCTTGTAACAAGATGGTTCTCCGCAATCTGTGAGCATGACATAATTTAGAGATGGCACATAACGATCAGGTGGTTTGGAGACACGCTCAGAACGTCTCACCACAACTGATTCTGCCTCTCTAGCCACTATAGGCTGTTCCTGAGCCTGACCATGCTGTCTTGATGTGCTAGCACTAGGTCCATCTTCCCTGAAGACAACTCTTCTGATCTCCTCTGTCTTCTCTGGCTTAGCGTGAAACTTGGCTTCATTGAAATGCATATCATTGCTACGAATAAGCTTTCTGGACTCAGGATCCCAAAGCCGGTAACCCATCTCGCCCGATTCTCCGTAGCCAAGAAATATACACTTCTTGCTCTTTGGTTCTAACTTATTTCTGAACTCCTTAGGAATATGGCTATAAGCTTCACAACCAAAGACTCTGAGATGCTTATACGAAGGTGCCTTGCCTGTCCATAGCATCTCGGCCACTGCACTCTTATCCAGAACCCTACTAGGAGACCTGTTGATCAAATGGACTGCTGTAGCCACTGCTTCCGCCCAAAATCCATCAGGCAACTCAGCATTTGACAACATGCTTCTGACCTTCTCTTGTATGGTCCTATTCATACGTTCTGCAACCCCATTCTGTGAAGGATTATATGGTGCAGTAAGTTCCCGCTTAATCCCTTTTGCTTCACAAAAGTCTTGAAAAGCTTTGGAAACGTACTCTCCACCATTGTCAGTTCTCAAGCACTTCAGCTTCTGACCACTCTGATTCTCCACCAGCTGCAAGAATGTCTTAAAGACCTTGAGCACCTCATCCTTGTGCTTCAAGAAGTAAACCCATACTTTGCGAGAATAGTCATCTATGAATGTACAAAAGTACGCTGCTCCCCCTAGTGACAAACTAGGCATTGGTCCGCATAGGTCACTGTGTACAAGAGCTAACCGTTCGTCCCTACGATTCCTCTTTGATCTGTGCGGTTCCTGTGTTTGCTTACCATAAACACAATGCTCACAAAACTCGAAATCTTGAAATGAAAAGCCAGGCAAATAACCATAATGAGAAAGTATTTCCATTCCTCTTTTTGACATATGTCCCAACCTACGATGCCACAGTGACACACTTGGCTGCTCAATCACATTAATTACATGGTTTTTAACCTCTGAAACATGTAAAGTGTACAGAGTTCCTGACTTGCTGCCATGTGCTACAGTCATCGAACCTTTGGAGATCTTCCAAGCGCTGTTCCCAAAAACTGTCACATAACCCGCATCATCCAACTTCCCTGTACTAATCAAGCTCTTTCGGATTGCTGGAACATGTCTGACATTCTTGAGCCATAAAGAAGAGCCATTCTGAAACTTCAACTGCACATCTCCCACTCCAAGTATGTCACAAACCTGCTCATTGCCAAGTCTGACATAGTCTTTAGTAGCCACATATGATGTAAACCACTCTTTGTGCGGAGAAACATGTAAAGATGCCCCTGAGTCGATAATCCAATCACTCATAGCATGTCCATCCTCTGCAGTCAAGAAAACAGAATCAAGATTGCTTGTAAGGAAGATGTCACCACCTGCTATACCAGAATCACTGTCTGAACCAGATCCTGTGACATTCACCTCTTCAATCTTCACTGAACTCTTCTTTTCATCTTGCTCAAAACTCTTTGTTTTGCCTTTTTCTTGTTTCCACTTCGTACAGTCTCGCTTCATGTGACCCTTCTTGCCACAATGGTAGCATTCTATGTCATCCTTTGACTTCGAATCACGAGACTTACTTCGGTTTTGTGCCTTCTTACCCTTCTTCTCTTTAAACTGTTGTCTCCCTCGAACGACCAAAGCACTATTGCCTTTGCCTTTGTCAATGTTCTTCCTGTTCACTTCCTCTGTGAGCAAGCTGCCTTCTACATTAGCACTCGTAAGACCTTCTGGCGCGACAGAATTACTTAACGCTGTACGAAAAGTATCCCAACTGTCTGGCAAAGTGATTAAGAGAAACATAGCCTTCACTGAATCTGGAAAGACTATCTCCTGTGCTGTTAACTGGCTGAAAATTGAGTGAAATTCATTCAGATGATTTGACATGGCTGTCCCTTCCTTCATCTTCAAATCCACCAATTTCTTGAGCCAGTAAATCTAAGAAGCAGCACTTTGTTTCTCGTACATATCACATAGCTTTTGCCATACGCCATACGTTGTAGTCTCTTCTGCTACGTTGAAATAAACATTTTCTGACAGTGTCAGCATGATTGTGGAACAAGCTAACTCGTCAAGCTCTTCCCACTCATCTTGAGCCATAAATTCTGGTCTCTCCCCTTTGAGCTTCAGTGGCTTCACTTGTTTTTTCTGCACCAAAACCTGCCAAATCTGCTTCTTCCAGAATGAAAAGTTTGTGCCATCCAGCTTCTTTATGTTGTAAAGAGTCTCACTGTGAGAAGATGCCATATCTGCCAAACTGTTTACTCCTGAGAAAAATCCGGCAGAGTTTCCCCTGTAAACTGGCCTCTGTACACAGTAAACAAGCTGTAATCAACAAGCTGAACACCTCTCCTCAGGAACTGTCAGTATTTTGAAAATTTTTGACAGAGTCTCCCCTGTAAACTGAGCTCTGGGAACCAAAAGATAGCTCAAAAAACAATCATAAATAGCTGACCAATGACAAATCTAAAAAATCCCTGTAATATGCTGTCCTGTAAGCATACACTGTCTCCTCTCTGGGCGATGACAGAACCTGTATCTGTCTCAAGACTGAACTCTGAACAATGCCTCAACGGCCTGACGCATAAGATGCAATCCAGTGTCTACACAAAGTCATACATCCTAAGGGATAAAAATCGCCGAAGAGGATGCGTGTAGAGGGGAACTCCAGCAACCTAATCCACCTCACACTGGGTAACCCAGCCCCCAGTGCTTGGCTTCAAAAAACCTCACACACGACCCTCTCAGATGGCTCAGCAAACTGCCCAGAACTAGCATACATCCTATAATAGACCAATCACTGTCCTATGACCGCTGCGGCGGTCTGTCTGCTAGCGTGACTCACAACTAGCAGACCCACAATCACAGTACATCAATCTGTAATACATGCCAGTGGTGTCAAGCCGTCGTATGGCCACACCTCCCCTGGAACCTGGCAAGCACAAGAAGTAGCAATGCAGACTGCAATATATATATCTGATGATATATATGTATACCTGGTCTATAGATGATGCTCTGAAGACGAATAAGTGATGTATGTCGATGTCGATATTGATGTCGACCACCTCCTGCTTGCCAATCTACACAAGACGGATTTCTTTGCGGCTGAAATCTATCTTCTGCTGTAGTGCTCAGAACGAAATTCTGAGGGCATAAACGGCTTCGAAAGGGGGGTAAAACCCCAGGTCGCCTGGTGGAAACGCTCTCGGAACGCCGAGTGTGAATTTTCGAACTCCGGATCCAGAATCTGCCAGAAAAGTGCGCGCGCGCGCGATTGCGCAAATCCGCACTGAACCAAGGCTCTGATACCAATTGAAGTCGCGGAGCGGAGCGTGGGTCGACTCTCTCTCTCTCACACACACACACACAGTGAGCTTACACAGTACGCAGAGATCTGTTAGAAGGGTTATCACCCAATTCCTTAGTATTCACAAAGAATATGTTAGTATATACAAAGAGTTAGAGGTAAGTGAGTTAGGCGGGCGGCCGGCCATATCCGCATAAGAGGCCACTTGGGCTTTAATCCCAACACCTTGAATGGTTTCCTTAAGTCTGGCACTATCAAAATAGGACCATCACTTGATAAATACTTGTGCCTATCAAAGGCTCCTTGATGTCTTGAGCCCCATTTGAATGGGATCTTCCGTGTTAGGTCAGTTGGTACGAACTTCTTTGAAATTAGGCCCACTTGGTGAGGAATTGTAAGTTGGTGAAACTTCTTTTGTTGCTTCTTCTATTGCTTCTAGGATTTAGGCCCCTCGGCCGAGATCTGCAAGTTGGCTCCGCTCTTCAGTGGCTTGACACGTCAGCATTTGTGACAACTAAAAACGCAGATCTGGATGATACCGATGATAGGCAGCAATGGGAGCACTCAATGCAGCGAGGAGATGGCCGAGGAGAAGCTCAATGGGCTGCCGAAGTACTGGACAGCATCGGGATGCTAGCGAAGGTAGATTCGAGCGAGCGAGAAGGAACTAAAATCTGAAAACGCTAGGTTGATCTACTGTACTTGCAAGTGCTAGGCTGATCTGGCGATTTGGAGCAAAAATGCTAGGGTTTATAATTGTTGCAAAACGGCGAGACTGATCTACTACAACACGTTGGGCTGAACTAAGCGCTGCCTGATCTGATGCAAAACGTTGGTATAACTGCTCCTTTAATAGGGACTTCTCACTGGTTATAAGCCACTTAAGGTTGAGATAGGGTAAAACCTCTGTCAAATTTCTTAAAAATAAATCTGTAAAATGATTTATTAATAAGTTTGACTAAGAGTTAGTTTCTGGGTAATACTGTCGCACATCTGCCAATCCACGAATCCAATCGGCACTGGGAATGGCTCGTTGGATTTCTCTAATCTAAAACTATATGCACGTCATGCCAAATGCCCACCGTAGTGTGATAACATCTGTCACAACGCTTGTACAATCCAATTATGCAAGAGGGTTCCAAAATTGAAAAACCTAATCTAATGGACTCGTCCTGATATGTAGGTCTAGCGAACAGGCTCACAAAAATGCCAATATTAATCCTCCTAGGATTCTAGACACTCCTATCTAGATATAGGTGGAAAACTGGCTCTAGAAATCAATGAAGCATGTCCACATGGCACACAGATCCACATGACATCCACTCTCTCTTCAACGATCCTTTTTTACTTTCTTTCAACTCTGGATGTGTTCCCTTCAATCCGTATGTTTGGCATGAATAAGCCAAGAACCCCCTTATGGTAGGTGCAGCACGGCCATGCCTCTGAAAGGCACTTCCTCTCTTCATCTAGCAGAAGTTCGCACCACAATCTACAAAAAGAGAAGGCTCTCTAACGTCATAAAGATGAGTTTGAGTCCATAGCCTTAAGAGAAGGGTGATAACATGTAGTAGTTAGCCTTGACACATGATCTTTTTCTTGTTTTGAATCATACTCCATGTGATTGCTTGATTGTAGGTGTTCTTCCTTGGGAGGAAGTGGTAGTAGGCTAAAGGAGAAAAATTCAATAAAGATAAATTAGACTTCTCATGATAAAGAAAAACATACAAGGCCACCTATGCTTTGAATAATCCACTCTCACACTCCAAAATGAAATGAGCCTCGTAACACATTAATCCACTATCAACCAATCTCTTCAAAACCAAACAAGTAGAACCAAAGACAAAACTCATAAAAGTCCTTTGACAAGGGCTACCAAAATTGACTTGCATTGAGGATTCTTCGAATGACTATCTTCACCTTCTAACAAGAAAAATTTCTAATTGTGGTGTAGATTAAGCAATAGATCATGGCTCTATGAGAAGAGGCCCGGAATGGCAAAAGCTTTTTGTATGAGAGGAGGATGGATGATGGCATGGCATTTCTTGTAAACTTAGGCTCTTGGTAAAAGCCAATTAGCCAAAGGCAAACTCATTGGAGACAGCAAAATTTGCATTACAGCTTTGGCTTGGGAGGTGCCATCAACACAAAGGTCCTGTGTACCCTTCTAACGTTGTATGCAGCTACTTGCCTACATGTATGGACCCTCATTCATCATCCAAGTCATCATCCTGCTGTTTCCCTCAGTGCTCTTGTTCGATTTTGCTCATTTCATTCCTTGCACTATGATCCTTCCCTTGAATTCAAATCAGGGGGTCGTTTCCAGCTACAAGAACAAAACAAGGAAGAAAAACAAACAGAAGGATAGGAGAAGCGGGACATGAAAATGGAACTTACGGATGAGAGGGTTCGGAGGGCATCGGAAGGGAAGCCGAAGAGATTGCGAAGAAGGTAGGACGGTCCTGGAAGAGAATGCAGCAGAAGGGTTCAGCTTCACCACCGAGGAAGCGGCTGCCTGCAGAAAAGAAGCCGAGGAGGCCGAGGCAATGGCGGATGTTGCCATCTCTCTCTGTCTCTTTCCTGCTTCTTCTTCTTCCTCTTCTCTCTCTCTCTCTCTCTCTCTCTCTCTCTCTCTCTAATGCGATTTATTTGTTTTGTCCCTCCTCCTCCTCCTCTCTCTCTCTCTCTCTCTCTTCTCTTCTCTCTTCTCTCTTCTGTGTATCTATGAAACGAGAGAGCTACTCGTTAGGACATGCAGGAGTGAGAGAAGAGAGCCTTTGCATGTCCCAACGATCGATGCTAGAAGACAAGGATCTACAAAAGAAGGGCGGATGATACGAGAATTTGCTAGGGGGTGGGTGCATAAGAGGTGTTTCCCACAGGGAGTCGCTAAACCCGCTATAAGCTTATAAGTTCTACTTTTTGCATAGTAATCCCCCCCCCCCCCCCCCCCCGGGGTACAAGCGTTTACCCATGCAACAAGCAGACAACTGAGACACTAAACTTAACGTGCTACATGTGAATCTAATCTAAAGCTTGCCTAAGGAGTTGTCTTGCCACTCACTAGGAATGGTGGCAGGCTAGGGTCTTTGCACTTATAAATCGACCAGATTTCTAGAATCCAATGGGGCTGGACCAAGTGGTTAAAAAAAGCCTTATTCATGCATGTAGTTCTCAATGCAAAGTAATGCTCCTTTTCCAAGGTACCAAAGCGTTGTTAACCTTTTTAAAAAGGAAGTTTTTTTGGGTCAATGTTTTGCATGGCAGTCAAACAAGACCACTTTCTCTTCCACCGGCTTGTTTGAACCAAACCTAGGTGCCTTCCATAAATTGAACAAGGAATCAAAAAATCTGAATAAAATGTTGGCCCAATGCGCTTAGGTAGTATAATAATAAGGTGCTTTAAAGTCATAAGCAAGTCATAAATACACATGTTGAGCATTAGAGGAAGAAATGGCCCATTAATTTAACAAATTGTGTTGCTCAAATTCTCTTAGGAAACAACCAAAACGTGCCAAAAATTAGAGGTGGCACATTGTGGGTGGGATCTCAACAATCTCTACACCAAAACTAGTACGTTTAAACAATAGTGTTCGATAGGATGAGAATCTTGGATAGGGGTCCAAGTTCTTGGATTTGTATTTATGATGCTTCACAATAGCATCGATCCTTGTGGCTTCATCAATACCCCATGGTCCTAGTTGCAATGCCAAGGTGAGTTGTCTGCTTGGTTCCCAGCCTATACATATGCATGGTTGTTGACCTATGATTGTGTTGCTCACCTTGCAAGTGTTATTGGCTTCATTTCTCACATTTGTGGTTGAGACCTTCTCACATCATGGGTAGATTGGATAAAACCGACTCCTCCACTCATCCCCATTCCATTTGCAAAAAGGATGCAACCATTGCTTGTTGGGTGTCATGCAGTAAGCAAGCAATGAAAAGAGGCCATTACAAGAGAATACTTTTAAAGTACATATAGCTAAAAGGTTTGGAGGGCCAAGTTCAATGCTTTGAGGCATGTTTAATCCCAAGGTTGTGCCCCATTAAATTCTAGTCTACAAACTGCTACGAGCTTTGATGAGATATTTCTGTTGACAAGCATAACTCAATCATGAATGTGTGGTTGCAAGTCCATAGATCCGTATTAGAAATAAGAGAATGTCTGCCTTGAGGGTGTCTTCCTTATGAAGTGAGTAATTATTGGCACAAAGTCATGTGAACATAAAATCAATCACCAAAAAGTATATGAAACAGCCAGATTATCACATGAACAAGTTTCTTGACAATTAGGCCATGGATGTATGTCTACTATTGTAGAAGAAATGTCATAAAATCTAATATCTAACCAACCCAAATGATTTTCTCATATTAAATTGATCATCAAATGTGGGAGAATAAACGGGAACAAGGGTTAGAATATAGACATGTGCTTACAGATCTATCTCAACACGGGGCCAATGTTAAAGGGGCCCAAATGAGAGATGGCCTGTCAAAGAGCAAGGCTATCCAATGGAGCTTAAAAGACCTTAGGGTTAGCTTCATTGAAGACCTCCAAAGTTTAGTGTTAAAAAGTCCTTTGACCTTAGGTAATCTAGGGTTGAGCTTGAGGTGGGAACCCGCCCCAAGCTTGAGGTGCTTGTCGTGCTTGATGACTAAGGTGCTTGTCATGCTTGCTAACTAAGATGCTTGAGGTGCTTGTCGTGCTTGCCGACTAGGGAGCTTGAGGTGCTTGTGGGAATGCTACCCAAGCTTGAGGTGCTTTGCCATGCTTGCTGTTGACTAAGGTGGTTGGGGGTAAGGTGTTCAAAAAGTCAAACCCAATCCCTACTCAAGAGGGGGCGAGCCCTAAAGCTAGGGGGATGAGAGAGAACACACACACCCTCGCACAAGGCAAGCTTGATACAAAGAAAGCATTTAGGACACTTGTCAATCTCCTCTTTATGTTGCCCTCATGGTGTGCCTAAAGCCTATTGGTTGGCCTCTCAAGGGATCCAATGATAAATTAGTTAATTTTATTAATTGTTTTTGTATTTATCAAGTCCTCTCTCTCAAAGGGGAATGGGGGACACTTGTCCCAAGGCTAGCATGCTTGCTTGATATGTATCCTACATGTGATTGGTCAGGCTTGAAGGGGTCCAATGATTTTGTTTCATGAGCTAGAAGAGGGGGTCGACCAAGGAAGCAAGGAGGTTGCTTGGGGGGTATACTCTCCCACACACACTCTCATTGTGTGAAGTGCAAAGTGCAAGAGCTCCATCTCCTTCTCCAAGCAAGTAGAGAAGTTGAGAGCCTACACCAACACTCTTGTCTATGGAATGCAAATCCAACCAAGAGCCGTGCTTCAATGCTTAAGCTTGCCATCTTTTCCATCTTCATTACTATGATATTATGTATGCTAGAAGAGTGATGATAAGTGAGGAACTACTTATTTCTCCTATGGAATGTTTCTTCTTCCTCTTCCCTACCCTCATTCCCCGCTAGCTCTCTCCACCTTCGAAGGTGTTTGAGACCTTGGGACTGAGGCTTGAGATAGTTAATGTTTTTTGCTAATTTTATGTTATGCTCATGATACATGAAGCTTTCCATCTTCATTGCATCACATAGGTCACAAGAAACACAAAGATTGTATTGTACCAAGTCTCTCTTGATGGGAGAAACTATAATACAAATGCCTATTGGAGGGGGGATGAGCTCCACATAAATCTGGTCCTCAACTGTTGTCATGTTCTCTAAGCTCTCTCTCTTGCAAAAGTATTGTTCATGCCAAGTTAACTAAGTACTATGTTTATGTTGCTACCATCAATTAAGTTCACCCACTATGCTCTCAAAGCAATCTCACAAAAGTGCTTTCTCTAATTTTCTTAATTTCGCTACTCTCAAAGTTCATAGGCCATTTACATTAAATTGGTATCAGAGCATTTGGTTTCTCTTTTCTTGCTTAAGAAGAGAGTAGTTGATTTTGTTAATTATATTAGGGTAAGTGGGACTGGGATCTATTATCGGTTTTGTTGAGCCCATTATGTGGGATATGGTGCACACCTCGTGAAAGGCCGAAGGGAGACTGAATGCCAGATCCTCCTCCCAGGCAACCTATTATAGGAGGGCCCATGCCCCTTTGCCCTAACTGGATCCCATGTCCACACCTTCAGTCCGCCGGCCCTTGGCCTAAGTCCTTGACTCCCCTAGATTGGGGCCCTACCCTCTAGCCCTTGGCCTGACATTACTCCCTCCCTTGGAGAAGCGTTTTTGTCCGCGAAAACAAAAGTGGTAGGATCTTCATAAGAACGCTAATGTTTTCCATAGTGGTATCCCTCATGGATCCAACTGTTTGTTTGATTGAAACATGGTGCAGTATGAGGTCCAATATAATCAAGAATAACATCTTGATTTTGCACATTGTTGTCCATTTGCAACCATCTTGTGTTACTGGTTCCAATCCAATCATAGTGTGTAGACTCCATTTAGAACGCACATGAGCATGCTAAATGAGTTACCACAACAAAGATGTACCTGAAAGAGTACCGCTTTTCACTTTCCATGAAGGTAGCTTGCTGACATAACTCATCAGCCAAGTGTAAGTTACTTGTCCTCAAATTTCATCAGTAAACAACCCCACCATAACTAGTGTTCAAGGTTGAGAATCTGACTTATACATGAAGAGACTAAACCTAATCGCAAACATGCTTTATCTGATGGTAAGCAAACTCCAAGTAGAGCAATAAATGCTTATTAATTGGATTGCTTGGTGCTAATGTACGCACTTTGCATATCCTTTAGCACAAGATTACACTTTGTAATCTGTCTATCCCCTTGGATAACTGACAGTACTGAGGTATCTTTCCCCCACAGTTTACATACAGTTTTCCTAGTAGATGACGTGTAAACGGGGATCACAATATCGTACAAAATTGCTGAGGAATCAACAATGTCCGGAGTAACCATCGTGGTTAACTTAAAAAATCCACAAGCACCCAAACCAAGCCATGACCTCTATTGGTGATTGGTAGACTTAAAAGTAATCTCATAGAGATACTGCACATAGAGTACAAAATGCTTCATATAGCAACAAGTTGATGAATACGCATGCCATTCCAAATCAACTTTTGCTAAACAATAGAGCCCATAACACCTAGTGTGCATGCATTTAGCAAAAAACAGATCCAAACCTATATATCCGTGATTATCTTTGCCAATACGCATGGCGAATCTGATGCTCGTAGCACACATTAAAGAGGAACGTAAATAGTTCTGAAAAGAAACTAAATATTGTCCGCTACAATCATTTGCAAGTCTTGCTAAAACGTTTGAACCATAATAGAAGGTGAAACAGTAATCACTTCTAGGGAAAAACAATGAAACTTTTTCATTAACAACATAGAGCCTTGCTATATGTATAAACAACCATCCGTAATGTTGTTTCGCAGTACTTGTACCTGAACAAGTCATTCTAAGTATTCAACAATTTTTGGCCACCAAAATTGCTCCTTAAACGTCTAAAAAACAGATGGTCTAAAAAACAGATTTGACCAGCACATAGAGACTTTGTCGTGACACATACTTGAAATAGGGGGACGTTAGTGCCAATCCCAGTCCCAAAGACTCATATTCTCCACATGTGGAATATGTCTCATGTAAGAATGTATGAAAAAAGAACATCCTTCAAGTACAAAATGTACTTGTGCGTGGAGGTAACTGCAAACACTCTACGACGGGAGTGAGAGGGACCCTCATTAGCTTTGCTCCACATTGGCTAAACCGAACTCCATGAGTTCCTAGACCATATTGCATCCCATGTGACAACATGTGCCAAATAAAACAAGTGGGTCCATAACTACGTAATGCAAAAAATGTATTTTGGACACAATGGCCCAAAATTCTTGGCTCTTACCTGACCTTGTCATCTTATTGGAGGGTGAACATAGTGTTCACTTATTCGTCGTAGTGAAAGGCATCTAGCCAAATTTCCCGCCTGCAAAGGCCTAGGAACACTAATTGAAAATTAGTGAAATGCAAGTAGTATTGCACATGTAACCTTGGGTGTTGCCTTGGCAATCAAGACCCCTTGGTTTAAAGCAACATTATCAAACCCCTTGGTTAAATGTTGCTCAAAAACTGCTCAACAAGCAATGGCCCTTGGCCTTGTTTGTGACCCCCGTGGGTTTGCCCGTGGCATTGCATTACTTTGGAAGTTGAAATATTGCCACTACCCCTTGGCAGTTTGTGGACTTCTTTCCTTGAAAATGCAAGTGTTAAGGTTCCAAGAATTGACCATCAACTCTTACTAAGTGATTTAGTAATCACGCGCAGGGTCTTACCCCAAATTGTACTCATATAGGCACTCTTAGTGCTAATAGGAGCTCCACTGAAGCTGGACTTGTAATCACAACTAAATCTTGTTCACACCCAAAAATCCATGATCTTGTTTTTTTGTGAATAGTCGGGCTGTCGAAAATAAGTTTCACAACTCAAGTTTACTTCACACATAAAGTGTGTATCTCGAAAAGAATGCCCCACAATTTGCGAATGGCAAGACTCTTGTTTGTCCATTAGAATCGATGGGTACTCAACAAAATAGAATTGTTCCATCACTAATGGATTACAAACAGATGGCTCTTAGCCACTCCAAAATAGGTGGCAATAGATGGCTCTTAGCCCTTCCTGTTGGCTTGTAGCCCTTCTTGTTGGCTCGTAGCCCTTCCTGTTATCGTATTGTCATAGAAAGATTTCAATAAAATCATGTCTATGTTCACCTTTCTACATGGAATTTGGGAAGAGAGAGAGAGAGAGAGAGAGAGAGAGAGAGAGAGAATGATGGGCTGAGGAAAACCCTTTATTGGAATGTGGTGTATGTCCCGCGCATATGATCCCGTGTAAACCATGTATGTGTCTTATTTTATCCCATAACCGTACAACTACACGCCCCGGTAGAGAGAGGCTTAGCTTATCCTATAAGCGGACAACTGTGTACTTGGACCACGCCCTCATAGAGAGAAGTGCTATAAATCACATCTTGACGCACTTACCATATATGTGATCATGACTGTAGCAGGGTGAAAATGTATGGCACGTTGCGTGTGAATAAGCTTTTTTTAAAAAATGATTTCAAACATCAATAGCTGAGCTCGTCCGTGCCAGAGTAGCTAGTGCTATAGCAGAAGCGTATGTAATGATGGGTATTGTACGACCATCGTACTACTATGCCATGTATACCAAACTGAAAATAGAATAATAATCCATTGACTTCAATGATAGTCTCAACCATGTGAGCCCTTGGTATACGTGTCGTGTACGATTACACTAGCATGGATACAACACAGTGCACCGTTATGTACTATGAACTTATATCCACATAATGCCAAAGATGTGTGCCATTATTATTGATCTTAAATCAATCGATAATACCTTGGCACATAAGAGAAGCCGTACTTCATGTGAAGACAGCCAAAGCACTTTGCTTTATACAGTTGCTTAGTATGGAGTCTGCCCAAGCACGTTGCTTTGCACAACAGAGAAATCTTTTCCAAAATGAAAAGTAAAACATAGATCAAAACAAACATAACTTGAAATTGACTAACCTTGTCGACCATTTGTGGCCAGGTTTCTGGTAGTGCGCTCAAACCCACTCGAGTGAGTTAGCGTATGTATCATATACACTCGCATGGGATGTAAAAACCTGCAACATCTGGCAAGTTTTCCCAAGTTCGTATGCTACGAGCATATTCCAAACCGCTGAAATCGTGATACCAAATACCAAAAGGGAAGCCTTGCTTCACATAAGTACTCATGTAGTGTTGGTGTGCATAGCTACCAGATACTCTTGCCAAGGTACAATGGCACAACAAGAGTAAGTTGACCGTGTCAAACATTCACAAATAATTAATCAACCTTGTTGAGTTGTAAAATGTGCTGAAAAAAGAAAAATAGTTGGAATATATATGCCTCGTATCTGCTTGACATGATTACGTAGACGGAGCCTTGCTCCACTGATGTCTTGATAAGACAACTGGCCTAGAAATCAAGCCCGAGCAACTTACTTGATAGATTCTTGGAATTGCAGTTAAGGGTTGCCCTTGCCGAGTACCTATGCCTCCTTCATCAAGGCTAGCAACAGGTCATGCCAACCGTCATGAGAGTTTCTAGAACTACCATGCCATGACCTTTGCAATGCAGGGGAAGAATACTTGCTTGTAAACAAAAGCATTTCTCACTCAAGCCTTGCTTGATTGTGAGTGGTTATTGCACACCGTGCGGTAAAAACAAGAATATCATGTTGTTGGTAATATTGCCAATCCTTGTTATAACTTAACAGAAGTCGTGCTTGTCTCAAAGGATGTGCCAACATATCATATATGCATAGGCCATATGTTGGTGCAATTCCAGAAATGAAAAAATGTTCTTAAGGAAAGTAACAAGCAAAAGTAAAATATATTGCTTACCTCGAGCAATTTGTTGTGTCGGCCATATGGCTTGTCCTTTCGCATATCCGTTAGAAGCCGTTTATCATACGCCAAGCTTCTTCAATTTTTCCTCCACGAAGCCTTTGCTTGATAAAATTACGATTCCATAGCTTTGCATGATATGCATGCTTGCCTACATGCCCTTGCATGGCACAATTATGGCAGTCTTGCATGTCCTTGCACGCTTGTGGTCTTATGTTGTCATCTAGCCATTAATGTACTATCTCAGAAAATCCAGAATTTTCCGCCATCATAGGAGTGTGCCTGTTGTACCCCATGCCTTGGAAGGCCACGGTCAAATGCAGCCTCTGCTATTGTCGCATGATTCATGAAACTCGGGAGCTCAACGACCACGGATCTCCAAGCTTGGCTAAGTAAGAGCTTGATATCTTGCGGGGTGTGTGCCCGGGGTGGGCATGCACCCTTGCTTAGGGTTTAATGCAAAAAACCAAACCAAGGCTGGCGCCTGTGTGTGAAACAAAAGCTCGACAATGAACTATGGCGGGTTGCCGTCGCGTTGACAGAGAAAATGAGAGCTGGAGCGCAAGGTGATACTCACCAGGTGCCGAGTCTGTGACGAGAATTGCTATTTAAAGCCCTACGACCCCGTATGCAGTCGGCCCGCATTGTCTGGAACAGGTCCGACTCCCGCCTTCCCCCGCTCAAGGGGCATTATCCGCGGTGCTGTTCCGCTGGCGTCGGCTCTGCAGAGGTCGGTTCCATTAAATTGACGGAGAATGAGAGAGAACATGTGAGCTGCAATGTGTGTGTGTGTGTGTGTGTGTGTGTGTGTGTGAGAGAGAGAGAGAGAGAGAGAGAGAGAGAGAGAGAGAGAGAGAGAGAGAGAGAGAGAGAGAGAGAGAGAGAGAGAGAGAGAGAGAGAGAGAGAGAGAGAGAGAGAGAGAGAGAGATTATGCAAGCTTCATGCATCCCTCCCTTTCCCCTCCTCCATAGCTATCCATCCGCCCGTCGCCCCTGTGCTCTGATACCAGTGAAAGGCCGAAGGCAGACTGAATGCCGGATCCTCCTCCTAGCCAACCTATTATAGGGGGACCCATGCCCCTTTGCCCTAATTGAATCCCCTGACCACACCTTCAGTCCGACCTTTGGCCTAAATCCATAACTCGCCTAGATCGGGGCCCTGCCCTCTAGCCCTTGGCCTGACACCTCGGGAGCTCTGGTCTTAAAAATGGATTCTTTTTAGACTTGCCCATGGCTTTACCATTATTGAGCCATAGGAAGTCCGAAAGGAGCTAGCCCTCAGAAATTCTTCAATATTAGACCCACTCCACTACTCTCTAAAAATAATCAATTCGAGCCGTGGGTGTAGATACTTAAGCGTTGATTTTCAAAGGCTAAGATGAGTAGCAACTAAGGTTTTGAACTCGGGGGCTGCACTATGTAATCATGTTAATGTATAACCTGAGTTTGAAAGGAGGGGTTTTAAAATGCAAAATAATTAGGCAATTTAATAGAGATACGTTAAAATAAGTGGTTTTTATATTCAATTTTGGAAGAAAATCCTAAAATAAGGGGTCATTTTATCCATTTATACATGTTAAAAGAGGGGTTTTCTTAATACCCTGCGAATGCACGTTATATAGGGGGTACTGAATGGTGAACCCCCCAAGGTTTTGAATTGCCAAAGAGTACACTAAGTAAGCACACAAATTTTGTTAACATAGCTGATAATAACCAAGAGAGTAGAATGAACATTGATAACTTTGATTTTGCACATGAAGGTGCTAATGATGATGCCCCCATGTTTGTCGGTTATCTTGTTACTAGGTTGCAGCCAGGTATGGGCAACCCTGCTTTGCAAATTGAAGTTACCCAACAACTTCGCGCTTATGGGACTACCCTTCCTCTCCAAGAGGAGAGAGAGCTTAGGAGGCCTCTTGATGAGATGAGACCCCAAAAGAAGACTCTCTCCCATACAAGAGGAGGAATCCAAAGAACAAGAAAGTAATGAATCCCTAAGTTGCTCTGGAGAAGTGGCTCCACGAAGACGGAAGTTTAGAGGATTTCCAACTCCTCCCAAGAGGAAACAATCAACCTACAATCCTTCTCCTCGTCACTTTGAAAGGGAAGAGAGGAAACAAAGGAAGAAAAGGGCAAGAAAGAGGTTACCCTCTTCTCCTTCTTCTTCACCTTCCTCCTCTTCCGACAAAAGCTATAGCTATTCTCCTAGAGAATACAAGAAGGGAGGACATCACAAATCTTACCCTACATGGCAAAGGTCACAAAAGCTCAAGAAATTCAAAGAGGGAGGAAAGAGTATCTCTTTTCTCACCTATGATGGCACCTTTGGTACTACTGACAAAGTATTGGCCTTCATTCAGAAATTTGATGCGACCTTTGGAGACGAAAGCTTCACGGAGTCCTCCAAGCTACACCATGTAGCTATGCACTTTCATAGATCGGCTCGTCAATGGTGGGCTAGCCTCTGTTGCAACGGCGAAGCCCCAAAGACATAGAAAACTCTACGAGTTTCCATCATGAAGCAATTCCTTGCAAGCGATGCAAAGGACAAAGTGCTTACCAAATGGCGTAGTTTGAAGCTTCTCTCTCATGAGTCTATCCACAAATAAAGAGATGGCCGAGTACGCCAACTCTCAATGACCTAGTTCTATCACCGAAGTAATCCACCACACCATGGTTGCTTCGTGCATCTATTTCCAACAAGGGGCTAGACGGAATGCTAAGCCCATGGAAAACAAAGACAATAATGATGCAAAGGGCGCAACTCCTAGAGCGAAGTGCTGCGTTGGCATGGTGAGAGAGAAGAGAGGAGAGGAGAGAAGAAGACACAAGCACTGGGTGCAATCTCCCCCCGTGCAAGAGTGAGCATTTTCCTCTTGCACGTATTCATATTGATTGACCAGGCAATAATTGGGCATGGCTCATAAAGAGCACTTAAATGATAAAATATATTATCCTTTCGCATAGCCCTTTGCTTTTTCCACATGTCAGCAACACTAAAAAATAAAATATCAATTCCATTACAAGGAACTACTTCTTTCTCCTAGGGAATGTTTCTTCTTCCTCTTCTCTACCCTCATTCCCCGCTAGCTCTCTCCACCTTCGAAGGTGTTTGAGGCCTTGGGACTGAGGCTTGGGATAGTTAATGCTTTTTCCAAGTTTATGTTATTCTCGTGAGGCATGAAGCTTTCCATCTTCATTGCATCACCTAGGTCACAAGGAACACAAAGACTGTATTGCACCAAGTCTCTCTTGATGAGAGAAACTATAATACAAATGCCTATTGGAGGGGGGACCGGCTCCACATAAATATGGTCCTCAACTATTGTCATGTTCTCTAAAATCTCTCTTGCAAAAGTATTGTTCATGCCAAGTTAACTAAGTACTATGTCTATGTTGCTACCATCAATTAAGTTCACCCTCTATGCTCTCAAAGCAATCTCACAAAAGTGCTTTCTCTAATTTTCTTAATTTCGCTACTCTCAAAATTCATAGGCCATTTCCATTACAAGAAATCATCACATGTAACATGTGGAGCACACTAAGTGCATATGTGTGCAGCTCAAGAATGTCAATGACATTTAATGACAATGTAAACAAGAACAAAATAGATCATAGAGAGTCTTACCCTCATGCAGATCAAAGAAAAGTTTTTAACTTGACTACATTGGAGATGGGATATACCTTTGTTAAAATACTAGCACAAATGAAAATAATAAGCAGGAATGGACATGCCTTAATGCCTTGCATATAGTGAGAAACATGCATAGATGTAGACTCAACATGAAGTAAAACAAACTTTCCCACGTGCTTCTTAGTGCATGCACCTTGTGCATAGAGCCTACGATAAGTAGAATTGACATTGTTGAATCATCAAACCGGTGTTGAGAAAGTGTACTATGATGTAGTGGAAGCATAAATGTCTTTGTCAGGGAAATGAAGTCCACAAAACGAGGACACATTGAAACGGGCATGTCCTACACGTAACTTATAAAGAATAGAAGGATAAGCCCTTGGCTACAATGGCGTTAATACATTCAAGTACCACTAGACCTTGTCATACATAAAATGTGAACTAGTATCCCAACAATGCCACCCCCCTGGCCCATGGTACCTTGTGATAGATCCTAGCTCAACTAGTAGGGATTTGGCATGGGGTAGAAGCCTTGCTTCTCATTATGGCCTTCAAAGCACCTTGCTTTTCAGGTCATGCTTCTTTCCATATTAAAGGTTAAAAAACGCTTTTAAAGAATTAAAAACTTAAAATTTTCCAACCTTGTCACCCATTTTCCCCAAAAACTAGAAGCAAATACTCTCTTGAGAATGAATGTCAGATGGATTTTGAAGTCCGTGCAATGTAGTAGCAAGTATCAACTCTCATGTGATAAACCTTCATAGATTTGCATGGTGTTGCTTAAATGCCCAATTGGAGGCCTTCTGGGTCGAGTTTTTGAGTTGTATACCCAGTGTTAGGCCTAGGGTAAGATCGAGCAGGCCAAGGGCCAAGATAGACATGTGGTAAAGGGGTCCTATAATGGCCAAGGGCCTATATAGGGCATGGTTGGGTGATTATTTGCATGTTAGGCCTAGGGTAAGATCGAGCAGGCCAAGGGCCAAGATAGACATGTGGTAAAGGGGGTCCTATAAATAGCATGGCCAAGGGCCTATATAGGGCATGGTTGGGTGATTATTTGCATGTGCTAGTCCCCTCTATCTCATATTCATATCAGAGCTTAAGGGAGAAGAGGAAAGAAGCTCTCTACATGGCCTCTCTCTCTCTCTCTCTCTCTCACACACACACACACACACACACACACTTTCTCTCTCTTTGTCTCTCTCTCTCTCTCTCTCTCTCTCTCTCTCTCTCTCACACACACACACACACACACACACACACACACACACACACACACACACTTTCTCTCTCTTGATTGGAGTCGACGATAAAGAATCATGGAGGAGGTATGAGAGGTATGGTATCACTCGGCATGGATTCTCTCTCTCTCTCTCTCTCTCTCTCTCTCTCTCTCTCTCTCTCTCTCTCTCTCTCTCTCTCTCTCTCTCTCACCATGGATGGCAAGCCGAGGAAACTTGGAAGGGGAATGGGACGGGCGGCTAAAAGCTTTGAAGCTCATCCCGACTGGACAAGAAACGTCGCTTGAAGGGCAAGACCGATGATACCGGGTGAAGGACCGTGGGAGACTCCCGTTACATGCACAAGGAGCGTGCGAGCCTGGCATAAAATCGAGTAGGGTTCAGCTTGTTGGGAGCACGAGAGCGCGATGAAACTCTTTTGCTTTTACATGAAGACGTTATGACATGTAACATTTAATGGCCTAAAAACTTGTGTGTAGCGGAAATTAGCATGAACATAGTGGGCATTTCATTAGAATAGATTCCTAATGAGAATTACAAGAGTGCTTGGGTGGAGAGAGCAACAAAAAGCATAACATCTAGTTAGATAGCATCAACAATGCTTTCAAAAGAGAGAGAAATTAAGCTATTGAAAACATTTGAGGACCGGATTTGCATGGAGCCGGTCCCCCCTCCAAAAGGCTTTGTATTATGGTTTCTCCCATCAAGAGAGACATTGTACAATACAATTCTTTGTGTTCCTTCAAGACTAGCTAGTGCAATGAAGATGATAGCTTCATGCACTAAGCAAAACACTTAGTAAACACAACTTTAATTATCCCCGTTCTCAGACCCAACACCTCACACACCTTCGAAGATGGTGAGAGCTAGCAGGGTATGAGAGTAGATTGAGAGGAAGAAGGAGTATCTTACGAGAAAGATGTACATCTCCTCACATAATCACTCATATTAGCATAGCTTTAGCTTAGTAATTAGCTTGGTAGAGGAGATGAGCATGCATTGAAGCTTGGCTCTTGGTTGGATTTGCATCCACAAGCCAAGAGTGTGTCGATGTAGGCTTCTATCTCACAAGCTTGGAGTAGGTGATGAGCTCTCCATTAAAGCTTGGGAAGAGATAGTCTTCTCTTTCTTCACACATGAGATTGTGTGAGTGTGTGTGTGATAATGCATTGCAAAAATCAGCCCCCTCTCTCTCTTGGGCGAGCCCTCTTGCTATTTACTCTTGCAGGCTCCCCATTGGACCTCCCCAAGTCAAGCCAATGGCTATTAAGCAGCATAAGTGATAGCCTTTTGACATGTGTCCCCCTTTCCCCTTTTGTGAGAGCTTTAGGTAATTTAATAATTAAACTAAACTCTCATTGGACCCCTTTGCCTCCTGGCCAATAGGAATCAGGCAAGCCATTGGGCTGCTGAATGCTCATTGGACCCCTTGGGAGACTGTCCAATAGTCTTCTAGAGGACTTAATTTACATTGGTTCTTTTTATTAAGTGTTTTTAAATTAATTAAAACTAGATTTACTCTAGCCTAATTCTCATTGGTCCACCTCCAAGGCCATCCAATAGGAATTGGGCATACCTTGTGGGCATCTGGGCTAGGGAGCTGACATGTGTCCCTCATTCCCTTTGTGTAAAGGGAGCCTGTGTGTGTGTGTGACTTTCTCTCTCATCCCCTAGAAGAAGGGCTCGCCCCCTCCCATGTAGGGATATGGAAAGACTTTTTAGTTACACACAAAGCATCCAATTTCCCCTAGGGTTGACCTTTGGACACAACCTTTGAATTTTGGAACCTTAGCATTTTGGAAGTCTTAATGGGCTGAACCTTAGGGTCTTTTTAGCCCATTGTTGCACATGGCTCTTTTGCAGATGCCCCCCCCCCCTTTGGATCCCTACTGTGGCCGGTCCGCTAGCTTAACCAATATTCTAGCTTTTTCTCCCCTGGCACTTCCCCACATTAAATGATCAGTTTAATCATTTAGGAGAATTAGATATTGATTATTATAACATTATCTCTCTCTTGAAATCATAGTTGTCCTCGACTATGGTGTAGAGAAGATAAAGCATATTCATGAGTCCTTTTCTTAGCGGGTAGAGGATCCCTATGTTACGCTACGACATCATTCCACAATGGATGACTAGTCCATTTGGCGCTTGAGAGCCTGAGGCTGCCGCAAGCATGTCTGCACATTAGTCCTATCAGTCTTCCATAGTAGAGTGACAAGCTCTACTTGGTGTTTCGGAGACGTCGTCTCTGCAAACTTGATCTAAGCATGCATACTACTTCATTTTTGTGCACAATAAAGAAAGAGAGTCTTATAAGACAAAAAAACTTTGTTCATTTTTAACATTTTGTACATTTGCTTACTCTTGGGAAGCATTGTAAGCATTGACAACGTTTAGGTTATCCTTAATTTGTATGCCTTGCATCCATCTAGCATCTTCAAAAGGATAATTCTTAAACTTAATAAGATATCGTCGGATAGTCTTACCGCCTCTTAATACCTTGTCTTCATGTCGGAGAATGGACTCGGGCTGCAGCACCTCCTCTTGGTCCTCGATCTCCGGTGGGTCTTCAATAGTTGGTTCTTGAGGTGGCTCTCCTTTGTAAGGCTTTAATAGGCTCACATGGAAAGCATTGTGTATGAGCCAATGATTTGGCAACTTGAGTTGATAGGCCATCTCATTGATTGGCCTAAGAATCTGGAAGGGACCATAGTACCTTTTTGCTAGTTTAGCATAGTACTTTTGGTGGCCCATAGGATTCTTGCCCGTCGTGTGCCTTAATCAAGCCTTGGGAAACTTTAACAAGACCCAATCGTTTTCTTTAAAGCCTTGGGCTCTTCTGTGCTTGTCAGCAGCAGCCTTTTGCCTTTGCTGTAAGATAGAGATAGCATCCTTAATCTTTTGAAAAGATTCTTGTAGGTCTCGGCTATACTCATTTGCAGCAAAGATCTTCCCATGTACCTTAAGTAGCAAGGGACTTTTTGATCTTCCCTCAATTACCTCGAAAGGTGCTTTTCCCGTGGAAGTATGTACAGTGTTATTGTAAGCATACTCCACTAAGGGTAAGTACTTCTCCCATTGGGATCTTTGATCTACTTCCGTTACATAGGCTTTTAGTAGATCGAGAATGGTTAGGTTAGCTATTTCACTTTGGCCATCCGTTTGTGGATGAAAGGCCGAAGAGAAGTTTAGCCTTGTCCCTAAATTCTCAAAGAGACCCTTCCAGAAATTATTGGTCATTCTAGGATCTCTATCCAACACTATGGACATTGGCAAGCCATGGTACTTGAAAATTTGTGAAGTGAAGAGGGTTGCCATTTGATGGGCTTTGATAGTCTTTTTGACAGGTATAAAATGAGCTTGTTTACTGAACCTGTCTACTATCGTCCATATTCCCGTATTCCCATTGATAGACTTAGGCAATCCACAGATAAAATCCATGGATATGCTCTCCCATGGTGAATTAGGGATTGGCAAGGCTTGAAGCAATCCAAGTTGCTTCCCTCTATCAAATTTTGTCTTTTGACAAACCACACGTTTAGAAACATACTCTTGTATGTTCACTTTCATGGTAGGCCAATAGAAATATGTTTCAATTCCCTTTAAGGTAGACTGAATTCCTTTATGCCCCGCATGCGGTGGAGCATGAGATTCATACATTACTTTGTCATGTAGTGAGTTAGTAACGCATAGTCTATTGCCATAGAGAAGATAACCATCTTGTAAAGTAAATGGTTCTTCTTTCTTCCCTAATGCAAGGGCTGAAATCACATCTCTAAAATCGAGATCAATAGCATACTCATCTATCATTGAAGATAGATCATTGTGAGTTGCTATGGAAACCGCATTCACTCTCGGCTGTCTTGAGAGTGCATCAGCTACTTGATTATGCTTGCCAACAATGTGAGCAATATGAAAATGAAATTGCGAAAGGAAATTCGCCCACCTCATTTGTTTGTCGGAGAGCTTGGTCTGCGTCATGAAGTACTTAAGACTTTGGTGATCTGTTCGCAGAATGAAAGGAGTCCCCAATAAATAGTGCTTCCATGCGTCTAAGGCATGTAGAACTGCAAGGAGTTCCTTTTCGTATATGCCTAGAGCTTGCTCAACAGGGTCGAGCGTTTGACTCTCATAGCCTATGGCGTGCCCTTCTTGGAGCAAAACAGCTCCAAGGCAATCACCACAAGCATCACATTGGACCTCAAATGGTTTTGAGAGATCCGATAGTGTAAGCACAGATTGAGAGATAAGCTTTTCTTTAAGCTTTTCCAAAGCATTGTTCTCCTTAGTAGACCATGTATACCTAACGCTTTTCTTTGTTAGGTCATGTAATGGTCCCGCAATTTGTGAGAACTTTTCTATGAAGCGTCTATAGTATGCACACATACCTATAAAGCTTCTTAGTTCATGAAGATTTCTTGGTTTAGGCCATCCTTTTATTACCTCTAACTTTGATGGATCCATTTGGATGCCATCTTGAGAGATAATGTGACCTACATACTGAATCTCTTGCAAGAAAAATTCACTTTTCTTTCGATTAACATAAAGTTTATTCTCTCTCAAAACTTGAAATATTACCTGGAGGTGTTGCTTGTGTTCATCTAATGAATTAGAGTAGATGATAATATCATCAAAGAACACTCCAGTGAAGGTTCGATGAGGCCTGAACAGCTTCTCCATCAAGCGGTTGAATGTGGCTGGTGCATTGGTCAAGCCAAAAGGCATGACAATGTATTCATAAAGACCAAATGTGGTGCGAAATGCGGTCTTTACAATGTCTTGATCAACTATCCTTATTTGATGATAACCACTTTTTAGGTCAATCCTACAGAAGTAGGTCGATCCTGGTAGCTTATCAAATAGGTCTTCTACCCGTGGAACGGGAAACCTATTTTTGATAGTGATCCTATTTAGTGTTCTATAGTCGACACACATACGATATGTGCTGTCTTTCTTTTGCACTAATAGCACAGGTGAGCAAAATGGAGATGAGCTAGGCCTATCCATGCCCTTATCAACTAACTCATGCACTTGCCACATAATCTCCTCTTGTTGACCTTGAGAAACTCTATAAGGAGGTTTGTTAGGCGGTGAACTTCCTGGAAGAAGTTCAATTGCATGGTCATCATTACCTCGTTTAGGGGGTAGGTCACAAGGGATGTCATCAATAAAAACATCTTGAAACCCCTTGAGAAATTTGGATAACTCTAATTCCTTTTGGTTTCTTTTATTTTCTTTTGCTAAAGCATTAGGTTCATTTTGAGAATCTTTATCAAAAATCATGTACACGGAAATAGAGCTCTTTATTGACTTGTTGAAAGCTGGTGTATGTACAATGGGGATAGTGTTACCCATTTCCTTAGCATCTATATACATGTCTTTTTCCCTGAACTTAAAGGAGATTCTCCTTTCAGGAAATTTAACATCGGCAGCCAGGCGGTCAAACCATGGTGCCCCTAGGATAACATCCTCATGCTTCAGAGGAGAGATAAAGAAGTCCTCTTTGTCCACATAGCCTTGGACATGAAGCCTCAAATTCCCGATTAAGGGAGTGACTGAAGCTTCTTGCCCCGTGAAGGCACTATCTGCGGGTAGGATATCT
The DNA here is from genome assembly GCF_014529385.1 of Adiantum capillus-veneris. NCBI lineage: Eukaryota > Viridiplantae > Streptophyta > Polypodiopsida > Polypodiales > Pteridaceae > Adiantum > Adiantum capillus-veneris. The sequence goes on from NC_140936.1 coordinate 67,493,170, forward strand.
CCCATCTCGTAGGATTGTATGCCTAGCTTGGTGGCCAACTCCATAGATATAAAATTGTGAGTAGAACCAGGGTCAAAGAGAATAAAAGCATCTTGTTCTCTTACCTTTCCCCAAGCATGGCATAGAGGAGATCCTTTGTGATGAGTTTGTTGAGTCTCCTCCTCTTGGATTTCAACCAAGGAAGCTCTAGGAGGATCTTGACGGTTGTTCTTTTGGGGACAAGCGCGGTACGCATGCCCTTGTTCGCCGCACTTGAAACACCGGTTATCCTTGTGATAACGCTCAAGCTCTTCAGGAGAGGGTTTGTTTTTACCTTTGTAAACTCCCTTCTCTTTAGCTTTGTTGGAGTTTCCCTGAGGAGACTTTTGGACATTGTCCTTCCCCTTAGGCTCATTGGAACCCTTGTTTTCCGGGGGCTTATTATTTCTTTTAGCCCCCGTTTGGAAATTGATTCGTGAGGCCACCATAGTATGGTGTATTACCGCCGATATGGTACGTGGCCTTTGGGAGTTGACATACTCCGTCATTTCTTCGGTTAAGCCCGCACAAAATTGTTGCTTTTGTTCTTAAAAATCCAACTTTTTAAAGACAGTGGCTTTGAGTTGTAGGTCCCAAAACGTGTCTACATATTTGTGCATGGATTCATTGGGAGAGAGCTTTAAGCTTCTCCATTCGGTTAGTACTTTGTCTTTGGCATCGGTGGCCAAAAACTGCTTCATAATGGAAGCTCTTAAAGCTTTCCATGTTCGTGGAGCTTCACCGTTGGCTCGTAGGCTAGACCACCATTGCCTGACGGACTTTTGAAAGTGCATAGCTACATGGCATAGCTTAGAGGAATCCGTGAAGCCCTCATCTCCAAACGCCACATCAAATTGCTGGATAAAGGCCAAGACTTTGTCCGTAGCACCAAAGGTGTCATCATAGGTAAGGAAAGAGATGCTCTCCCCTCCCTCTTTGAATTTCTTCAGCTTGGATGACCTCTTCCATGCGGCATAGGATATCCTATGGCGTCTTCTTTTTGATGGTTGAAAGGTTGCACCATCACTTTCTTCAGAAGGTGAAGAATTTGAAGAAGGTGGAGAAGAGTTTGACCTCTTTCTCGCCTTTTTCTTGTCTTGATCTTCGTTGTCTTCACCATCACTTTCATAAGAGGAAGAGGATGAAGAAGATGGAGAAGAGGGTGTCCTCTTTCTCGCCTTTTTCTTCTCTTGCTTTTTATCATCCCTCTTTGAATTATGGCGTGGAGAAGAGTGTGATGGTCTTCTTCGCTTTGGGGGTGATGGAGAGCGTTTAGCCCGCCGTCTTCGTGGAGCCATCTCCGCCGAGGTGGCGGGAGACTCACTTCTTTCTCGTTACTTCGGTGGAGGCTCTTGAATTCTCCTTTGGGAAGGAGATGCATCATCAAGAAGTAAATTCTTGAGCCCTTCGTATGGATTCTCTTCTTCTTCCCAAATCGGAGAGAGACCTCTTTTGGGAGTCTCACAAGGAGGCTTCCTAGGTGTTCTCTCGTCATGGTGATGTGCTTGGAGAATCCCGTGAGCAGGGAGCTGCCATTGCACTTCACTTTGGAGAGATGGATTGCCCATGGCTTGTTGAAGCCTAGAAACAAAATAGTTAACAAGCATTGAAGCATTATTAGTACCTTGCTCATGAGCAAAATCAAAGTTATCAACATTAATTTCACTCTCTTTACTATTGTCAGCCATTCTAACAACTTTTAGGTGTAAACTTTTTAGGTGTACTTTGGCACTTCAAGCCCTAGTTGCTACTCCTCTTTACCCCTTTAGAAAAAGCATTCAAGCTACTGTACCCGCAGCTCGAATACCATTAATTGCAAGGAATAGAAGAGAGGGTCTTTCAACACCAAAACAGCACCGGCTCCTGTCAAGCTTCTAATAGCTCAATAGTGGTTAAGCCGTAGGCAAGCCCCGTAGGACTCCACTATTAAGACCATAGCTCTCGACGGTGATGCCCCGTTAACTGCACGAAGGCATGCGCACTACAAGGCTGAAAAATCCCTATTCTACTTACTCACAGGCAATTAATAATACCAACCATTTATAGCTAGCTTGAGGACCTCCTTTCTTGAGCAAGAAAAGAGAAACCTTGTGCTCTGATACCAATGTAACATTTAATGGCCTAAAAACTTGTGTGTAGCGGAAATTAGCATGAACATAGTGGGCATTTCATTAGAATAGATTCCTAATGAGAATTACAAGAGTGCTTGGGTGGAGAGAGCAACAAAAAGCATAACACCTAGTTAGATAGCATAAACAATACTTTCAAAAGAGAGAGAAATTAAGCTATTGACAACAGTTGAGGACCGGATTTGCATGGAGCCGGTCCCCCCTCCAAAAGGCTTTGTATTATGGTTTCGCCCATCAAGAGAGACATTGTACAATACAATTCTTTGTGTTCCTTCAAGACTAGCTAGTGCAATGAAGATGAAAGCTTCATGCACTAAGCAAAACACTTAGTAAACACAACTTTAATTATCCCCGTTCTCAGACCCAAGACCTCACACACCTTCGAAGATGGCGAGAGCTAGCATGGCATGAGAGTAGATTGAGAGGAAGAAGGAGTATCTTACGAGAAAGATGTACATCTCCTCACATAATCACTCATATTAGCATAGATTTAGCTTAGTAATTAGCTTGGTAGAGGAGATGAGCATGCATTGAAGCTTGGCTCTTGGTTGGATTTGCATCCACAAGCCAAGAGTGTGTCGATGTAGGCTTCTATCTCACAATCTTGGAGTAGGTGATGAGCTCTCCATTAAAGCTTGGGAAGAGATAGTCTTCTCTTTCTTCACACATGAGATTGTGTGAGTGTGTGTGTGATAATGCATTGCAAAAATCAGCCCCCTCTCTCTCTTGGGCGAGCCCTCTTGCTATTTACTCTTGCAGGCTCCCCATTGGACCTCCCCAAGTCAAGCCAATGGCTATTAAGCAGCATAAGTGATAGCCTTTTGACATGTGTCCCCCTTTACCCTTTTGTGAGAGATTTAGGTAATTTAATAATTAAACTAAACTCTCATTGGACCCCTTTGCCTCCTGGCCAATAGGAATCAGGCAAGCCATTGGGCTGCTGAATGCTCATTGGACCCCTTGGGAGACTGTCCAATAGTCTTCTAGAGGACTTAATTTACATTGGTTCTTTTTATTAAGTGTTTTTAAATTAATTAAACTAGATTTACTCTAGCCTAATTCTCATTGGTCCACCTCCAAGGCCATCCAATAGGAATTGGGCACACCTTGTGGGCATCTGGGCTAGGGAGCTGACATGTGTCTCTAATTCCCTTTGTGTAAAGGGAGCCTGTGTGTGTGTGTGTGTGTGTGTGTGACTTTCTCTCTCATCCCCTAGAAGAAGGGCTCGTCCCCTCCCATGTAGGGATATGCAAAGACTTTTTAGTTACACACAAAGCATCAAATTTCCCCTAGGCAACCTTTGCACACAACCTTTGAATTTTGGAACCTTAGCATTTTGAAAGTCTTAATGGGCTGAACCTTAGGGTCTTTTTAGCTCATTGTTGCACATGGATCTTTTGCAGATGGCCCCCCCTTTGGATCCCTGCTGTGGCCGGTCTGCTAGCTTAACCAATATTCTAGCTTTTTCTCCCCTGGCATTTCCCCACATTAAATGATTAGTTTAATATGAGAAATCATTTAGGAGAATTAGATATTGATTATTATGACATGACAAGTTCTTATGGCCTCGTTCTCTCCCCAAACTAAAGCATTAAAGATTTCAAAAGTTTGAAGTTTGTGCTTGGACTAGCAAACAAAGGGCAATGCCTAACGACATCTGCCATGGGCAATAACCAGGACAAGATTTGCAGCATTGGGGACTTTTTCGAGACGGGAAGTAAGTATTAACGTAAATTTTAGAAATTTCAAGCAAAAGGCCTGGCTCCACATGGGTCAAGAGTCATCCACAACAATTGGTAAGTTATCCGATTGCAGTGATGCAAGTACGAGCAAGGTAGGCAAAATCTACAACTATGAGATGAATCCAACATCGACAACCATACTATAGGGGAATATGAATTCTGATGCCAAGGGTGGAGATTACATAAAATCAGCAAGTATAATAAATTTATGTTTTTTGAACTTATTCAATCTTGCGAAATTATTTACACTGCCAACTTGACAAGCAAGGGTTGCTTTGATCAAGCAGAGTTTGGTAGTTAGATAATGTTTGATAGCTACATTTCTTGAGCTATCTACTGCTAGAATTGGGCAATCTCAGATTCCTCAATACGAGGTACAATTCAACAAGGCTAGTTCTCTTTGAAAGCTCGACAAGGTCAATTTTATTGTACTTTGACGTTGATGTGTCAACTAGAGCCCATGTTAGCTACAAGCACTCATGCTCCCATTTTGTCTAATCTTTCCAATAAAATTATGCAAAGCATGGCTTCCCTTTATTTGCATCAAAGCTTCCAAAGTTTGGAATATGCTATTAGCAGACATACTTGGGGAAACTTGGTAACATGTCTACCTAAATTTTTCATGCAGGTTGGTATGAACCCAGTCACTAGGGCATGCAAGGTACATCGACAGTTCTAACTTTATCAACATACATGGCTATGAGCCAGCTTCAAGCAAAGGCCACTAATTTGAGAGGGGCAAAAGGGTTAAACAATTTCCAGTCCTACTTGTTTTTTCTTCTTTTTCATTTAAAAAAGATTACTCTGTTGTGCAAAGAAAAGTGCTTTGACAGACTTAACACAAAGTGAGGCTTCTATTCCATGCCAAAGTACTATTACTTGACTTATAATCAAGGCTAATGGCACACACGTTTGGCAATAAGAGGATATAAGCTCACAATTTATGTTTGGCAATGATGAACTCTTGATGTATCCATGCCAGAGAAATTGTACAAGGCACATATAGCATCGGCTCAAACCGGCATTGAAGCCAAGGGCTTATCATAGCCAAGGGTTTACCACATTGTTTTTTTTAATGGGTGCATGTCATACGAGTACAATGGAATTCATTCCGCTGAATCCTCGTTTATGCTTCTGCCATAACATGAGATACTCTATTCAGGAAGAATTGAGGCTAGTAGATTGGCTTGTAACCATTGTATATGTATACAACGGCGAGCATTTTACATCATTGGCTCTATACACAATGTAAACCAATTTAGATGAAGATTTCTGTGTAGCAAGTAACCATGGCCTTGCTATCAAGCAACCAATTCATGAGACAACATGAATAACCTAAGAGAGCCTCAAAGTAGGGGACCTCTTCTTTGAACACCCAAGAAAGTTCCCGCCTCAAAGCTCTTGACATCATCATGCTCTGCATGATCACCATGCACTCTGATAGCAATTGTGAGTGCGCAAATGCGATGCATGTGCAAAGAGAGAGAGAGAGAGAGAGAGAGAGAGAGAGAGAGAGAGAGAGAGAGAGAGAGAGAGAGAGAGAGAGAGAGAGAGAGAGAGAGAGAGAGAGAGAGAGATAACACATGACGTGTGTGACAGTCCCTTATTCTTGTATCTAGTCAAGAATAAGGTGTATACAAGTGATGGGCAATCGGACGTCTCTAGTGTGTCCAATTAGGGTAAGAGGCACACCGCCTTTACCCAACACCCACTAGCGCAAGCTCTCTCTCCATCTTGCTCTCTACAATGCCAAAAAGCATGTGAGAATCCGTAGTTGATGTCATGGTCATCATTGATGTCGTAAGCCAAGAAAATAAGTTGTTGATGTCGAATTTCCTTGTCGAATGAAACTACCTTGTCGATGCCAAACACCAAAATTGCCGATGCTATGAAGCACTAGGTTGATGTGAATGTCCGAGTCAGAGCTGAAGGAGAGCCAAACTGCTCTCTCTGGCTCTCTTGCTATGTCAGAGAAATCCAGAGAGATTCCATGAATCAAAAGAGAGTCTAGATCTCTCTCTCTCTCTCTCTCTCTCTCTCTCTCTCTCTCTCTCTTTGTGACCAAGAAGAAAGCTATTGCTACCCTTCTCTTTCATGAGAATGTGTGTGCGCACACATACACACCCTTGTCTTCTCTTTTTCTCTCTCCAACCTGTTAATATTCTCTCTTCCCCCCTAATAAAAATGGGCTAAAATGTCCTCTTTGCCTTGCTTTGTGTCTCTCCACCTGTGGCTGCTTATTCAAGTTGTTGTAGGTGGCAAATTGCACCACTTCCCCTTTGTGTGTGTGTGTGTGTGTGTGTGTGTGTGTGTGTGTGTTGAGCCAAGCTCCGCACCCACCTCCATTCTCTTCCTGTTCAAACACTAATGTCCTTCCAAGCTCTTTTTATTGCCCTTTTGGAGAAGGTTTTCTTCAGTGCTACACTAAGATCTACCAACGCCTTAGTTTTCTAAACCTTTTGTAGCTTGCAGTGTTTTTTTGAATATGGGCTATTGGCTTGAGTTTCCCACTTTAGCGTTGCTCTTTGATTTTTAGCAGAGAGTCTCTCTCTCTCTCTCTCTCTCTCTCTCTCTCTCGCTCTCTCTCTTTGATGCATTGCAAAGAGACTTTCTTCAACTTATGTGAGCTGTAGATAGAATTATGTTAAGGTGTTAGGGTGTGTGAGTGTGTGCATGGTGTCTTTTCCTCCATCACCGTTTTTGCTAAATGCATGCATACTAGGTGTTATGGGTCTTAGTGTTAGCAAAGGCATATTTGCAGCGATATGCAACTTCATGTATTTGATAGTTTATAAAGCTTTTTAGCACCACATGTGCAATACCTCCATGGGATTTATTGTGGGTCTACCAACCACCACATGGGGTCATGGATTGGTATGGGTTCTTGTAGATAGATTGCTTAAACTTTGTAAGGATATTTCAATCAAGTCCACTCTTTAACAATTTATATCAATTATATAGATTACCCCACAATTCATGAGTAATGGTGAACCTATGTTTACTAGTAATTTTTGGAGGACTATTCGTAAATGGTTGGGAACACAACTCAATGTTAGTATTGTCAATCATCCAGAGATTGATGGGCAGCTTGCAAGTGTTAATCAAGTGCTAGAGCATCTACTAACAACGCACATTAACAAAAATCAATCCAATTGGAAAGATTACCTCTCTAGTTTGGAGTTTTCTTATCATGATGGAAAACATGTTATGACTAAGTTTAGTCCCTTCAACAGTTATGGTGGGGTTGGTTAATGATGAGGCGCGTCATCAAGTCAAAGACTTTTTCCTTGATCATATGGATATGTTGAATGTTGCTTATCGATAAGATTATATAAGAACTATGTTGACAAGACATGTCTGTCAAGTGGACAACTGAACCCAAGGGAGGTGCCACTTTGGAGAACACTATTTTCTTTAAAAAACTTTTCCACTTTTGTTTTTTAGGGAAAAAATGCTTCTCCAAGGGGGGAGAAATGTTAGGCCTATGGTAGGACGATCAGGGAGGACATGGCCCTAAACTACTCATGCATGTCAAGGGGTCTCCTGTAGGAGGGCCTATATAAGGAGTATGGTTGTGTGGAGATTAGCATGGAGTAAGACCCCAGGTCTTTCAATTTTATAATTATTGAATTGTATGCCAACCCATGTTTGTATTGTACATTGGAAAAAATACCTTCATTTGGTAGCTACCAATCAATAAGGGCTAGCTGCTAACTAGCTCTTGTTAGTTAGGAGTTGCCAGCTAGCTACTAAGAACTTGTGGGTATGGAGGTGTGTGCTCTTGTTTTATTATATAGCAATAATTTTGATATGAATCATTGCTTCTTTATAGATGGTAGAACATAACAAGAGGGGAAAGACAAATAGTTCATTAGTCCAGATCCAACAACAACATCAAGAACAACTACATTTCCTGCATCCTTCATCTCTATGTCCTTGATAGGCCCAATTCCTATTAGCTTAAACACACCTATGTTCAAGCTAGTTGCCACATCATGTACAACAACATCATGCTCAGCACCACCAATATACCAATTAAATAAGCTAGAAATTGAATAGAGGGAATTGAAACCACTTCAAAGTCAATGCAAAGGAAAATTCAATTTGATGCCAACAAAAAGACTAAGGCTTTAATTGAAAAGTCAATGCAAAGGAAAATTCAATTTGATGCCAACAAAAAGCCCGAGGCTTTAATTGAAAAGTCAATCCAAAGGAAACTTCAATTGATGCCAACAAAAAGAGTAAGGCTTTAATTGAAAACTTGTCCAAAAGGACTATTGCCAACTTCAAAGTCAATATAAAGGAAACTTCAATCTGATGCCAACAAAAAGAGTAAGGCTTCAATTGAAAACTTGTCCAAAAGGACTATTACAATGGCGTTGGACATGTGCACCTAAGGGTAGAGAAGAGCTAAAACAAAGAGTACTACATTTAACAAATTGGGGAAGATTAAGCCAAACATCTTTTGGCCTTCGTGTTGGCAATAACTTTTTTCTCTATTGCATTACTCACCGTAATATCTTCCACCTGTGCACCACCAACGACATCTATCTCTGTCACATCACTAAAATTTATCTCTTTAGTTGCATCTAATTCTTTGTGGTGGTCTCCACTTGGTTCACCTACAAGAAAAATTTAACATATCAAAGATGATGTTTGTCCTAACCAAGTAAACATTCTAGTCAATAACTTTGTCTACCTTCACAAGCAATGACTATCATTTCATTAAACTTCCTGCAATCATCTTTGTGATCTCTCACATCTATTTAAAACCCATGCAATATGTTACCATATACATGCGATAGTGATGTGTGTGAACACACTTAGGACCGCCGGGGCATTTTTTCCCTCTCTAGGAGGTATTTTTCCCCATGCATTGTATATACGCCCATCATTCTAGGGCAATCTATCTTTCCATTGCACACTAAGTAAAACACTCTCTGTTGTGTGCCTTGAGCTTCCTTCATCTTCACCAAGCTGTGTGTGTTTTCCTGTAACCCTAATTCCAACAATTGGTACCAGAGCAGGTTGCATCCTCCCAGGCTTAGCTGCCAACAGCTCAAGCACACCCTGCACACTTTCTCCAATTTTAGTGAGCTTGGCAAGCGTTCGCATGTTGAAAAAATTATGGTGAACTCGAAGAGCTTAGACTGCTCAAATTTTTTATTCGGGCTCATTTCGGCCTCCGTTTTCACTATAGGCTACTAGTATTGTGCAGGCTATTTTGTCATTTTGTGCAAAAAAATTTCAGTGCCGTTTTTTGCATAACATGTCCCTTATAGTCTTCTACGGTTTTTGCTATATAGCACGTGTTGTTCTTGCTTTCCTTCTCCTCTTTTTGGGCAGTTTTCACAATAGGTGCGGCATTTACTGTGGCTGACAACAACACATATGTGTTCAAGATGTTTGCTCTGCTGAGGACATATTGGATGGGGAAAATTACCCTATGTGGGCTTATATGATGCAACATGTTCTTGTGTCAAAGGGTGTTTGGAACATTGTGCAGGGTATTGATGTACGTCCTAGTTTTGAGGATACAGGCGATATTGAGGATGTTGCAGGTCTTGCTGCAAGAAATGCTGTAGTTAGAGCTATTTTGCCTACGATTGAGAAAGCTTGTTGGGATGTAAGAAATGTGCAGGCTCATGCATTGATTGCGTTGTGTGTGAAGCACACTATTACTCCTCACATTTAGTCAGTAAAATGTGCACAACAGGCTTGGGATATTCTACCTGATCTTTATGCAAGTCATAATGAGGCAAAAATTGCATTGCTGCAGAAAGAGCTGGAGTCAAAGATTATGCATGAGGAAGATGACATGGACACTTTCCTTGCTTATCTCAAGGATATCAATGAGAAACTTATCAGGTGAAGTCATTTCAGATAGTTCCCTTGTGCAAAATTTTCTTGATGCCTTGCCAGATTCTTACCAGACTTTTGCTAGTACTTGGAGACTTATGACCCAAGGAAATCTTGAAGTTGTCATGTTTGATGCATTATGCACATTGCTATTGCAAGAGTCACTTTCCAAAAAAAAAAAGGGACTAGACAACATGCAATTGAACATGCCTTTACTATTGCTCAAAGAAAAGGTGGTAACAGCAATGGAGCCACTTCTTATGGTTCTTCCGCGAGTGGAAAATCACCTATTTCTAATGCTTTTGATGGTAGCAATTCGTCTGGAAATTCTGGTGATAAGGGAAAAAATAAGACCCGTTTCCATTATTATAAAGCTAATGATCACTTGATCAAGCAGTGTCCTAAGTTGAATGCCAACGAGGCTAAGAAGAAAGAGGGTGGTTCCACTACAAATGCTGGTTCCACTACAAATGCAGCTATAATTGAGTCTTCTGTGAAAGGAGACTGTGATGGTGATGTTGATGCAGAATGGGCTTTTAGTGCAGAGTGTACCTATAATCCTACTGTCCATGATTCATGCATATCAATTGCTACAGATTTACATGTGTGGTATTTTGACAGTGGTGCTACAAAGCACATTACCTCACATGGCGGTTTGTTCACCACTCTTGAGTCTGTCCCTCATGGGAATTCAGTTACTTGTGCCAACAATGCCTCTTATCCGGTTCAGCGAGTTGGAAAGATTGTGCTTAATGTTGCAAATGGCAGTTCTTTCACACTTTCTAATGCACTTTTTGTACATAGGATCAAGAAGAATCTTTTGTCTATATCTGTACTTGCTAGACTTGGTCTTGTAGTCAAATTTGTGGATGACAAATGTACAGTAAATGATCTCAGTTTCGGTTATGAAATTGTTGCATCTGGCATATTATGCCGTGGGATGTATAGGCTCACTTTGTATAACAAGTGTGGGAAGAATTTTGCAAATGAAGTTTTTGATTCCAAGGCTATTTAGATGCAAAACTTTGGCATGCAAGTTTTGGACATCTGAATTTTTCCAGTTTATTGTGTTTGCAGAAATTTGATATGGTTGCTTCTTTGCAGCATCTTGAAGCACCTATCAAACATGTCTGTGAAGGTTGTATTTTGGGTAAGATGCAGCATTCAAAGTTTCCAAAGGATGGTTCAGTTAGGGCCACTCAGTTAGGGCCACATGTAGGTTGCAGCTTGTGCATAATGATGTTTGTGGGTCCATGGAAGCTCCATCCTTGGGCAATTATGTTAGGGCCACTCAGTTAGGGCCACATGCAGGTTGTAGCTTGTGCATAATGATGTTTGTGGGTCCATGGAAGCTCCATCCTTGGGCAATTACCTTTACTTCGTGACTTTCATTGATGATTACTCCAGGCATGCATGGGGTATTTTCTCTTAAAGCAAAGTCCGAAGTATTTATGTGCTTCAAATAATTTATGGCGATGACTGAAAATGTCTCGAAATGTACTATGGGCACCCTCCGTTTTGATCGAGGGGGGGAGTATATGTCTCATGAATATGATGCATTTTTGGCTAGTTGTGGGATAAAACACCAATGTACAGTGCCTTATACGCCTTAGCAAAATGGTGTTGCTGAGAGGAAAAACAGGTTATTGACAAGAATGGCACGATGTATGGTCAAAAGTCAAGCTTTGCCACATTCATTTTGGCTTGGGGTCATCATGTGTTCCACTTATGTACTAAACATGTATCCTACGAATGCTTTGCAGTCTATGACTCCACATGAAGCATGGCATGATAGAAAGCCATTGAGCACATGAGTGTTTTTGGCTGTTTGGCATATGCTTTGGTGCCACAAGCACAATGCAAAAAATTGGATGATAAGGCTGTCAAATGTATTTTTGTTGGTTATAGTGTTGAAATCAAAGGTTACAGGTTGTATCATCCGCAAATAAAACGTATCTTGGTTTCACAAGATGTTGTTTTTGTGGAAGATACTTTTCAGCCCTTGTTGTCATGTACTAGAGATAATAATGTAAGCTCACAAGACATTTATGACAATTTGTTGCCTCTTTTCAATGGTGGAAGTTCAAGTGTACATTCCAATGAGGCAAATGTACAACCTATTGGGGTTTCTGAAAATTTTACAGATCAACCTATTATTGATGCAGATGTACATGATGTACTTGATGAGGAAAGGGCTCAGAATGAGCAGGCTAGAGGTATGCCTAAATGGCTGGTGTATATTTTGCGTGACAGTAAATTGGATGCACCTTTGTGTAGTCGTACTCAATCAGTTTCTCGCCATCCATCTTATGCATTGGATTGTTTTGTTTTGGCCGTGTCTAGCTTACATGATGTTGAGGAACCTCTGTCTTTTGACGAAGCACAAAATTCAAAAAATTGGATTGCTGACATGCAATCATAATATGATGCACTTCTAGAATGACACATGGACTTTATGTGATTTGCCTCCAGGCAAAAAGGCCATTGGTACGAAGTAGGTTTACAAGTTGCAACACAAGCCGGATGGTGAGATTGATCGCTATAAGGCTTGACTTGTTGAAAAGGTTATGCACATCAAAAAGGCATAACTTATGAAGAGACTTTTGCTCCCACTTGTCGTATGACTACTGTGCATTTTCTATGTGTATTGGCAGCTCATTTTAATTGGGATGTACATCAATCAGACATTGTTACTGCTTTCTTGAATGCTGACATATTTGCGGAAGTTTATGTAACCCAACCTTGCATTTTGTCAAGAAAGGACAAGAGGACAAAGTGTGCAAATGTAAGAAAGCTTTGTATGGGTTGAAGCAATATCCTCATGCTTGGTATGAGAAGGCTGACACTCATTTGGTCAAACGAGGCTTTCGTAAACCAGTCCAACATAAAGCACATTACGCGTAAAGCATGAGGGTGATGTACTTCTCATTGTGGTTCTTTATGTGGATGATTTACTGATCACTAGACCAAATGAGAGACATATTTTTGAATTTATGGCTGATTTGAATGCTACTTTCAAGATGGAATATTTGGGGCTATTGCATCATTACTTGGGTATACAATTTAAGAAGTATGATGGTGGTATTGCCTTGTGTGAGAAAAGTTACATAGAGACAATGCCATGTAAGTTTGGACTTGAGGATTGCAAACCTATTGCCACTCCCATGGAAATAGGTTTGAAACCGAGTCTTCATGATGTTGGTGATCCTGCTAATATCACTCTTTACCAAACTGCTATTGGTTGCCTCATTTATGTATGCAACACAAGGCCGGATATTCAGTTTGCAGTCTCACAAGTCAACAGATTTATGCATAGCCCAGGGTCTAAGCATTGGCAAGATGTCAAGAGTATTTTTTGCTACTTGAGTGGCACTTTATATCTTGGATTGTTTTATCCCAAGGGGGATCATTTCCACCAGACTTACATGCTTTTGTGGACATAGATTGTGCTGGTTGTTTTAACACGCGAATGTCCACAAGTGGTTTTGGTTTCATGCTTGGCAGTTCATGTATATCATGGTTGAGCAAGAAGCAACCTACTGTGGCCACTTCTAGTTGTGAGTGAGTACAGGGCAGTTGTCATCTCCATGGCCTTGACAAGATAGTAAATCCTTAGCAACACACGAACATACCAAAAACTTCAATACTTACACTTCAAAACTCAAAGCAAACAAGACATAAAGCGATGGAGTTTTGCTTCTAGATGCACATGCCCCAATTTTCCAATTCTAAATGCACTGCTTGATGCGTTGGCCCCTACATTTGAGGTTGTTGAGGGTGGCACACCCACAAAACAACCCTCATTTCTCATGATCAATTCTTCACAGATACTGGGGCACTAGCCACCCCAAGTTACCCAATCAAACCCTCATTAGAGCATCCTTCTTGATTGCGCCATCTAGCTTGGCATCTCACAATGCCAAGGATGCAAGGATATCCACATTGTAGACAAGGTCTACATCAGAGTCTAGGAGCATCGTTGAGTGACATCGAGCATGCCCCCCCTGAGAATTGTCTATGGAGGAGATTGAGGCCATACTATAGAGACCCATGAGAGAGTTCATGGGATGACCACCATTATATACTTACTCCACTATACACCTCATTAACCCTCATGTGATTGTATCCCTCCCCATATGTTTGGAGTTTTTGTATAATGTGATCATCACAATATACATAGATGAATCTAGGATAATCCCAAATTCACCCTTAAAAGAAAGTGCAAGGTGTAGACTCATGGTAGTCACCCACAAGACAATATAACCATTGGCTAACATCCCCACTAACACCATCAATGCCCAATAGTGGGTGTCAAACTAGGTACCAATATATGCTCCCACAAACTCATACCACATACAGACATTGTACTAGAGACACACATGGATGTAACCTTTTGTCTTGTAGGTTTTGGCCTTTTGAAGATGTTAATTTAACATTTCATTTTATTTTCATGTGTGTGTGTTTGTGTGTGCTGTTTGAAACATAATATATAAATACAAAAGAACACCATGTTCAAAAGACAATAGGCTCTAGATATCTGGAAATTTGCATAAAGACTCATTTTTGTACAATATTGTTAGAACGAGGACTCATTTCAATGATCCTATACATTAGGGTATATAGAATAAACTAGGGATGAGATGGGTCTTCATTATCTTCAGAGGCAGCAGATCGTAGCTAACTTAAACCCTTTTCAACAAAGATAGAATTGTCACTTGCATCCACATAAACAAGACAACATATTTTTTTTAGCCTTGGAACTTTATTATAGGTGTCAAAGGACCTTTTACATGTTATCTTTTCCTACTTAAAAATTATTAGATTAGCTATTGTCTTAAATGTTTTTAGAGGATTTTGAGGGACAATGTATGAAATAATTTTTTATAAACAAACTTGAAGGCTATTAAGAAGGGTTCTATATCCTTCCCCTCTTTTTAAAAGACTTTTATTTTTTACTTTTTTTGAACCATTTATCAGCTACCACAACCAACATCAGGTCATCCTTATTTCTTCTTAAACAAATTCTATCATAATTTTTTAACAAAAAAAATTCATACTTCAAGATATTTAAAATTTTCTTAAAGAGAAGCATCTTTTTACTGCAAGTGATCGGACAAGATATACATTTGATTTATGCCCATGTTTTTAAGGAGGTCAAAAACCTAAGAAATCTTTAAATTGAATTCAATCAGCATATGGTTTCTAAAAATTTCTTTTAAAAGATTAAGTTTATTCTGTCTACAAAAATATATGAACTAGAATTTTCAATCACATTAAAGAAACTAGTAGGAGCAGAGCTTTAACTAGATGTATCAAAAGTAGTTAGCTTGTAGTTTATCCAAATTTTAGTGCTTTAATGAGTAGTTATCGGTTAGCATTCAAGCCAACTCCCCATGAAAAGCTCAATGAAAAAGAAAACCAGGTAATCAAAAGTGGTAGAGAAAAAATTTAAAGTCCATAATAGTCAGGTCATTGCAAAAAATTGTGTGTAAGCTCCCATAGAATGGACAAGAAGACTCCTTAAGTAAGACAAAGCTCTTTGTTATGAATTACCCCCAAGCAAGGAATTTACTAGGTAAAGCCAATCCTTTTAACCAAATGCAAGTATCAAAGTGAATCTTTCTCCAATGCTAAGTGAACCAGAGAAGAGCAAAGCTAAAAAAATTAAAATACCATGAGCATAATCTTTTTTTGGAGGAGACTGTATAACAATACCTACTCGCATTGGCCTTTGGATGTTGAGTGATTGTTTTGCCTTGCTTCCTCTGAAGCCTTCTTCTGCCTTACTTCTCTTTGGATGATATATTACAACGAGCTTATTGAACTCATCTTGTACAATCGGTAACATTGCTTGATCAAAAGGAGTTAGGCTATATCAATTCTTTGGCTTTTGATCATCATAACATATTAGAATTTTCCCTTTCTTAGCCAAGTTCCACATGTACCACATATACTTCATTAATCCTTCCCTTCTATGTACCACATACACTTCACAATCAATTGATTTTAAATGGTTTGGATATAATGCAATATAAGACCTTGGTAAGTCTTCTACAAAAGGTGCAATAGCATACATGGGCACCTTTAGCTTAGGTATCATTAGGGGAATCTTGGGTACCAAAAGGACACTCTAAGGAAATCCTTGTCATCATCTTCTCTCTTCTATGCATTGAGAGCTATTTGGTGATTTCGAGGTTGATAGGGTTTGGAAGAGGGAGGTGGGTGCTACATGGAAGATTCTATTTTGGCCGTTCATGAACCTTCAAAAAGTTTGGGATTCCTTTGCAAAAATTTTACCAGACATCCAATTGTGAGGGGAGGTGATGGCATGGATTTCCTTAGAGGACCCTTTTGAGACCTAGATATTCCCCTAATGTTTCTACATAGATTCAACCATATAAGAGGAAAATCTCAGAACCGTGCCGTGACAAAAAGGAAAATAGAAAGAGAAGATATTGTGTGTGCGGTGGCAAAATACACGATAGTGGTTAAACAACAATATACGCGGTAAGAGTCGGAGGAATATACCCATGACTATTACCGCGTGCCTTATCGCTACTATTGCCATGTATATTTTTGCTAAATGCCTATTTTCAATTTTCTTTTTTCTTTTTTTTATGTATACTCTTTCAAAAAACAATTGATGTTTCATATGTTTTATGCAGGTCAAAAATAAAGGTGCTCATTTGGGCCAAATGAGCACCTTTATTTTTGACCTGCATAAAACATATGAAACATCAATTGTTTTTTGAAAGAGTATACATAAAAAAAAGAAAAAAAATTTGAATATACTTTACCTTGACAATTTAATGTGCAGAAGATCAACTATTTAAAAACGCTACAAATAAAATGAAAATAGTTCTATATACATTGTGGCACATTGGGACTTTATGAGAGTTTAGACAAATAATTTTCTATCTAATCCTCCTCCTCCCCATTGTCGTCCATAAGCACGTATGTTTGATCACCTTGACTCTACATATATCCAAACCAAATTAAAAAAATATCAACAGCTCAAAAAAATTGTTACAATATTATTTGTTTAAACTTACCACTTGTAGTGATCCAACCGTTGCGTCGAATTGCTCGTGAAAGATGTGATTGTTCTCCAACAACCATCGCCAAGTTTGAAATTCTGTATGACCCTCCCAAAACTTGACCATCTCTCTGGTTGGTCGACTAAGCGTGATATTTTCCTAAGTTAGCAATAACAACAACAAATCATCAAGTAAAATCTTTATAATCAAAGATTTAAGTTGTACTTTAACCAGTCCTACATATTTGTCCTTTCATGCTAGTTTGCCTCCCGAGCCATAGTGCGTGAGAGTTTGTCTGGCCCGAGCTTCACATTGTTGTCTGTGTAGGATGAGCCTGTTTTGCAGCCTGATCGCTCTTTCCTTGCATTGTCCACTCCCACTTTGCAAACTTCCATGTTGCCACCATGATAGCTTCTGTTTGGAACTCTAACTTGGTTGGCCGATGCGTGCCGTACACTGAATTGCTTGTTTTTCAAAAATATTTTTATGTAGCCCTCCAACCACTGTTGTGAAAAACGCTGATCGGGGGCATTTGGAAATCTAGCATGCGATGCATCCTCAATGTAGCGTGCATGATTGAGTAGCTGCTCATCAAACTTTACAAAACAATTCTTATACGTTGAATGTATAAAAATCTGAAGATGACGTTGAAACGCCCTGCCCTGTGCTATACCGAAGTTCACCTCCCACCATACTTTACCCTATAGTAGCACACATGCATGTTTGGCACGGATACATCAGTATCCTCGTCCTCATATGGGGCGGCACTTTTTGAAATAGGGGACTCCATCCCCCCCACTACCAAAAGAAGCGGTCACAAGATCCCCCACCGCATCGTCTCTGTTGGCGCTTGTTGCCCTGAGAAGCGTCGACACGCTTTTCTAGAAGAAGTACGTCGACGATGTGTGGAAAAGCAGGACTGGGAGTGGTGTGGGACCTTGGATGCCATGGGAGTGGGACCCTATGATGGAAGGGGAGTAGGATGGTAAGAAGGGACTGTGGACTGAGGTGCTGTCGGTGTGAGGCTTTGGATGTAAGGAGTCCCTCCCTGACTTCCCATGGTGTGGACTACGGAGAAAGATCGTAGCTAGCAAGTTGCTACGGAGTGTACCAACCAAACAATGCATCCGTTGAATGGAGGTACTGGTCTCGTAAAGAGATCGCCTATTGTAGGTCTGGATTTGCCACCGATTGAGGAACCTGAGTAGAGTAGGTGTAGGATGGCCATGAATACAAATAACAAAGAGAAACGTGTAAAACTCACGGTCACAAAAAACTAGCCACAAATAATCTTAATTTCTTTGCTTGGTCTCACCGCCTCAAGACTCGGGTCCACTGGAGGCGATGTGCACCCCGGGTGGGAGCCCACACCTTGATGTGAACCAACCAAAAGAACCAGATGATGGCTGCTCCCCACCAGGTGGTCTCTTGTCTGGCATCTACATTACAAAGAGTAATATGAGATTTAGCTTTCTCCCCCTACTCACTCATATATATATATATATATATATGTGTGTGTGTGTGTGTGTGTGTGTGTACACAAGTATATATGCACACAAGCACGTAGATACATATACATACTAGTAGATCTAAGCAGGGGCTAGTAGTGCCAAAGGTCAAGTGGAACCTCTTTAGTTATCATCATAGTCTCAACCATGGTAGAACTAAAGGTACATTGCAGTAATCCATGCATGAGCAGATCAATGACAACAATGCCATGAGATTAAAGAAGGACTATATCCAAGAGAAAACATCTAACCTTTGGGTGCTATGCTCTTGTACTTAGTGCCTACATACATGTATAAACAAATATATATGTACATCCCTCCTATAATTTAAGTATATACAATCACGCACTCTCTACAATTAAGTATATAAAATTGTGTAAATGTAGTCATCGTTTTGAGTAGAGATAAAGAGCTATGGTTGTAAATGTAGCCATCATTTTGTGTTGTGCGCAGTGTGAGAGTGCTTCTGCCTTTGGGCGAAAGCATGTTTAGGTGGTACCACTTTTTTCACCTTTTGGTGGTACCACAAATAGCACCTAGGTGGAGGAAAATTCACAACAATTGGTATCAGAGCAGGTTACGTCCTCCCAGGCTTATTCGCCAGCTGCTCCAGCACACGCCTGCTCACTTTCTTCGATTACAGTGAGGTTTGGCAAGTGTTCGCAGGTTGACATATATTTCGGGCAAGCTCAAAGAGTTGAGTCTACTCAGATTTCTGATTCGGGCTCATTTTGGCCTCCGTTTCCACTATAGGCACAGGTCTGCACATGCAATTTTGTAATTTTGTGCAGAATTTCAGTCAGTGCTGTTTTCTGCATAACAGGTGCCTTGCAGTCTTCTACGGTTTGTGCTATATAGCACGTGTTGTTCCCGCTCCGTTTCTCCTATTATTGGGCAATTTTCACATCAAGTGCAACATTTACCATGGCTGACAAGAACACATATGTCTTCAAGATGTTTGCTGCTGAGGACAGGTTGGATGGGGACAATTACCCTATGTGGGATTATATGATGCAACACGTTCTTGTGTCAAAGGGCGTCTAGAATATTGTGTAGGGCATTGATGTACGTCCTAGTTCTGAGGATGTAGGCGATGTTGAGGATGTTGCAGGTCTTGTTGCAAGGATTGCTGCTATTAGAGTTGTTTTGCCTATGGCAGAACAAGCTTGTTGGGATGTAAAGGATGCACAGTGTCATGCATTGATTGCATTGTCTATGAAGTGCACCATTGTTCCTCAGATCCGTTTAGCAAAATCTGCAAAACAGGCTTGGGATATTTTGGCTGGTCGTTATGCAAGTCGCAATGAGGCTAAAATTGCTTTGCTACGTAAAGAGCTGGAGTCGAAGATTATGCATGAGGAAGATGATATGGACACTTTTCTTGTTGGTGTCAAGGATAACAATGAGTAACTTATTTCTGCAGGTGAAGTCATTTCCGACAGTTCCCTTGTACAGACTGTTCTTGATGCCTTACCAGATTCTTACCAGACTTTTGCTAGTACTTGGAGACTTATGACCCAAGGAAATCCAGAAGTTGTCAAGTTTGATGCATTATGCACATTGCTGTTGCAAGAGTCACTTTCCAGAAAACACAGGACTAGACAACGTGCAGTTGAACAAGCTTTTATTGCTTCTCAAGGAAAGGTTGGTAACAACAATGCAGCCACTTCTTATGGTTCTGCTACGAGTGGCAAAACTTCTGTTCCCAATGCTTCTGCTGGCAACACTTCGTCTGGCAATTCTGGTGATAAGGACAAAAAGAAAATGCGTTGCCATTATTGTAAAGCTAATGATCACTTAATGAAGTCGTGTCCTAAGTTGAAGGCCAAAGAGGCTAAGAAGAAAGAGGGTGGTTCCACTGCAAATGCTGGTTCCACTACAAATGCAGCCATTGTTGAGTCTTCTGTAAAAGGAGACTGTAATGTTGATGTCGATGCAGAATAGGTTTTTAGTGCAGAGTGCACTTACAATCTTGCTGTCCATAATGCATGCTTGTCAGTTGCTGCACATTCGCATGTGTGGTATTTCGACAGTAGTGCTACAAAGCACATTACCTCACATCGTGAATTGTTCACCTCTCTCAAGTCTGTCCCTCACTCAGTCACTTGTGCCAACAATGCCTCTTATCCAGTTCAGGGAGTTGGAAAGATTGTGCTTACTGCTGCAAATGGCAGTTCCTTCACACTTGTTGATGCACTTTATGTACCTAGGATCAAGAAGAATCTCTTGTCTGTATCCACACTTGCTAGACTTGGAATTGTAGTCAAATTTGTGGATGAAAGATGTACAGTTCATGATCTCAATTTTGGTGATAAAATTGTTCTCTTGGGCATTTTTTCCGTCTTTAGGAGGTTTTTTCCCCCGAGCATTGTATATACGCCCATCACTCTAGGGCTATCTATATTTCCATTGCACACTAAGTAACACACACTCTCTATTGTGTGCCTTGAGCTTCCTTCATCTTCTCCAAGCTGTGTGTGTTTCTTTGCAACTCTAATTCCAACACCCTAATGATCCACTCATCAATGTGTACCCAACATTCAATAGCCTTGCTTCATTCTTACAATATGTAGGTAGAGGGGAGTAAGGTCTTCTTGGATACTGCAAGCGATGGTCGACTATTGGAGCTGATAGTGCACAATGGTCTTTGCATCAATGTCAACTTCTTTCCCATGCCACTGATAGCCGTTTTTCGGCTTTCCATAATTGCCATAGTAAGCTACCTCACCCTATCAAATCACTCAAACACTGTGGCTATGCCTACCATTTCACTGAACATAGGCGTGTGTGAGTTAGGGGACTTTTCCCATATCTTCTTAAAAATCCTCAATTAGCTAGTCACTGGGCTAGTCTAGCCAAAAAAAATAAAAATAAAAACAAAATATAAGTATATTATGGGCCATTTGTGTGTAAATATTTTATTGTATATAGGGCCTAAATAAAATGATTTTTTATAATTATTTTGGTATTTATTTAAATATTTATACTTAGGTGTATGTTATTTATGCTATGTACATTGACTCATCATTACCATATTTTTTCTTACCATTTTGCATACGCTTTATTCCATATAAAAATAATTTCATGCAAGCTTCTCTTATTTTTGGTGTAACTCCATCCCAACAAAAATCCAAAAAAACTAGTTTTATTTATGTGTATATTTTTTCACTATTGTGATTTTTTCCTTCCTACATCTATTCTCTTTTTTACTCTCATAAATTAGAACACCAAAAATATTCATCTTTTTATGGTAGACTTATAATGAGAGAGATTTTTTTTGACCCCTTTATATTTTTTCCACCTATATTATTTATATTTGACATGTACATATTTTTTTAGACCCCTCAATATTTGATTTTCTTAGTTGTACTATTCACTTATATCATGATCTCAACAATATCTTCAATTATAGACCTACCAAATAAGGTCAAGGGTATGTGGCATGCATGCATGCGCCATGGGGAGCTCACTCTTGGAGGTATTCAAAAGAATCATCCAAAGAAGGACCTCACAAGGACCTTGTGTACTGGAAAAAACAGTCGGTTTTGTTGAATTTTTAAAGATCATATGCTCCCCGAATTTGATAAGGTGACACAAACAAAAGTTTTAGCTCGTGAGTTGAACTTTCACCTCAAATTTTTTCATATTTTTTTGAGCTACGAGCTGTGAGCTATGATTTTATTGGTGGACCCCAGTTTGCCCATGCTATGCAGCCACACTCCCTCTTCCACTTTATCATTTTCCTCTTTCACACACACTCCTCCCTCTCCTTCCCACTCCCAAACCTACAACTCCCATGTCCTAATTCACCCTCTTCACCATTGACACATCTCTCACACCTCCATAGCCTTCATCCTCCATTTCTACACCCTATGTGTCCCCCTTTCTCTCTACATATATGTCCATATTACCATACTCTCTTCAATTTTGTAAAGAACTTCAAAAAATCAGCAGAAATCCAAGGTTAACCTCTGCAAATGAAGGCTTTATCATGAATTTTCCAAGGTTTGAAGATAACGTAGCTTCATCGACACGCGTTACTTCGCCATGCTGACCGCTTCTTCTACCGGTGCTGTAAAGAGGTGAATGTCAACTTCTCCAAGCTTCAACCTTGCTTTATAAGCTTATCCCTTCTCTAACTTTTCTCATCATATATCTCACCATTTGGTGAATGATTTTGTAAATATGTTTTAGTGATAATTACTAACTACTAACCACTAACCTTATTGTAAAATGCACCCTCTACTAGAGTAGGCACTCCCAAATTATTCACTCAATCCTCTCTCCTTTCATCCTCAAAAATTCTCTTCCCTTGAGCCCACATCCATGTGACTCAAAAGACAAGAGAGACCCACCCTCTTTAAAATAAAATAAAATAAAATAAAATTATATATATATATGCATATTCTTTTATTTCTTCAAATAAACTTGATTAGGCCTAATCCAAATTGGGGCTTCTAAAACCTATAAATAGAGCCCTTCTCTCCCTTGTAAATTATCACATGATCACACTACACCACACCATTCTCAACACATAACACACCACTCTTCAAGCCTAGTTGTGTAGAGTGTGTGCATCGTGAGTGCTCTATTCCATCATTACACATAGGTGCATGGAGAAGCTTGAAGTTAATTATGCCATCTAGAGGAGTGGAGTGTATGCCATACTCTTCACCACACTTGTAGCTTACTCTTGTGCATAAATAAGATTTATAGTTTTGGGTGCAATTGTATGCTGCAACTACGACTCTTCTCTCCAAATTGACTTGATAGGTTGGCTAATCAGGTGGTTGAAGGTATATTGTCCTTGAAGTTTGTTGTGCCATTTCATGCTTGGTGGTTTGAGGGCTTGTTGAATTGTTTGCCTAAAAGGTCAATTGTAAGAGGGCTGCTCGGTGAGAGGGCTCCCGTGACCCTAAGACAATTTGTGTATTGGCAACAAGGTCAAGTTTTGTGTTGTCTCTCTATTTCTCATCGAGCTTTGTGTGCATCTAGTCTTTAAGGCTAAGACTGAGTTGCTCAAGTTGATTTTTGCTCTTTACCTCTCGCTGGCGTGGTGAATGTTTGTGTTTGGTGTGTGTGGCTATCTTGCATTCCCCTCTCTTTGTGCGTTTGAGTACAAGGAGATATCACGTGCGTCCTAGTTCACATCTACAACTAGGTGGTGCCCCTTTTCTTGTTTGGTTTCTGGCTGTGGTTTTTTGTTGTCTCTGATTGTGCTTGCCCCAGCCCCAATTGAGCAGCACGGGAGCCTCGAAGGGTGTTTAGAGGCCGCTCTTCTTGTTGCCCGCCCTGGACCGCCTCACCACTAGTGGATTTCGTGAAAGGATCTTTCATGTGGAGGAGGAAGTGGAAACTCTTAAGCTACAGGTGGAAGAGAAGGATGCTAAGATTGCAAAGCTTGAAGATAAAATCCTACATCTTAAAAAGACGTCCTTAGGTGCAAGGGAACGTAAGAGGAGCTTCAATGCCATAGAGACTTTAGCCCCCCGAAGGTGATGCTATAAAAAGAAGGGTTACAACTACAAGGTATATTTTGCTACGCTCCAATCTGTGTTTCTATGTTAGTGTTTTTTTCCATTCTTGTAGGATTTTTTTAATAATGTTTTTGTTCATTCTTGTAGGAATTATATCCAAGAACTATGTGGTGGCCACAGCCAAGAGGATTGCATCCATTTGTAAAGTTTGTGCCTCAAGAAATCGGATGTCATAGCCCTTTTACGAGCACCAAATGTAGAACATTTAAACAATCCTGTCACAAAGGAGGTGATGCAAAATTTTTCAAATCTTGTGAGCGATGTTGATGTATAGAAGGCTTTGATGAAGTTGGGATTAGTACTAAGGTATACATTGCCTTATATGGTCTCCTTAAGGATGCTTGAAGGGAAAGAGGAATTACTGAGAATGTTTTTCCTATACCACTGAAGGTCAATCTTGCTAATAAGGCTTCAAACGAAGGCGTGTACTTTGGAATAGGAGGATATTTTCCCATAGAGGAGATAATGCCTTTATCCATCTTTACCAAGCGGTCCACAGGAGTCAAGAAAAGTACCAATGCAAGAATAGGTGCAGACAGGGTGGCCAAGGGATTTCTTTACTCAATGTCAAATAATATTTTTGTTGATTTGAGAAGGCTTCAGATGGCAATGATACATTTTTATGGTGTACCATCTAATAGTGAGGCTACAATAATGCAATTTTTTTTTTCAATTATGGTTTTCCTTATGTTATTTTGGACATTTTTTAGTGCTAGGCTGAAAGTTGGTGTTTGTGCTCAAGCTAGATGAGTGTCACATTGTGAAGAAATGAAGATTAGAAAAGGGATAAGTATCACTCTATGAACGAGGCATTATTTCATGCAAAATGTACAACTATGAACGAGGATTGTGCACCATCTTTTAGTGTGCAATTGGAGAAAGAAATTTGGTGTCTTGGTGCTATTGAGGCTCCCAAGGAGATCCATGAAGTGCTTGCTTGGATTTCTGAACACATTTCGTGAATAATAGATTTCATTAAGGCACAGCTAGCTGGGGGAAACCTCCAAGTAGATGGCATAGGGCAGTTTGAAGTTGACTGGCACTGAGGTGGCGATTTGAAAACAATCAAGTGCATTCTAAGGTGCAAACAAGGGGCATGAGCTTTGTATCCTTGTCCATTTTGCATTAAGGGCTATAAGGGGAATGCCCTGGGGGATTCACTGTGTTTTTCTGTATAATACCACATGAGAGTGTATAATAGGGGGTTTTTAGATTTTGTACATAAGCGTATACAATAGGGGTAGCCCCTCATTATTTCATACTCATACCGTACACATGGGGGGGGGGGGGAGGAGAAGGGTGGTTACATTGGGGCTACATTCAACTATCTGAGCCACCTTAAATACATTAGTAAGACTCTCTCTCTCTCTCTCTCTCTCTCTCTCTCTCTCTCTCTCTCTCTCTCTCTCTTTCTCTTTGCATCGATGAATACTTTCATGGCGTGGTGAAAATAAGGGCAAACTTGAAATTCTCTCGTTTTTTTTGGTCAAAATTAGAAGCCTACTTTGTCACGTATCAAAGTATCTTGTAATGTACTTTTTATCAAGAAATTGGTTTTTTTCTATACACAATGTACCTTTGCAACCAATATTTAAGTTTATCAGTATATGGTTCTGAAAGATGGGATTTTTAAATTCAAACAGACACAACATTTCCCAGGATACCTTTGGTCGAGTATCCATCATATGCTGAGAAAACTTAATACTAGAATGAGTGCTTAATACTCTTATGTGCATAAGACAATTTTTTTTAATAATATTTATATAGTGATTGATTCAGGCTTTTTGGATTCCATCTCTCACCCGTTTGGGATATGGTATAGAAGAGGACATTCTGATCCCACCAATTGGTACCCAATGTATTATTTCTTGTTTCAAAGGGGTAGAATTCCACAAAAAATTGCTTGATATTGAGAAACAATCTATAATCTCACATTCTATATCTGTCTTGAACACAACCTCTATAAATGACTGGCTCTCTCTACTAATTATTTCTAGGAAAGAGAAGGATAAACTTATGGAGGCATTTAGTGCCTCCTAGCCAAATTACCCATTATTGATGCACAAGATAGTTCAGATCTTAATTTTTATTTCACCTCTCTACCCTCTATTGTGAACAAGTTGTATTTCATCAATAACCTCCCTACGGTCCCATAGAAATTAAGCCCTCAGAAAAAGTTATCAATACCCTTCTAGATCTTGACCTTCATGAAGAAGAGAAAGAACCACTCAACATTTTAGCGGATACAAACAGTCTGTCCCCAGAAAGAGCAGTTTCTAAACTCTTTTCAGAAGTTATCCCACTATTACCACCCAGGCAATTAGAATTGGATGCTATCCGACTTGAACACAAACTATGGGACTATGAAATATTGAACCATCGGGCACCCTTTACAATTTCCTCTCTAGGGTTGCTTTGTAGCATACCTATGGACATTGGAGAGCAATGCAAAACCCTTGCATTACATGCTAAACATATTTTATCACAAGATGTTCTCTTCGAGCTCAAGCAGGTCAAATTATCCGGTGTGGATGGTCATTGGTACCAAATGTCCAAACTCCGCAATCATCGCTCGCACCAAGGGATTTTCTCTTATGGACAACAAGGATCAAAAAAGGTTTCTGGGAAACTATTGGAATTCTTATCGACCCTTCCTCAAATGTCACTGCAAAAGAACTGATCCAAATTCAAATTGTTCCTCTTCAATCATTTGGTTTGACCATTTTTTATGGTACGTATTTCAGAATCTACCAAGATTCTTTCAATTTTCATGATGACCGGCACAGGTGTATGCCTTTATACCTTGGGTAGCCTCATTCCCAACAGAATTAAGGCATTCTATAATCATTTATTATCAGTTTCATGAGTACATGCTAGAAGCAGCTAAATGGCTGGTACTATACACACCAGGGACGCCTCTTCTTCAAAAGATACACAACACACCAGTGTCCAACACAATTGAAACCTTACTCAAACCTCCAAAAGGTAAGGGACAATTAAAGAAGATCACACACACACCAAGCAGTATGGCATCAACAAGTAAGAAACCAAGGCAATTTAGAGGATCGGAAGACTATGGAGATACTCCCAAGGCACTTGAATACTCAAATTCTGAAGACCAGGTACACTCACTTAGTATCAGAACTAATGGTTTACTACATCTTGAAAGCAATAGTCGGATGCATGGAAGATTTATTCACATATTGTTTTGCAACAAATATATGGACTTTATCAACCCTAAACTATTTTTTCAAAAAATGATTAATGATTTTCACATTAATAATGATCTAGAAAAGATGAGGATATGTCTTGGTTGGAAATATACCAAAAACCTAAACCATACTCTCTACAAACCAAATTCGGTATTTGCCCAAGAGTTTGATGAAACACAACCATGTGGGTGCTTAACTCATAAACGGTTCTCTAAATTTTTAGTTAACTTAGAATCCTTCGGTAATCATGTAATCACCAAGAACCATAACATAGCTAGGCATAAAATCTTCCAAGAATTTATCAGGAAAGGTTAAAACCACATTCCACTAGTACCAGTAAACCCTATGGCAATAGTGAGAAAACTTAGCAAAGTATGGAAGACTTTATGTACCATTTTAGGATCTGAAAACAGTAAAGCTCATTACAATTATATCCGAAGTATTGTTAATGAGACCTTTTAGGATCAATTCCCATATCATAGGCAAAATCAAACTCCATGGTACAAAAACACAGACTTAATGGATGAAATTCACTACATATTTCAATAATTATTTATTTGTGGATTAGACAAATCAGCACAAACCTCGGTATTTATATGTAAAAAACTCATACAAATGGCAGTAAGAAGAAGGTTAGACTCCCTTGAATTCTGTCTTCTCTCTTCCAGTGAAGATGAAACATGTCAAGCCGTAGGCTCTTATACCCAGGAAATCGGATTAGAGACACTGTTAGAATATTCACTCCCATATCTTATGGGAAATTTTAAAATTCACAAAATAGATTTTAGATGGATTACTAATGCACATAACTGTGTATTTACACCTGCTACAACCATAATCACCGAGTTACTAAAAGAGGTAATCAGGGATTTATAGAGTACACTGAAATCATACATAAAAACATACAAACCTTTTCTGGGACACAAACCAGATGATTAATAATCAATATGATTTTTTGATAAACTTACCTAAACATATCAAAAACATTCATTCATTTGACATAACATCGTGCTATGAGGCTATCCCACATAAAGGTAAGCATGGATTGCTTGAAGTACTAAATAACATTATTAAACTCATAAAAAATATGAAATATCTGGGCTTCAAGAAAAATTGCAAATAGATGGTGCTTACCAAAAAGAAAAATGAAGTTGTCTGGACTTTTGAATATTTACACAGTATTAATGAATTTGTCCTTGATAATTGCTTTACCAAATTAAGCAAACATATTTATCGACAAGAGAAAGGTATACCAATGGGGTACAATTGCTCTCCACTATGGTGTAATTTGTATTTGGCATGGTTTGAGATAGAATACATTAAAAAATAATCTCATCTTGCATGTTATGATATAATGAAAGCTCTCTTATATTCATGGAGATATATGGATGCTTTGTTATTTGCTAATAATCTCTTTATTTTTCAATGTTTAAACCACAAAAAACCATTGTCCCATGAGGACCCCTTTACTATTTACCCTTTAGACATTATCGGGATAAAAGCTACACACAAGGAAAACCAAGTTACATATTTGAATACACATATCCAATTATGTGAACCAATGGAAGGGCAGTACGTTACATACACTCCATGGAAAAAAGACAAAGTACCGTGTCCCAACGTATCATTTATACATGCGGCCAGTAATAGACCAAAAAGGATGGCATATAATGTATGCATATCGTAGCTGCTTCCCATACTATACAATGCATCCCAAGAGTCATATGCGGTAACAGATTTAAATAAGCTTATTTCTATGTTTGAAGATAATGGTTTCAAAAAAGAGAAGATTGTTACATGTATTACTAACTTCATTGATGAAAATATATTTCCGGGCATTAGATTTACCATCAATACCCTAAAACATAAAATGGTAGAGAATAGGTCCAATTGGTGGCCTATCCTCCACCAAGTGCACCTTTTCTAAGGGATAGGGGAGGGCCACACACACACACACACACACACACACTATATGGAACACGATATATGTAAATACCCCTTGATATTATGCACACATAACCACACACTAACACATGCTTACATAATACCATTAAAAAAAGATGCAAGTATTTTAACAGGCTTACACTAATTTGATAAACATGACACATGCGACAACCTCATTAGCAAAAGAATGACAGGAGAACGGATGCCTCCAAAGCAGAAAAATCCCCTCCTTTGGTTCCTTCTTATTTGTATAACCCAACCCCTTTTTTTAATCTTTGGAATTCTCCAAAAGCATGCAAGAAACTGTTTTGTAGGCTTCAAAACAACAGCTGTACAAGTTTTGTTACTCTATCTCAATTTCAAGTATGGTGAGCAAAGTTTGTTTTGGCAATCGGATCCTTGAGCAAGTTTTTTTTAAAAAAAATAGTTGTGCTAGTTATACGTTATAAACCTCCGACTTACAACATTTTTTAATAAATTTTGGGTTTCGATAGAGGACAAATTTATAAACAGTTCAATATCATGTGATAAGTATGGTTTTTTTCAATGAATGCAATACTTAAATGTACAATACACAGGTTGTGGTGTAAAAAAACTAAAAACAAGTGAGGCTTTCTACAGCAATGGCAGTCAAACTTGACCTTGCAATCTTAAAAGAATCGAATACCTCCTAAAATTAACAAAAACTCTTAAAGGCGTATCTCATAAGGATCTGACTAATAGAGCGTAAAGCGGCATTCAAAGCGCCGAATAGGCCTTGGGTTATTTAAGCAACCTGCGCAATAGGCGGGAAGCCCAAGAAGCTCTATGAGGCTTGCATGCACGCTGCAAGGCATTTCATAACACACACACACACAACACACACACAATAAGCTGTTGCCAACGCAAGACATGCTCATAAGCACTTATGCACAACCAAAAAATCAACGCATAACACACACACACACACACACACACACACACACACACACACACACACACACACACACACACACACACACACACACACACACACACACACACACACACACACACACACACACACACACACACACAGAGTACGTGGTTGCCAGGGCAACTCCGGCTCGTAGGCAATAGTAGCTCTCCATGTCAGCATAATTCTCAGTGCAAGCAACAAAACCTCGAGTGGCGGATAGCATCTACTCAGGAAGCCAAGGCTAACCAAGGCAACACAATTCTGAAATGGCTAATCAACTACTCAGTTGAGCAAAAGGTAAAAACAGTGTTTTGCTTTACATATTGTGTAGATGGCTAAGACAGTTTCACTAGGTGGGAACCGGCTGTGGGACGGGCAGCGAATCAGTCACTAATTACTACGATAATTACCATGGTAAACCAAAGGCATATAAATAGGGCCCATTACATTGTAATTGGGTTAGCGTTTTGGTGGCATTTGTTGGCAATTGTACTCGGGTTATCAATCATTGGCAGTTGTTGTTGGTTGTACTCTGTACATCCCACTACAAGAGGTTGTGTGCTCTTGTGACGCTGTTAGCGACGGAAATACACTGGGTTTTTATAACCCCCGGCGTCGCTAATAGCGTCGCTACGTGAGCGTCGCTATATGCGACGCTATAGGCGTCGCTATATAGAGACGCTCATAGCGACGGTCATAGCGACGGTTATAGCAACGTTTACACAGAAGTCTATATCGACGCTCCAGAGCCATAAATAGCGACGGTTATAGCGACGCCCGAGAGAATTTTTTTTTGGTGACAGGGCATTGAATGCCCTGCCGCCCATCAACCATATTGTACTTGATTCACTTTTTAAAAAAAGTGCAAGGGTAGATAATAGACCCAAAATAGTCACCCACAAGACACATTGTTTGTAAAATTGACAAGCGTAGAATTGACAATTGTACACATCATAGGCAAAATGAATTGATTGGCAAATGTAATAATGACAATTGTACAACATCATAGGCATAAAGAATTGATTGGCAAAATGAACTGTGGTGACAAATGTAATAATATACATGGTTCAAAAAGACGTATAAAATCCGTCTCATGATACATAAGCTATGAGAAACCCTAAACTAATGCTATCTAGCTACGGCTAAACTGACGTCGTCTAGTCAGACGTCTCATCGCGTCCGAGCGGCGTATCTGTCGGATTCTGCAAAAAAAGACAATAAGACAGCTTTCAGTAAGTATAAACATATAACGACATTTATAAAACAATACAAAAAATAGAAAAGAGTAAACCCTAATACTAACCATGCCGCCGCGAGAACTGAGAATGTCCATCAGGGCGTTTAAGCCCTTCCTGCCTGCGTACTCGCGCTCGTACGGTGTGGGATCACGTCCTATCATCGACCACTGTCAAAACATACAAAGATTTCATTATGTTAGAATTAAAAAACTCATAAACCCTAAACTATCGAACATAAAGAGCAATGCAAAAACACTTACAAAATCGGCCTCAAATGATGCCCATCCACCGCTCCCCAAGTGGTGCGAGCTCCCTGCCTCTACTCACGCTCTGGCTGCATCCTTTTGTTGCTTCCACTTGTCGGGATTCTCGCGCGCTGCTTTCTTCGCATTCTTCCAATCTTCTTTGGCCAGCCAATCTGGCCTGTTCCACCCATGCTTGATTTCTTTTTGCACTTCGGAACGCTTGTGTTTGCAGTATTCGCGCATTCGAATCTTCATCAGGTCTTCATTGAAGCGCTGATCCCGTGTTGGAATGGGAAACTCATCATGAAGTATGCTGATGACTCTGTTTTTTAAATCACTTGGTACTTCACTCCATTTGTTTAGTATGTAGTGTCTAAACAGCTGAGAGCAAAGACCACGCATGCGCGAGATCACCTTCTTGCCGTCATTATTCATGATGATGCCGTCGCTGAAGTCGACAGAGTAAGGCAAGCCCTCTGGCCGGTGACGCGTGAACCTGGGTGTCCCGGCAGGGGTCTCTAGCGGCGTGTCGATGGGGGTACGGACGTCAGGTGTCTCCACCGGCGTCTGGGCCCCGAAGCGAGGAGTGTCGAGTGGGGTGGCTCCTGGCGGAGTAGGTAGAGGTGTGTAGCTGCTACGAACAGTCAGCCGCGCAAAACCTGGCGTAGATGGCGATGCTGTGGCTGGTGTGGGGGCGGGCAAAGAAGGGGAGGGTAAAGAGCTTCGTCGAACACGAGGCGGTGTGGAGGCATCGGCGGCGGAATCCCCACAACAACCGCCACCGCCACCACTAGAGCAGCAATGATATCAAAGTCCACATTTTATGCAATGATATTAAAGTCCACTATGTACGTACCTGACACATTTTATGCCAATCGTGTGACTTCAAACCGGTAAGCTTTCCTTCTTTAGTAAAACACCTTCCGAGCGAGTGCATTACGCCAGTGGGGGTCCGCAAAGATCGAATGGCCATGGTCTCTTTTACTTTGCGTTCTTGGGCTCCTGTGAAAATCCATGGTGCTTTAGGGAGTTTTATCGATCCATCAGACGCTGTTTGCGGCCAATATTGCTCCATACGATCCACATTTCTAAGGTCAACTCTGGCTCCCAAAGTATCTTTCTTGCCGGTCAGATGGTCCCATAGTAGATTACCCACATTCTTGAATATGTGCATTGGATCGAGCAAGTGATTGATCATGAGTCGGGGCCAGTATGGTAACTCGTACCATAGAGCTAGTCTCTTCATCCCTGGAGGCAATCCGTCATCGCACATCTCCTTCTGCTCTAACCATGCTTGTGCAGACATCCTTAGTGGCTCTCTTCCCAAAAAGCCGTCGCGTAACACATGATTCTCTGGAAGATACGCTTGATGACCTTCGTAGATTTGCTTCTTCAGTGAGGGCGCCCTACGTGCATTCAGTCTAGGTCCACATGTGACACATGCTCTGTATCCGCTTGTTTGAAGCCCTGCATGTATACACATGATAATAGATCAACTATGGGAAAAAAAAAGATTTACAGTGTCTGAGTGAGGAGTGTCAATAGATCACCTGAGCATTCTGTTAGCCCGGGATAGTCATGCATGGTCCACATTAGAATGCCTCTGATCAAAGCATTCCGTCGTCCTGTGTGTCGGCTCATATCCACCACCTCTATGCCAATCCACAATTGTTGTAGCTCTTCCAATAGTGGACGAAGATACACATCCATATTCTCCACTTTTTATCGCCCTGGCACAATCAAGCTTAGCCATAGGTGCCCCTTCTTCGTAGTCAACCACGGGGGAATGTTGTAGTTGACGATGACAACGGGCCATACACTGTAAAATGTTGATCTTTGAACAAATGGATTTACGCCATCCATAGCCAGGCCTAAGCGCAAATTTCGAGCTTCCCTGGCAAAATCCGACCATGTTCCATCTATATGTTTCCAGGCTACGCAATCTGCAGGAATTCGTAGCACACCATCCGAAGATTTATTCTCCTCATGCCATGATGCTAGGGCGGCCATGGACTTACATTCGAAGAAATGATTGATGCGAGGAAGCAGAGGAAAATGTCACAAAACCTTTTGTGGAATTTTTGTCCCGTGGAGATCTACTCGATATCTTTCGGAATCACATTTCGGACACTTCTCCATGTCTATGTATTCCCCTCTGAAAAGAATGCAGTCATTAGGACAAGCGTGGATAGAATTGTAATCCATCCCCAAGTTTCACAAAATATTTCTTGCTTCATCTCGGGAATCTGGCATCACATTGTCAGATGGTAGTATGTGCTCTTTAAGCAATCTACACAACATAAAAATACGATACAGTCGTGTAAAAATCTATCAGATCATTATACATTTAGAGTTTTATTAAAGTAAACTAATTGTAATAGATCACCTGAAAAGCGCTGTGATGCTAGTGTCACTCCATCCAAACTTTGCCTGCATGTTGAGAAGAACCAGGAGTGCTTTCAATCTAGACATACGTGCTCCATTATACAATGGCGTATCGGCTTCACTTTTCATATCATCATAGATAAGCCTTTCTGAATCCATGATCGTCTCGATCATTTCATCAATCTCGGGCTCAAACATTGCCTCGTTGGGAATGTGCTCTGCATGATCATCCCCCGAGCTGTCAGAGGCTACATCTTGTGGCCTCACATATGCTGCTTGACCAAA
This sequence comes from Adiantum capillus-veneris, assembly GCF_014529385.1. NCBI lineage: Eukaryota > Viridiplantae > Streptophyta > Polypodiopsida > Polypodiales > Pteridaceae > Adiantum > Adiantum capillus-veneris. The sequence continues at coordinate 67,527,246 of NC_140936.1, forward strand.
GTGCCTGCGAACACGTCTATTGGGTTGCAAGATTGCTGCTTGTTGGCCAGTGTCAGAGTCCAACGAGTTATAATTGGCAACAACTCGATCTATAATAGATGGATCGAACTCGCCAAATTTGCGAACGTGCTGCAAAGAAACACATCTTGTCCGTCGCACAGCATGCTAGCATTGATTACAAGGACATAAGACCCTCGTTGAGAGATAGGTGCTTCGGTTGGACGGTCCCACATCCTCGTCACTACTCATAATGAGGATAAAAATTTTATAACCTAGACAAAAAATTTAATATTCTATTGGCATTCTTCGTCTTATCTCTCTCTCTCTCTCTCTCTCTCTCTCTCTCTCTCTCTACCTCACATTCTCTAGTCATGTCCAATCCCCGCACACCTCGGTCTAGAGGTGCACGGAGATCAGAACCACCGGGTTATAATCTCGTCTTTATTGGTCAATACCTATATTTGTGGGTACAAGAAATCTACAGACCCACGTCTACATGATACTGCATGTAGTGAACAAAACCCCTTTGCCTCTTCTCTAGCTGTAGCACTTCACAGCATCTTAACATCTTTTCACAGTAGATCTTTTCACTGTTCGTCTAACTCTAAACCCTAAACCGTAAGTAATTCTTGTGTGGACTCGATCTAATGTAAATAAGCGTAAATCTAAATAAACGTAAATCTAACTAAAAATAAACCTAAATCTAATTTAACGTAAGTCTACATCTAACCTAATCTTTAACGTCTTTTGGGATAGTTTCCTACGACGTTAAAACTCTCTTCTTCTTGTGTGTGTGTGTGTGTGTGGGTAAACCTAAATAAACCTAAGTCTAATCTAATATAACATAAATCTAAATCTAACGTAAATTATGTTATATTAAAAACAAAGAACTAAACTAAGAGGGATTATAAGAACCTTAAAACTGATTTAACACATAATTTTTCACATAACTCGGCAATAGTTGGCATTCTCATCACTAAAGATGTGAGAGTTAACTTTCGGCGGTGACGCTGCCTCATCTCCATCCACATCTGACGACAGCAATTGGCCCTTTGGACCGTTCTTGCTCTTGTTACTAACTTTGAAGTTGCTGTTGAATGACTAGAGGTTGTCTAGATGGTCATTGTCGGGGATGTAGTGACTCTTGCCGCCCTGAAGATCCACCTTCTTCCCTATCTTCTGAAGACATTTCACCAGTACTTTTGGATCGACGGAGCCCACCATGAGTGAAGGCAGCAATACCCTATATTCCATTGAGGGCTTTCTTCACGCGCTTCATGCAGGCATCGCAGTCTATGGAGACCTAAATCTAATCTAATATAACGTAAATCTAAATCTAGCGTAAATAAACGTAAATCTAACTAAAAATAAACCTAAATCTAATCTAATTTAACTTAAATAAACCTAAATCTAATTTAACGTAAGTCTACATCTAACGTAATCTTTAACGTCTTTTAGGATAGTTTCCTACGACGTTATAACTCTCTTCTTCTTGTGTGTGTGCACGTGTGTGGATGTGTGTGCCAATAAAAAGAGATAAATGGTATAACCTTTCTATCACCCATGCCAAGTATGATGGATTGGTTATGCCATTTCCCTCTTGAATAATAGGTCTTGAGTTCAACTCCTCGTCGGCTAGATCTTTAGGTCTTTTAATTTTAATTAGTTTCCTACGACGTTAAATTAGTTTCTCTCTCTTTCTCTCTCAATGTGTGTGCGTTTTTTTGTTTATGCATGTTTTCTCTCTCTTTTCCTTTCTCAATGTGTGCGTTTTTTGTTTATGCATGTTCTCTCTCTCTTTTCCTCTCTCAATGTGTGCGTTTTTTGTTTATGCATGCTCTCTCTCTCTCTTTTCCTCTCTCAATGTGTGTGTGCATTATTTGTTTATGTATGTGTGTGCGCGTTTTGGTTTATGTTTGTACTCTCTCTCTCTCTCTCTCTCTCTCTCTCTCTCAAAAACACTATGTGTGTGTGTGTGTGTGTGAGAGAGAGAGAGAGAGAGAGAGAGAGAGAGGGAGAGAGAAAGAGGGGAAGGGAACATGAGAGTGAGGAGAGGGAAGGAGCATACCTGGCTCTCCTTCCTCTCCTCGTGTGTGTGTGTGTGTGGAGAAGAAAGAGAGAGAGAGAGAGAGAGGGAGAGCGTTACCTGCTCCTTGCTTGAGGGCGCCGAAAAACTCAGATCTGAGATTTGAGTTTTTGGGCGCTCTCTGTTATTTTTTTAGCCCAACCGGCGTCGCTATGAGCGTCGCAAGTAAATTTGCGACGCTCATAGCGACGCCGGGAATTTTTTTTTTGAGCGTCGCTATGTGAGCGTCGCTAATATGAATAACCTCTTGTAGTGTCCTTTTGTTCATAAGCCACATCATCTCCATTGTAATCCTTTATCTGTAATTCCAATTGCAACAGTATATTCCAGTTATACCTACTCTGTACTCAGTAATCTGAATCTGAATTTGAAAATCATTCTCAGTACTTAGTCTGGTTCTTATTCTAGTAGATGTATTACAATTCAGTTTCTGTTCCTTTGTCCAATCTACTGTCTGAACTAATACATCACCAGTATAGCTGAAAGCTTCTAACACTGGAATTAGCTATCTCAAGAGATCAGCTCCAATTCCATTTTGGCGATCACGATGGCTAGAGCTGAAGCTCGTTGACTGAGACACTCTTCTCCGAGTTGGAAGTTCTCAGCTACAGCAATGACACCCAAAACCAATCGTGGCCAGAAATCAACCAACCGTATTGATACTATTCCTGAGGAGTCGGGAAGAGAATCTGACCCCAAGCAAGAGAGGGTGACTAAAACTGAGGCTCATGAGGAGCATAGTCAGGCTGATGAGACGCAGGACTCACATCATTCCAGTCACTCTAGATGCAGACGGGCAGAGAGGGAAGCACGGAAGGCGAAACGTTCTCGGTCCAGGCAGGGGGATGAGGGTACCAAAGGTAGTTAAGGCAGTCGCCACACTTCTAGTAGACAGGCCAGAGAGGACACTGACACAGAGACAGAAACAGATATTGATTGGGATGCAGATATTGACAACTGTAAGAAGACTCCAAAGCGCCGTTCAGACTCTAAGAGGCGAAGCGGCAGAACTAGTAGTAATTGGAATGATTACACATCCTCACTGAAAATCTCTTTTCCAGTATTCAAAGGGGGCAAGAAGGATGATCCGGATGTTCACATCCAGGCTTTTGAGCAGTATGCAGAGCTGAAGAATATTGATGAGGATGATTGGGGGGAATACTTTCCGCAAACTTTGAAGGAGGCAGCGAGAAAGTGGTACTACCATTACCCCGCTTGTCAGCTTAGATCCTATAACAAACTACTTAAAGCCTTCAGATTGGAGTATTCCAATAACCGAGGTGATGAAGATATTCTTTGTGAACTGGATAAGATCAAGCAGCGGAATCTGTCAGTCCGAAGCTATGTGGAGAAAATCAAAGAGCTGACATGGCAGTTGCAGGAACCGCCGTCAGAAAAGTGACTACGTGCATGGTTTTTGAATGGCTTTCGAAGCAAGAAGCTTAGAGAGCAGGAGGTACTAGCACCAACCAAGAAATTCAATGATCTGGTACAGCGGGCACTGAAGCTGGAACAACAGGCCAAGAAGGAAAAGAGCCATAAAAAGAGAAGATCCAGTAGTGGTAGTTCTTCTACTGAGAACTCTGATTCCAGCGAAGTGTCCAACAGCTCTGAAAGTAGCTCTAATGAGAGGTCCAAGGATAAGTCAAAAAAGGGATCTTGGACTAAGAAGATTGAAGAGATGGCTAGGCAGATTGCCAAGATTAGCCACACCAGACAACCACTAAGGATAATGGAGACTTGGTGTTCAAAATGCAAATCCAAGGACCATGTTTCCAACGAGTGCCCACAATGTACTTACTGTAAGGCCTTTGGCCATTTATGGAATAATTGTGGTATCAGGATTCATCACTTTAAGAAGGGCAAAGAACTGTCAGTGGTAGCCTATACGGAACCAGTAAGAGTGGAACCCGCCAAAGCTTCTCAAGAGGAGAAACCAGGTACTAGTGGTACTGGTCAAGGGCGCGGCAAATACCAAGCGGGTACTGGCCGAGGCAAAAGGCATGGCAACTTCCAGATTGAATTGCTAAACTTCTGGAAAGTACGGGCATTTTGTGGCTCAATGCCCTGACGCACCTACACCTGCTCTGCTACTGAGGCAAAGGCACCAGAGCCAGTCCCAGTAGGGGCAGCAAAGGAGTAGTAATTGAAGAAATTCCAGATACTCCAAAAAAACCAGTCACTGCTGAAAGCAGCAAATGGGCTCAACAAAGAGAGGTATGGAAGGCCAAGGGAAAAGAGAAGGTGGTAGATGAATGGCAGGAGCAGAGAGAATTAGCGGCAAAAATCATGGAGGATTTAGCCAAGAAGCTGTCAGAGCAGCCAGAAAGTTCTGAAGCCCGAGTCATTCAAAAGATACCAGCCCAATCTACTGAGAAAGATCAGTCGATACCTAGCATACCTGAGACCATGCTAGCTGCGGTACAAGGAATGATTGGTGAACTGGGAGTTGATAGAAGAACTGGAAGCACTGCAAGGGAGGAATGGCAGTGTGAAGATACGACCACTTCTTCGAGCTCCGACAACCAGTCTGATCAGGAGAAAGAAGAAATCCATGTTAAGGTCTGTGATAGAAAGCTTACTGTGGAGCTGGAAGATATCAGAAGAACCTTGCTTGAAGTGGCAAACTTCATCAGACAGCGCAGGAAAGCTGAAGCGGAGGCCAGAACAGTTGATCTGGCAGCTGTCCGAGATGATGAGTACCGCTCATTCAGGTGGATTACAAGGTTCGGAAGCAATGGGAACCACTTTCAAGTGTAGTCAGGCTGAACAAGGTTATACAACCACTGATTGAGAAACCCTTGTAATGGTTTTCAACGCTACAAAGTTCAGGCATTACTTGCTAGGCAAACTATTTCATTTCTATGTGGATCATCAGGCTCTTCTATTCTTGATTAATAAAGTCATTATTCAAGGCAGGCTAATACGGTGGATAATGGTCCTGATGGAGTTTGAATTCAAAATTTTTCATAAGACTGGCAAGAATCAATGTGGAGCTGATTTCTATCCAGAAGCACAGAGGGTTATTCAGAAGTATCCTTGAGGGACGAAGCAGTGGATGCTGAATTATTTCAGCTAGAAGAGGGAGAATCAGTTGACCCTGAATGGTATGATGTTTATCAGTTTCTTTCTCAAGGTGCTTTCCTAGATGAGTGGAAGCAGAACAAGAAGAAGGCTTTGGTCATCAAGAGATTGAAGTGTACTATCATTGGGGGCTCACTTTATCAATTAGGTGTTGATGGTATTCTTCAGTGTTGTGTGCCTATGGAAGGGAGAATGCAAGTCATCTCAGAGGCACACGATGGCAAATCTGGTGGACATTTTTCCAATGAAGTTACCTACAAGAAGATTCTGCAAGCTGGTCTATGGTGGCAAACATTAAAAGCTGATGTTAGAAGGTTTTGCAAAACTTGTGACATATGCCAAAGAATGGGTAGACCTACAGTTGCAGATATGACTCCTTTAACGCCAGTACAACCACTGGGTGTTTTCATGAAATGGGGCTTAGATTTTATGGGACCTTTTAAGAAGAAACGCTAAGGATCTTCCTAACAAAACAACCAAATCAACTACAAGGTTTGTTTTTGAGAATATTGTCTGTCGCTATGGATATCCGGTAGAGATTGTGTCGGACGAAGGGACACATTTTATCAATGACACCATGGAGATTCTACTGGATATGCTTTCAGTCAAGCATTGGAAATCTACCCCTTATTATCCCAGATGCAATGGATAGGTTGAAAGTAGTAACAAGAAAATTAAGACTATTCTCACTAAGGTTGTGCAGAAGAAGCCAGACCAGTGGGATTTGAAACTCCAGACTGCTTTATGGGCGTATAGGACAACTTACAAGGTCACTACCGGGTTGACACCATTCAGAATGGTGTATGACACTGAAGCTGTGGTTCCTATGGAGTTTTTTAGCCCAAGTCTGAGAATGGCTACGAAATATGGGTTAGACTTCAACCATAATCCGAAAAGACGCCTGGATGAGCTTATGCAGTTAGATGAACTCAGGTAACGGGCTATGCTGGAACAAGAGATTGTTTAGCAACAAAGGAAGCACTGGCATGATTGCAGAATTAAGGTCCGGGAATTTTAGAAAGGGGATCTGGTGCTTCTCTATCAGTCTAGATTGGGTCCTAAGAAGCCAAACCTGAAGATTGCCTGGGCAGGACCATTTGAGGTAGATTGGGTTTTCTCCAATGGCAAAGTAAGGTTGAAAGATTTATCTGGATTATTGCTGCCAGGAGTGTATAATGGTGCGAAGATCAAGCCTACTATTCCGAAGCTAGAGAGCCTTCTGGCCAGGAACAAGGTACTAGGGAGCTAGGAACTACAGATCGAGAGATACCAGTTCCAGTTTCAAGACTAGTGCCAGTAGAACCAAGCCACATTGGTACCAGGACCAGTACCAGTGTGATCAAGCCAGATTGGGGCCCAACCCAGTGTCAGTGGGAACACATTTTTCAGTTTTTAAGCACCCAACGATCAGATGGCACTCCAGTAGTAATCATTACAAGGATGGGTAGAAGTCTTGTTGAATGCATGTTTGCCACGACAGCAGCGACGCACAAAAGTTTAGGAATGGCGAGTGGTGGAGCTTTTATGGCGCGAACGCATATAACAGTAAGGAGAGTCGGCATTTTTCCTCACAAATCTCCTGCGTGGCGATTCCCTCTTGTTGTCCATTCGCCATCGCCAAGCTCTGAGGTATCTTCACTACAGCCGCAGACTTCATCTTCTGAAGAGACAGTCGACTGTCGTCTAGCTTTGCCAGCAACACCTGGGTATGGATTTGAAGCATCAAGTAAGTCTTTCTCTTCCTCACCTGTTTCGTCATCTTCATAGTGTATGGGTAGGAAGAAGCCTTCAGACAAGATGCAGGAATATCTCGATGAAACCCAAGCTATTGTCACTGTTGCAAAGGCAAGCCTTCCCATCATCCCTTACAGCAAGATTCAGCGTTACGTGCTCACTGACCAAGCTATGGATTTGCTGCAACTGTGGGATTTACGGGTGGTTCTGCAAGCCACAAGAATCGCTTTTGGCGTAGCCATCATCAAGCAGGTTCTCGACTCTTTCAATGCTGAAGATGGCAGTGCTATGGTGTATGGAAAAAAGGTGTCTGCTACACCATACGACATAGATTTTGCATTTTGCATGCCAAATGAGCCCAAGCCGTTTGTGGCAACTGCACAGCAGATCAGTATAGTCCTGAAGGAGGATGAGGCTGCCAAGTGGAAAAGAAAAGCCAGTGGTCAAGGGATTCTAGTGGCCGGACTGGAAGCTTCTGCTCCTTACAGGTTTATAGCTGAAGCTGTTAGTATTAAGAATAATCCAACATATGTGTCAGAGAAGGTTTCCGCTATGCTGTTAGCAAAGACATTGGATTTAAAGGTTTCTATCAACCTTTGTCAGATCTTGTCACACAATGTGCTTCAACAAACTGCCAAGTTGAAATCCCAGAGTGTTTTTAAAGCTTGGTATGTTTGGCAATTTTTATATTGGGCAACTGCTCCAGATGGTCATAATCAGGTAAGAATGGCTTGGAGTGAGAAGCCAGTTCCAGAATAAAAAAATATTGATTAATCTTCGGATGAAGAAACCACGGACAGTCAGAGCACTCCGACTTGTCTGAAAAGGAAGGCTACCCAAGATGAATCTGGCAGCTCGAAGAAACCGAAGACGACACTGATAAAGAGAAGTGCTTTTTTGAAGCAGATAGAGAGTCAAGTCAAGGTAGTGACTACTAAAAAGACTCTAGTTAGCCAGGCTGACAAACAACCTGCTCAGACCATTGAAGTCAACCAGTCAGTAGGACAGATTACAACCACTACTGGTACTGACAAAGATAAGGCAAAAGCACCTACCTCTGATAAGGCAGCAAAACAGTTGGATAAGGGTAAAGGTCAACTGGACAAGGGCAAAGGTCCAACATCTCCAACCTTACTGGGTGGCGTCTCCATCCCAAACAATGAAGAAACTCTGCACCTGATGAAGAGGGACAGGTTGCAGCAGCTGCAAACCCATCCACTGAAAGGGCATCTCTTCCTACAAAAATCTGATTATGTAGCCTTCCCCTATATGGCTCCTGTTACAGTGTATGAGCCCATTGATTCTGACCCAGCAACGGTCAATGACGGATGTTCAGTCCTCATCCAATCCAGTCCTCATGGAACACTATTGTTAACTGTATGGGATAGATGCTGGACGGTGCAGGGTCAGAAGAAGAACTGAATAAGGTTAAAGATGATTTGAAGGGAGCCGAAGACCAGATTGAGAAGCTGAAGGAAGCACGAGACAACCAGAATCTGCGCCACAAGCTACTTGAAGCTCATTCAGAGAGGTCTATTAAGCTACTAGAAAGCAAGTTAGCTAGGGCGGAGTCTGATATGCAGATTGTGAAGGAAGAAAGGGATGAAGCACAGAGAGCTGCAGATCGGGTGGACACGATGCTGAAAATGAAGAGAGTTGACTTCAACTCCTTGCTGCTTCGTCATATAGCTCTGAAGACTTCCCTCATTTTGACAGATATATTTATAATAACTTGGCTGAAATTTTAAATCCAGCAAGCAATGCTGTCTTTGATCTCGAGAACTTGAAGTCTCTTATGGAGACCATGCAGAGTGACTTGCAAGACAAAGTTGCTGAATATAATAATGCTCTGGCAAATCAAGCAATCCTAGATTATATTGAACAACAGAATTCCCTTGAAGAAGCAGAAGAAGATAAGGAAGAAGAAGACGATGATAAGGAGGAGGATGACCAAGACACATAGCATACTAATGATGATGATGATGATGCCTCTCCTCCGTCTCCACCTCCAGAACCTGGTACTGGTGGCACAGGGCCAACTGAAGGAAGTCCGTCACAGCCAGACCAGCCAGACCAGAATGAAGAGCAAAAGTCAGGCACTCAGCAGCCAGAAGAACAACGACCTAGTCACACTGGAAATCAGCCAACAAACCAGTCCCAGCACAATAGGGAGAATAAAGGAAAAAGTAAAGTTATGGCTAAAGGACCAGCAGCAGCTGATGAGCAGAATTCATTACAGCTTATCACACTTAACAGGAGATTGAGACATCAGCAGGCTCCCATAACCAGGCAATATCTGGCGGATGATGATCTCCTATCTGATCTGGAACGTTTTCAACGACTGTATGTTGGAGCCAGGGAAATGGTGGAGCACTGGAAATCAGACTCTTTTTATGATCAAGAGACTTGCCATTTACTTGCGCATCCCAGCACAGTCCAGCTGTTGGAAAGGGTACCTGAATGGATAATCACTGCTGAAGAGAGAGTGACCAACCCACATTTGCAATGACAGTCTACTACAGATTGTCGCTCTCTAGCTCTCGAATTAGAACTTTTGCTGAGAAATAAGCCCACATACAAATGTATGAAGGATGTTAGAAATCAGTTGAAAAAGGTTTTGGTGCAGATGAAAATTGCTAGAGGAGTCTTGGATCAAAGGGTGCGGGCCATTCTTGAAGATCAGACGGCCACCAGTAAAGGACCTCAGACTAGAATGTCAGTCGGAGAACAGGCAACTGCTCTCCGGAAACTGTTTCAGCTGGTGAGAGTAACCAGAAAAATGATGCAGCAAGAGAACCAGGTTGTTCTCAACTTCTTAGAATTTGTGCCTGATTTTCCAGTTCTCTTGTATGCTTTACTAGCAAGAGAGACAGAATTGCCAAGCTTTTTTCCAGCACTTTACCCTCAACATCCAGAACCAGTCGATTGCCTTACATATTTCAAGATTATTGATGAGCTCCAGGATTGGTATGAGCGATCGACTATGGAATGGAAAACTTGGCTAACACCGTTCAATGATGCTCTCCAACTGAATGATATTCAGGAGCTAAAATTGGAGATGCAGAGGATCAGGCTGTGTATGGGTCAGTGGAAGATTCAGATCAGAGGCCTTACCAAGATCACCAATCAATTGCTGCAACTTATTGTTGAGTCCTCTAAACTGCCTGAAAGGGATATTGTAGCTAAGTCAGGCCTAGTACCACAGTATAGAGAGATGGCTGAGATTCTTTTTGAAGCTCGGGTCAAAACCAATCAGCCTCTCCCAGAAGGATGGATCCATACAGCTTCGCATTGTCACAATCTGGCCAGAACGAGGATCACCAAAGGCAGACGCACGCTCTATGATCCTGACATCAAAACCTATCATTCTCTTACGCCTTATAAAGTGGAGATGACCACATAAAGGCGGGATCAGCTTGAACAGGAGGCCATTTACAGACTCATTCAGAAGGAGAATGTTGGCACTCGGACTTCTCAGATGCCATCCACGCCAAAGGGTAAAAGGAAGCTCGTTCAGTGGAAGGATACTGGGTAGTTCCATCTCAGAATTCAGTTGGAGGCTTTTTCCTTCTCAGCTGGAAGGTTGATATCAGTCTGTGTAGATGACGAGAGCTCTACACTGACCTTTCCAGGTGGCTCTCTATCATTGGTCAAGTCCAGTCTTCAGAATCAGAATCAGATGGTGGATTTTTTCTCTTCAAACCAGAATTAGATAGGGGATTTGTTTTTCAAAAATTTTGGAATCTTGCCAAAATTCAAGAAAGGAGGGAAGGATGTAGATGGCTGAGATAGTTTCACTAGGTGGGAACCGTCTCCTGTGGGACAGGCAGCGAATCAGTCAGTAATTACTACGGTAATTACCATGGTAAACCAAAGGCATATAAATAGGGCCCATTACATTGTTATCGGGTTAGCGTTTTGGTGGCATTTGTTGGCAATTGTACTTGGGTTATCAATCATTGGCAGTTGTTGTCGGTTGTACTGTGCATATCCTTTTGTTCATAAGCCACATCATCTCCATTGTAATCCTTTATCTGTAATTCCAATTACAACAGTATATTCCAGTTATGCCTACTGTGTACTCAACAATCTGAATCTGAATTTGAATTTGAATCTGAATATCATTCTCTGTACTTAGTCTGGTTCTTATTCCAGTAGATGTATTCCAGTTCAGTTTCTGTTCTTTTGTCCAGTCGACTGTCTGAACTAATACATCACGAGTAGCTGAAAGCTTCTAACACTGGAATTAGCTATCTCAAGAGATCAACTCCAATTCCATATTGCATAAGGTATTGCATACTTTAAAGATTTCAAAAAAAGTACGCCAAAAGTAGCCAAGATAGCTAGCTCTGTCGAAGGCATCAAGGAATTCTATGTTCTGTCTTCCTTCTATGAAAGCGTAGTTTTTTCATACACAAGCATAGGAAAGCACACAAAACATGTTTTGTAGAGTAAAACATAACCATATTTTGATACAACACACATGCATATACACATGGGCATCACTACACGAAAGAGGAAATGCAAGGGAAACTCCACAGTATCATATCTCCAAGTAAATACAAGCATATGCATAATATGCATAAGTAATACTAAACAAGGTAGTAATAATCGGCATAATTACTACCAGTTTCAATCCATAAACAAAGGTGAAGCCATTCCCGTTATAGAACACGCGTACAAGTGAACACATGTCGACGGCTAATTCAGTTCAGGTAACAAGACACTTCTTGCTTTGATTTTATTCATAAGTTCTCTATATGGTTTGAACTCTCAATGAAAAGTAGCAATGTGATATACATTGAAAAACAACATAGTAGATATAAGTGATTATGATATATCAATCAGATTGTGAAAACCTCATGTGAGGGAAAAGTTACAAAGACTAGATTACTGAGATTTTTTGAAAAAAGACTATAATACAAAGGAAATACTGGCGATTTTTTTGCAAATTAAAGTACCCATAAGTAACAACACAGCGGAGTAAACACTTTAAGGGTCTAGAAATAGCATTGTGATGGCAAGCAATAAACAAGTAAATAGGTACATAAGAAATGGCTTAAGAGTTACATAGCATTTGAATACATGCATTTGTTTCCGTTATACCAAAACTAAATGTAATAAGTGTCTGGAAGTAGCAAAGCCAAATACTTTGAGAAAAAGGTAGCAGAAGTAAGTAATTAAGATATAGCGTGTGGGCTATACAAACCTCTTGTAAGGATAAAACAGATACAAAGAGTACTTATGTTTTTTTGGTAGTAATACAAAGGAAATGCTGTTGCAATCTGTGTAAGATAGGATATAAATACATAACACGACAGTAACACTCTAATGATTAAAAAAAAGCATTTATATATATATATATATAGAAATGAAAAAAAGTGAGTGTGTGACAACCTCCTGTGAGGATATTTGGTACTTTATATTACGGCTTTTTTTGAAAAAAGAAAGGTTTTACAAACAAAATGCTGCCGGAATTTTCACAAATTCAATATATAAAGGTTGGAAAAATGACTGTACATACGATAGAGATAGAAGTGCCTTAAAGACAACATCAAATATAGTTTGTAAGAATATTAAACTTATGGGTGTAACCATTGTTGACAAACAGGAGTACAGGCAGACAGCTAGGATGAGCGTCACTCGAGATGTTTTTAAGCTACAACAAATTCGGGACAAGCTCATGGCAGCACATAAAGGGAAAAAGAGAACCAAGCCAGTAGCAATTAGATACCCTATCTCTAAGCCGTGTAAACCTATAAAAACTTTCACAGACCGTAATCGACCCTACTTACCTAGACAAGCAAAAGAAAACATAAGATATGATTTGGAGTATGGTTGGGGTCCAGGGTGTGACAACAATAACAAGCAGTGGACAACAATAACAAGCAGTGGGGATTGCTTGATATACCTATCACCCATTTAGTGCAAATTGATTCTAATTAATTGTACTTGTGGTTGTTGGCAGGTAAAGATCCCTGCTCTCATCTGGTAGGAGTTCCGGCTTTAACTCCTACTTTGTCATGTATCAAAGTATCTTGTAATGTACTTTTTATCAAGAGATTGGTTTTCTTCTATACACAATGTACCTTTGCAACCAGTATTTAAATTTATCAATATATGGTTTTGAAAGATGGGATTTTTAAATTCAAACACACACACACACACACACACACCACATCTCCCTAGCCCCTCAAACCCGCTCTCTCTCCACCTCTCGCTCCCTCTCTCTCTCTCTCTCTCTCTCTCTCTCTCTCTCTCTCTCTCTCTCTCTTTTCCCCCCCGTTCAGCCTGTAGGTGCACAAAAGTCTCTCTCTCTCTCTCTCTCTCTCTCTCTCTACACACATACACACCTGACACACACACACACACACACACACACACACACACACACACACACACACACACACACACACACACACACACACCACCCACACCCACACGCACACCCACACCCACACCCACACCCTCCACCCCTCAGCCTCTTGCCCTCACTCATGCTCTCTTTAGTCGGCCCAACACGTAAAAAGATTATAAAAATATATTTAATAAAATCTTATTTATTACTCTCGTTCCCATGCACCCTCTTGCCGACACACACACACACACACACACACACACACGCACACACACACACACACACACACACACACACACACACACACTTACACACTTACACACTCACACACAACCTCGAGCCATACACTCACACACTCATAACACTTTATAAAAATACTCACACAATTACATACACACATATATGCACATACATACACGAGCACGCATATGCACACTCACACATACGCCATATGCACCCAAAAAAGTAAAAAAACTAAGGAACTCGGTGTCGACATCCAATGCCAAAGAAGAAGGACGGCCAAATCACGCAAAAGCAATGCAAAATCAAGAAGTGATGTCGAATGCATGCCCTAGCCGGCCTCGAAACGGGGGCGAATGCGCTACACCGAGGCACCAGCAAGGCTCGTCATTCGACGGCATCTCATCCACGACGCATCTCCGCAGTAACATCCGTAGGGTATTATTATTTTCCGGTTTCAAGCCAAAAATTTTGTATAAAAACCCATTGTAAATTGCCACACGTCTTTAGGTGATGGTCACAAAGGCCCACCTAGGAGATAGCATTTTAAAAATTCTCCTAAGACAAAGCAAGGGTCAGCCATATGGGACCCAACTCCTTGCTTTGTCTCTCCTGATTAGGCCCGTAACCTAATCGGATTACCCTAACCTAATGCAGCCTACACCTATAAAAGGGCACTGAGAGGTCACTATCAGGGGGAGACTAGCAACACTTGAAGAGGAGGGAGAGGGGATTTTGGGGCAGCATTTTGGGAGAACACTCTGGGAGAGTGGTGTAACATCTTGGGCGGTACTTGAGCATTGGGGTTTGGGAAATAGCACTATGAGAAGGAAGTCATGTCCACACCTTGACTCCAAGGGTCGCCATACACTCATGAGAGTAGAATCAGGCTCTCTCTCTCTCTCTCTCTCTCTCTCTCTCTCTCTCTCTCTATCACCATAGTCGCCATCTCGCCGAAGCTAAGGTCTTTGTAAATATTGCATTGAATCAAGTTTCCCTCACATCCCAAGGGGTTTTCATCACCTACGTCTCTCTCTCTCTTGCTCTCTCTCTCTCTCTATCTTTCTATCTCTACGGTGTGCAGTGTTTGTGCTATTTTAAATCACCGCTGTCCACGTCCTAGCCGCTCAAAGCTAGGTGGTGCCCCCTGTTCATTTCTCGTGGCCAGCTCGGCGTGCATGATCCTGGCGTTTGAGGCTGTCGAGGTCCGTGTCGTGCCTTGCGCTCATCAGTAGTTTCAAAGTAGTGCGCACTTTAAAATATCGTATCCCTATACCTGAAGCCCCCACCTTACACTTGTATTTATATCCTTGGTGCACTCCCTCAACCATTCCCCAATTATCTCCAAATACAAGTTTTAGTGCTTCATACATGACATTCTTGCTACAAAACATAGTAGGTGTGATACAGATTGGCTATGTCTTGAATAGGTGTACAAAAACATGCATGGGGCAGCACCAACTGAGCCCTACTGATCTGGAAGCCTTTCCAAAGTTTAATGAGGAGCATATCGAAAAGAATCTTCTCCTTCAGTGAGAAGAGTGACCACACATCGGGTTGTGGCCATTTCGGACTCAGCAATGAAGGTTTGTCAACAACAATGATCTTACCATATCCATTTTTTGAGGCCGACACTACATACATGTGTGAGTAGAAGAAGATTCTACGTTGTAGCAGAATCGAAGGTGGTGAGTTGAGAAGCATCATAACACCAATTTCCGCATGAAGAGCGTTGAAGGTTTCTGTGAGACTCTTGATTGGTTCTTCCTCAACAAAGTTGGATGGGAATATATCTATGACAACACCAAAAACTATCAAGTCCAAAAAAATAACAAGTGTTTACAATCAGCAACAACCAACAATGTTTTACGACTTACAATGTATTGGGAAATGTCTTGAGCTTCCATTCCTCAAGCGCATGGAGCGCCAAGAGTACACGTGTTGAACAATGGCCACGGTGCCATTGAATCTATGGTTATTGAAACCAAGAAGTCTCCCCTTCCAATGTTCGTCAAGGTTGCCACGGTTTCAAACTCGATGAGGCCCGATAGCTGCAGGTTGCATGAAGATCCAATATCCTTTAGAAAACACTTGCGGCACACATTCCCCATCAAAATCCCTAGTGTTATGCAAGCAAACCGCCTCTATCTCATCCTTTGGCTTCCTTGAAGTGGAGGGGATTGACATGGTAGCACCAGAAGAAGAAGAGTTGCGGTGTTAGAGAGAGAGGCCTGTTGCTTTAGGAGTGAAATGAGAAGGAATGGTTGAATGGGAAACAAGGGGAGAAGAAGTAGTTGAAATGGATGGTGTGGATGAAAGGGGGAGACAGGTCGTGTACCTATGGAAAGCTTCCATTTGTGATGCAGCTATGGAAAGCTTGGCAAGAGGGGGAGAAGTGGCTCAATGGGGAGCAAGGGGAGAAGAAGCAGTTCAAAGGGATGGTGTGGATGAAAGGGGGAGATAGTGGTGCAGCTATGGAAAGCTTCCTCATGTGCTACAGCTATGGAAATCTTGGAGGCAAAAGGAGAAAGAGAAGAGAGAAGAGGTAGAATAGAGGGTACTGCTGAGAAATGCAGATTTTGGTCAAAGAAAATAGTTTTTTGACCATGTATTTGGTTAGGAGAGCTTTTGGAGAGTGAAAAGTGAGATTTAGAGAATTTTTTTTGAAATTTTAGGGTTATTTTATGGGCGCCCATGAAAATGGAGGGAACCCTCCCCCCCCCTCTTTCCCCCTTCTCTTCTTTCTAGGCGACAAAGCTATAATGACGAAAACAAATAGGTCCCCATGCCCCCTACTACCCTACCTTTTGAGAGGGTATAGCTGTGGCCACCCCCCTCTTCCTGTTGGTCCATGCTTAATCATGCTTAATCACCCCTTAAGCTAAATTTCCCTTTTGGGGTTCATATTTTCCTAATGTTTGGGGCACTTTGTGACCCTTTAAGCACTCTGCAGCAGTTTAAAGCACTTTGGGGCACTTGAAAGCACTCTGAAGCACTTTGTGGCACTTTCAAGCACTACAAGGCACTTTCAAGCAACCTGTCATGCACTTTGGTGCCCTTTGAAGCACTCTGCAACACTTTGGGAAATTTGAAAGCACTTTGAAGCACTTCAATACACTTTAAGAGAAGTTTGAGGCACTGTGTGGCACTTGATAGCACTTTGAAGCACTTTACCAGCACTTTGGTGTACGTTGAACTACTTTGGTGCACTTTGGAAGCACTCGAAACTACTTGGTGGCACTTTAAATGCACTTTCAAGCACTTTGTGGCACTTCAAAGCACTCTGAGGCACTATGCAGCACTTTCAAGCACTATGAAGCACTTTGAGACACTTTGGTCCACTTAATTGAACTGTGTGGCACTTTGAAGCACGCTGAAGCACGTTGAAGCACTGTAAAGCATTTTTTGATGCTTTGAAGCACTTTGAAGAGCTTTGAAGCACTCTGCAACACTTTAAATCACTTTTGGGCATTTGATAGCACTCTGAAGTGCACTTTAAGGGCTCTTTGAAAGCACTTCAATGCTATTTAAGGGCACTCTGAGGCACTCTGCAGCACTCCAAAGCACTTTAGAGTTTAGAAAGCACTTTGAAGCACTCTAAAGTACTTTGTGGAACTTTCAAGCACCATGAAGCACTTTAGTGCACTTTGGAAGCGCTCTAAAATACTTTGAAGCAATTTTTGGCACTTTCAAACACACTAAGATGCACTTTTTGGTGCTTTCAAGCATTTTGCAGGCTCTAACAGATGCACTTTGAATCACTGTTAGACACTTATAAAGAACTTCAAAGCTTTTGCAAGCACCCAAAATTACTAAGTAAACTATTGTGACACACTTTGAAGATGTTCTGACAGATATACCTGAGGTAAATCGAGGAGATGCTTTGGATGCACCACATGTGTCCTCTTCTCGATTCTCTTTTGAATGACATCTTTCTTGTTTGGGGAGATGCAGGTTTCCATTGACCAGAATTGAAACACAATTTCTCTGATTTTGATTATTAAGGTACTGGTCCTATGCTGTTGACATTGACACGTGTCTAAGGAAAGTGACCCCTCCTTCATATCAGTTTGCAGTTGGAAACGATTCGAAATCTGGATCTCGCAACATTTCTTCAATGAAGTCTTAATGCCTTTGCAATATCATTATTGTTCATTAATTGTCAGCCCCATTGACTCCATTGAGACATGCCTTAACAATAGCCCGTTTCAAAAATAGCTCATTGTTTGAACGAGGAGTCTTTACCTTAGACAATGTATGACAAATGTTAGAGAAAATTAGCCTCCCAACTGTCTCTGGTGTGGGTTGCAACACTGAGAACCTTGGATAACTGCGAAGTTGCTGTAGGATGCTCCATTGAAGACCCTCGAAAAGCCTGTTTGTTTGATTACGCCAACACTTAGCAACTGCCCTACAAATTTTCTTACAGGTCTCGGCTATTTTCATCTGCAACGAAGATCTTCCCATGTCCCTTGAGTTGAAGGGGACTTTTTGATCTTCCCTCTATCACCTCAAAATGTGCTTTTCCCGTGGAAGTATGTACAATGTTATTGTAAGCATACTCCACTAAGGGTAAGTATTTCTCCCATTGGGACTTTTGATCTACTTCTATGACATAAGACTTTAGTAGATAGAGAATTATCAGGTTAGCTATTTCACTTTGGCCATCCGTTGCGGGATGATAGGCCAAAGAGAAGTTTAGCTTTGTACCTAAATTCTCAAAGAGACCCTTCCAAAAATTAATGGTCATTTTAGGATCCCTATCTAACACTATGGACATTGGTGGCAAGCCATGGTACTTGAAGATTTGTGATATAAAGACGGTTTCCATTTGACGAGCCTTGATAGTCATTCTGACAGGTATGAAATGCGCTTGTTTGCTAAACTTATCTACTATCGTCCATATTCTTGTATTCCCATGGATAGACTTGGGCAATCTAAAGATAAAATCCATGGTGCTAGCAGCAAGTCAGCACGGATACCATTTTTCTGAGTTCTCATTGTAAAACATTATTATTTTGATAAATCAAAAATATTATAATTCTTATTTTCTTGACTAAACTGTAATTAATGAGCCAGGGCTACAAGCTTCTAGATTGTATTAACTTGTCATTACCCATCTTTGGTAGAACTCTTAGATTATTAGTTTTGACCACCACCAAAAACCTTGGCTAAGGTATAAAAGCCAATTTTTGTAAGTTATTTTTCAATTTTTGGATATAAAATACACAGCGTGAGCTAATGACGCTCACTCTCTCCTTCTCACGCTTCCTACTCCCTCCCCGATTGTCACATTGCAGTCGCGTTTGTTGCATTGCAACCGCATGTAAGAGCTCTACGCATTGACGTAAGCAGTTCACAGTAATTCGTAGCTTTTGGCATCCCCGACCTACGGCCTAATTTCATCATAACTAGGAATTTATACTTTCAAATCGAGAACTAAGCATAGGCGGGGTATTGGGGCATCATTGCTAGGCATTTAGATGCATTCTGGGTCAAAAACGACCAGGTCAAAAATCCACTGCTGTTAATGATCGCGATTTTGAAACTTGACCTAAAATGGGATTTGAGACCACAAGCATGTGTGCCAAAGTCTTATAAACATGTCCTAGAAGTTCCATTACGTTTGGATGTCATTTGATGCTGTAACAAATGTGATTTGTTTGCCGATGAGCGATTGGGTTTTTAGTGATTTCAGTCACTTGAGTGTAGCTTGAGTTAGATGCGAGTTGTTAGTTGTTTTCCAAGAGATTGACAACCTCTTGTAGCCTCTATGCACTAGTCGAGTCAGCTTCGTCCCATGGATTGACAATT
Source organism: Adiantum capillus-veneris (assembly GCF_014529385.1). Taxonomy (NCBI): domain Eukaryota; kingdom Viridiplantae; phylum Streptophyta; class Polypodiopsida; order Polypodiales; family Pteridaceae; genus Adiantum; species Adiantum capillus-veneris. The sequence continues at coordinate 67,546,562 of NC_140936.1, forward strand.
TAATCGTGGTTCTCTATAATACTGCAATAAGATAGGTTGGTGAGGTTAAACATGCATCCCACATTTGGCACCGCTGCCGGGGATCGAAGAGACCTAAACTAGGAAAAAACACGAGTGTCTTGTGAAGTTATCCTTTAACTTCCTCTAGTCGCCTAGAGTTCAAAACTTTTTTTAGAAACCGCATAGCTTAAGATTGTCGTCTTTTGCTATGTAGAGGTAGCTTGGAAGTAATCATACTTGCTGAGTGCCTTTAGGATTGTAGAAATAGATTAGGATTTTGAGGATGATTGATATACAAGACAAGTCTTAAGATCAATGCTCAAAAAATCATAAAAGACAAGAAAACGAGTGTTTGTGGACACTTTCCACAACGCCATTGCATGAGAATCTAGGAGTAGGGTAAGTAGGATCCAAGGTGGATTTCAGAAAATTGCTCTCTCTCAAAGAATTAAGTGTGAATTGTTATTGGAAGTTGCAGAATTTCAGGTCTACGGTTAGAAATAGCACGAAAAGACTCGAAACCACTCAATCCAACTGGAGAGTAAGCGTAAAAGTTGTCTGAACCAGTTGGTAAGGTCAAGGAAACTTCGAGGTAAAAATTTCAAGAGTTGGTCAAAACTCAAATTATTTACTTTTTCTTGATATTTTAGGCTAAATTAAGTTTTGACTTGATTCATAGGCTTAAAATAGCTCATGTAAAGACTGTCTTTGAAAAAATTGCAAAAAAGTGTTCATTTCAAGCTTGAAGTTAGTAATCGCGATTATTAGCTTTTAGCTCAAATTTGACCAAGGTTCATACATCTGCCCCATTTTTCAACTTTTTTGACCAAGTGAGCATACCACTAGTTTTACCATGTTGTAATAAGCCCACAAACCAAATTTGGTAAGATTTGGATCACTGGAGTGAAAATTGTGACCAAATTTGCAAAGTTAATCTAGGGACAGAAAATTGATGACCATTTGACCCAAAAATTGTCCAAACTTGATGAAACTTGGCTAGTGACCTTAACTTGAGGTGCTTGACAGATATGTGTCAAAGTTGGAAAAAAAATTTACAAAAATTTAGTTAGAGTAAATAATCGCGATTATTTACATTTGCTTCAAAACTTGATAATTTTGCAAATGTGAGTATACCACAAGGTCAAGCATATCAAGTAGACCTCACAAATCAATTTTGGTGAAATTTGAATCACAGAAGTGAGACTTAAGCTAGATTCTTGAAATCAGAGTCTGCGGACACAAAACAGTTGATAAACTTGATCAGATTTTGTCCAAACTTGTTTAAACTTGTCCAAGGACTTTAACAGGTTGTATACTTGCTAGACCAAGCCAGAAAATGTAAAAAATTGACGAAAGTAACTAATCGTGATTATTTACTACTGCTACCTAGGGACATAAGCTTTGACTTTTGAACTTGTACAGTGTTAGACAAGCATAAAGCCACCGAGCAATTTTGGGTTCAATCGAATCCAAATTGGTACATGTTCACTCAATTTCCAGGTTGCAGATTAATCCTTTGATTTTTTGCTAAAGTCGAATGTGAAAGTTAGTTTGACTCCCATAGCTCAATTTGAAGTGATACACATAGACCAATCATGAGAGTTAGCAAAAACTCTACTATCTTTATAGAAGAATAACTAGCTTGATCAGGTTTGTACAGGAATTAGGTTGCAGATGCGGAATTAGTGGCTTGACAGAAAATTGCAATCAAATCAAGTGGAAATTGACGACAAGTCAATCCAAAGGTAAGTACTCTAACCAGGGCTTCATAAGTCTATGTGAACCTTAGATCTAGTCGTGTACTAAGAAATCAGGGCATACTCAGAGAAACCTCCAGTAGAGTATGCACCGAAGACAACGTGAATCAAGGCAATTTCTTGCACACAATCCTTGAAGAAGTCTTAGAAACTTTATTTGATTCAACATCTGAAATGTCTTCTTACTTGACTCATTCGAAAACCGGGATGACAATGCGCTATAAGCATATACTCTCTTTTTATAAAACTAACCGCCATGGAGCCCAGGTTTACTTGGACCCTAACGAGGAGTATGCTATTCACATCGATGACCATGGTATTGAGTTCGAAGAAGAGATTAGAGCAAACAAACAAGGAAAAATGTACATAGACAGAAATGGAACTCAGTATGTACAAGTCAAAAACCCTGATGTAGTAGACAAATGGGGGTTAGAAGTAAACACCATAATCCCAGATATGTCAGCAAAAGAAGGACCACCAACTTTAGAATTCAAGGGATACGATCAAGTAGATGTGAAGTCTTAGAAACTTTATTTGATTCAACATCTGAAATGTCTTCTTACTTGACTCATTCGAAAACCGGGATGACAATGCGCTATAAGCATATACTCTCTTTTTATAAAACTAACCGCCATGGAGCCCAGGTTTACTTGGACCCTAACGAGGAGTATGCTATTCACATCGATGACCATGGTATTGAGTTCGAAGAAGAGATTAGAGCAAACAAACAAGGAAAAATGTACATAGACAGAAATGGAACTCAGTATGTACAAGTCAAAAACCCTGATGTAGTAGACAAATGGGGGTTAGAAGTAAACACCATAATCCCAGATATGTCAGCAAAAGAAGGACCACCAACTTTAGAATTCAAGGGATACGATCAAGTAGATGTGAAGCCTTTGACATTAATGGCCTAGTACAGAAAATCCTAGGATCGGAGTCTATTGTTGGGAAGATAGAAACATAAAAGATCTTCTGTGGACTGTGCAACCAGGACAACTAACGGCCATGAAGATCATCTATATATTCAAGATCAAATATAAGGGATCAACAGATCTACCAACCTACTTGTTTAGGGATTGCTATAACAACAACTTTGTTATGATGACTTCCAAGGAGGTAGAACAAACCAAATACCAAGGGTATTCCATAAGGGATTGGATATTGGGACAAGGACCAGAAACAATTCCAAGAGATGAACACCGTGAGAGATCATCTGAGAGTAATGTTAAGAAACTAGAAACCACCTCAGCACGTAGAAAACCGGGTGACACTAAGGCCAGCCTAGGGCTACATGAGTCACTATTTCCAACATGGTTTGAAGGACTCGGAACAAGACCAACTGCCAGGAGACCGGGAGTTGAACCAAAGAGACGCGTCAGACCAGCTGATTTTTAGAAATGGGTCAGCAAATACAGTGGATTAGGGATCCATACGACCACTTAGCAAGCTTTAAGCAAGTGCTAAGAGGAAAACGTATATTCGATTTCTATACTCAATTCGAGGGGTTTGGAATGACATTAGAAGGAAAAGCATTGACATGGTTTCAAAACATTCCACCAAGGTCAATAATGGACTTGAACACATTAGCTTAAGGATTTGTAGCTGCTTGCTCCAAAATGGGAATCAAACATAATACGGTAGCTCAAATCTATAGCTTTAAACATAAACATGGTGAGTCTGTTAGGGATGTGCAACTCGAATGAAACAATACATTGCAAAATGTCCAGGGCTAGAGATACATGCAGAAGAACAACTCATTTCTTTGTTTCTAGAGGGACTGCTAAAGAAAGAGCTTCATGCTATACTCTATAGTAAAAAGCATACAATCCTAGAAGAGTGTGTGTCAGATGCTATTGAATTAGGAGACAATTGTGATATTTTTAATGAAGAAGATGTCCCTAAGGATAACCAAAGCAAGAAAACAACATCCACTAAACCAGCACAAGTGGGAACGGCTGCTGCAGCACCACTTTCAGGCATAGAAGATATGCTCAAAAGGATGAACGACATGATGAACAACATGCAAAAAGCACATATGAGGGGACCATGACAAGGGATACCTCAACAGTGACAACCAATCAGGCCACAAAAATGGTGTGCAATTGAGGGTAAATGGACCAACCATGAGACCCATAAGTGCTACTTTAGACTACAGTATGATGGAAATGTTCAGTACGTGCCCATGAGGCTACAAGGACAACCCATGTACAGATATCAACCTAATATGGCCCAAGCTCAAAGACCACCAATGGGCATGAAACGTCCTCAACCTGTGTTGGGACAACAACCTCCATACCCAGGACATAATGCAGTGCCTGTAAAATACATGCACTCTGAAGGAGTCATACATGAACAAGCATTAGTACCTGTTACAACCTATGTAGAGCCTAGTCCATCTACAATAATGGTAAAAGGAGATTGGTATAATTCACATCCACCACCAATGGAAGAAACCGCGACTTACGCTCCACTAGAGCTCGCACCAATGTATTATGTAGCTAATCAATGTGTCAGACCTCCCATGGTAAGACCCATGATTAAGCCAAGAATGGAAAACTATCACAACTGTGGTTCTGATGATCACTGGAAAAATGAATGTCCAGAGCCTGACAAAAACCTCAAGCCAGTTGAAGCCTATTGCATACAATGTTGCAAAAAGGGAGGACACTTTCTGGAAGATTGTCCTAAAAATCCTTTAAACAAAGGTAAAACTGTAGTAAACGTAGTCCAAGTGATACCTAGTAGCTCATCAGAGAGTGAACCGATTGTTCCAATCAAGGTAATCACTAGAGCTCAGGCCAAGAAAAAGAAACACAACTCCTCTGATGATTCGGAAAATACCAAAGTTTCCTCTCAAAGAATCAAAAGAAGCTAGAGCAAAAGATATGAGATGAGAAAACAAAAACAACGGGTTGAAATCGAGGAGAAAGCAAAAAATCTATTCCAGGAAAAGAAAGAAACTGGAAGTGAAATGAAGGAAACAACCGTGAAATCTGGAGGATCCATTTTGGTTGGTAAATTTTTGAGCCTATTAACGCAGCCTTGGAAGCCTACCAAGCAGGACTTAAAGCAGGCAAAAACATGAAAAACAAATGGAAAAACTATCCTTCTCTAGACATGGAAGCAGCTGAGCTGGAACCTTATCAAAATTTGGTAAGAATCATGCAAGGAATGCTAAAAAAACAAAAACCCAAGCTTGAAAGTATCGCAAAACCTGAAGAGCTTGTGGTAAGCGACACTAAAGAAAAATCCGATGTGGTAACCCTACCTTAAAACAAAAGAAACAGAACTTATGGTGTTGGACAACGAAGATGCCTTAGACGGAATTCCATTTATAGAGGAAGACTGGCTAGGACACTTATGGGAAAAAGTTAGAGAGATCAATGATGGGAGCCTCACTCTAAAGTCAGCTCCTATAGAGGAATTTTGGTTGGATAACCTACCTTCTGATATGAACATGGATGTACAATCCTTGTACGGGGATTTCGGATCTGAAGCTTCAGAGATGTCAAAACCATTGACCTTGTAAACATTACCTTTTTACTTGGGAGATAACGAAGATGAATCCATAGTGTGTAAGACCACTCAAGTAAAAAGAGTTGAACAGAACCTAAAAGTAGACAACATCCATTCAATCATGTCTACACCCATCCAATGCACTCTTACCCTTGGAAAACTGTTAAAACTCAGACCATATTTATGGAATGATCTATAGAAAACCCTAGAGAAGGTGGAGATAATGGGGTTAATCTCAAATTTTTTTGGGACAATTAAAAAAAGAAACGGACAACAAAGAGATTCGATCTGTTGCCATGAACAAAGTTGGAGAATATTACGAAGGGGAAGAAGGAAACACCACCCTTCCAGTGAAATATAATGACATTGAAACCATGGCAATACTGGATAATGGAGCAGGCATAGCCATAGCCACGAAAGCAACATGGGATCCTGGGGACAACCAGCCATTAGACAAACTCGAATGAAATTGCAATTGGCTGGCTGACACATTGAGAGACCATTAGGTTGCTTGAAAAGATGATAGTCACTTCCTGTGGAATTGAATATCAACACACTTTTGCCATCGTAGACTTTGGAAAAAAACTCAATTATGAAATCATATTGGGAAGACCTTTCATGCGACAGGTACAACTTATCCAAGATTGGGGAAACAATTACCTGTACTTGAAGCAAGTGGAATCTATAACAGAAGGAAATCTAAAAGATCACACTTATAGAGATGTCTTGAAAACACCCATACAAAAGTTTGATTTAGTTTCTTCGACTGAAACTAAGCTTCCATCCTGGTTAAACAAAGACACTCCTATTTGGATGTGTGGAGCTTTAGAAAATGGGAGTTTAAAATGAGAAGAATGCATTCTAGAAAGGGACTGCACAGACGAAGCCTATGTACCTGAACCCTTTCCAGAGCATTTGTTTGAGCCATTCGAGTGGACTCATATTTTAGCGACAATGGATGTATGTCTGAATACGTCTTTGCCTACTCAATTTTTCAATGAGGATGGCTACGACATAATTTCCATCCAAATGATTTCAACCCTCAACATTGAAGACAAAGATGAGGAACCTAAGGATTTGATGAAAGCTCAACAAATCTTTTTAGACCTCTATTACAATGAAACAGATGAGTTAGATGAACACTCACCTACCTCAGAAGGATCGGGGTCAGAAAAAGAACATGTGAGAGATAAGCTACTCTTGAAAGGAGGGGAGGAAAAGTTTTTTGACTTTCCAAACAAGAAATCAAGAAGACAAAAATGGTATAGACAAAAAAGAGACACCAAAAACGTGAAAACACGACCTATGCCATCAATCTCTAGTGGAACACAATTCCTGATGCAGATAGATGCAAATGATTGTATTAAGGACAAAATCACTGGAAGATATCCTTCAAACAAAAATTTAGAAATTTCTAAGACATCGAGAAAATCAAGGAAGGATACTCAAGCAAACCCACAGGATAAGAAACCACTCATGACCCGAGTTGAGCGGAAAAAGAAATATCAAGAGTTGAAAAAATCTCTAAAGGAGATATATACGACCAAAATGGAAACCACGAAAAAATATGGTAAGGATGTAATGAGTGTTCCATCCCATTACAAAAAATATACTCCAAGATAAAAAAATCATAGTCGAACAACCTATTAGGGAACTACATAAACATGGCGAGTCTTACGAAGGGCATGAAAACACTAAAAAGATAGACCTGGCTGAACCAAGAGAAGAGCCTGGACCTGCTTACATTGAGAATGACCTAACAGAAGAAGAAGAACAACTCTTGCTGAGCTTGTTAAAGGAATACCTAGATATCTCTGCTTGGTCTTACAAGGATCTCAAGGGTGTTGATTTAGAAATCTGTCTACCCATGAGAGATGATGCAAAAACAAGTAGACAAAGGCCATACACGTATAATGAAACATTTCCAGGAAGATAAAAGAAGAGATTGAAAAACTAAATGAAGCCGAATTCATTTACGAAATTGAACACACACATTGGGTGTCTCCAATTGTGGTAGTACCCAAGAAGAATGGAAAATTACGAGTGTGTGTTAATCTCAAAAAAGTGAATGCAGCTACCATTAGAGACAACTTTCCTCTTCCAATCACTGAGCATGTTTTAGAACGAGTCACAAGAAAAGAAGCTTACAGCTTCTTGGATGGCTTTAACTTTTGGTTGACCCAAAAGATCAACATAAAACTGCTTTTGCACAACAGAATGGGGTATTTTTGCCTATCAGGTTATGCCGTTTGGGTTAACTAATGCTTCAACCACATTTCAAAGGTTGATGAGCCATGATTTTAAAGAATATCTTAGGAAATTCTTAGAAGTATATATGGATGATCTATGCGTACATTCATCAATCTGTGCTGATCGTTTTGAGCACCTCAAAAAGGTGTTCAAAAAATGTAGACTTTATAGGATTTGCTTAAATCCTGAAAAGTGCACATTCATGGGTAGACAAGGAAAAATTCTTGGACATATAGTGTCTAGAAATGGCATAGCTACTGATATTGAAAAAATTCATGTCATTGCTGATTTGCGTAGACCAATAACATTCAAGGGGGTATAAGCCTTCATGGGGCATTGTGGATATTACCGATGGTTCATCTACATGTACACTATAATTGCAAAACCCATGTATAGCTTGATTACACACCTTTGAGTGGACCGAAGCATGTGAAGAATCCTTCATGAAGCTTAAGCAAGCTCTCACCTCAGCTCCAATATTGAAAGCACCAGATTGGAATAAGATATTCCCAATACATGTAGATGCTTCCAATTTTGCTATCGGTTGTATACTAGCTCAACCAGGGGACGGGAAAATTGACTTTCCTATTTCTTATGCTAGCTGACAATTGAACATGGCGGAAAAGAATTACACCACTCTCGAAAGGGAAGGATTAGGAATAATACATGCCGTTAAAAAGTATAGACATTACCTATTACCCAACAAGTTTGTATTCTTTGTAGACACCAAGATTTGTTGTATTTGATCAACAAGCCATGCAACACAGGAAGAATAGTAACATGGTTCATCATTCTTCTAGAATTTGATTTCATTGTGGTTGTAAAAAAGGGCACTGCACATCAACGAGCAGATTATTTATCAAGGATTGTTTCAGGAGAATCACCTAAAGGGGTAGACGATGATCTACTGGATACCTATTTTTTCTCCGTGGAAATGATACCTTGATGGTCGAAAAACATGGTGTCATTCATGACAATAGCTTAAGTGGATTCACAAATACCACTTCCTATCACAATCGGATTAATCGAGAAATCGGCTATGTATCAATTGCTAGCTGGTAGGCTATACAAACAAAATTGAGATGGAATATTGCTTTTATGCATTAATCCTGGAGAAAAAAAAACAGTACCTAAGTCAAGCACATGTTACCATAGTAGGACTTCACTTTGTGGAAGACCAAACTATGCAACGAATCTTGAGACTTGGAGTATTTTGGCCGACTATGAGGAGTGATGTTTGATTTGTATAGGATTGTCCTCAATGTAAAAAAAAAACACCCATACCTCATGTAACATTGTTTCAAATGTCACCTGTTCCTGAGTGGAGTAACTATCTGTTTACTTACTTATCACACCGGACATTTCCTGAGGATATGAGTAAACGCCATCAAAGAGCAATTGAAACTGAAGCAAGAGACTATGCTCTTATTGGGAACCAATTGTATCGGAGAGGTAAAGATCAACATTCGTGTCTTTTTGCAAATGAAGACGAGTATATTTTGATTATAGAACAAGCACATGCTGGATTAGCTGGAGGTCACTTTTTTACTGAGACCTCCGCAAGAGCAACCTTGATGGCAGGCATATGGTAGCCAACACTTTTTGCAGATGCTAAAGAATATGTTTGAAGGTGTGATGCTTGTCAACGAGCAAAAATGCCAAACGTGTAGATAGCATGTCCTTAAGACCAATGATGGGGGCTAGATCTTTCGCAAAATGGGGTATAAATTTTGTTGGGCCAATACAGCCACCTGCTTATAGAACCCAAGCTCAAAATATCATTGTAGCTACAAACTATTTGACCAAGTGGGTTGAGGCTAAAGCAACTCAAAAGAATGATGCCAGAACCACTGATACATTCTTATATGAGTATGTATTCATGAGATATGGACTGCCAATAGAAATTGTCAGTGATCGGGAACTCATTTTCTCAATGAGGTAATCAAGTATTTGCTTAATGAGTTTATGGTCATCCATAATAAATCAGCTCCCTGTCACCCACAAGCAAACCCACAACCAAATCAGCTCCCTGTCACCCACAAGCAAACAGACAAGTTGAGCATACGAACAAAATTCTTAGCTTGGTGCGGACTAAAGTTGTTAGTTTAGGAAGGACAGACTGGGAAATGAATCTCCATGATGCTCTATGGGCTTATCCAGTTTCATTCAAAATAGATTCAAATGCTACACCCTTTAACCTTGTTTATGGTCTTGATGCCATACTGCCAATAGAATTTTTATTGCCGAAATTAAGAGTAGCACAGAATCTTGAGTGGACTGGAAATGAATTGTCAGAAAGACTTGAATTTGGAAAAGCTAGATGAGCAAAGGCTAACTGCTGTAGCTCACATCTATGCACAAAAGCGAAAACAAAAACAGTTCTTTGATTCCCACTTAATCACAAAAATATTCAAGAAAGGGGACTTAGTTTTAGTCTATTCCCTTAAGCAACACATACCCAAGTTTAAAAAAAAGGAAAACGGGCCGTTTATCATTGAAGATGTATCTCCAAGTGGAGCCGTAAAATTATCCACCCTAGACGGTGAACCAAAGGCTAACTGGATTAGTGGATGCCGTTGAAAGAAATACAATTTGCCACTAACCAATCAATTGCTAGAAAGAATGCATGCAGCCAAGCAAAGGAAGATTAAACGACAGCAGGTTATTGATGAAGCCCAAGAGGAAGCTCGGCTTTGGGTACTCAAAAGGGAAGCTGCTCTCAAGAATCAACAGATACCGATTCCCATCAACAGTCTGGAAATAGACGATCGACAATGGGAATTACCTAAAGATGCAGTTTCAACAAATGATGAATGGTTAGACGGAATGGACCTACGCATCAAAGTACAACTCAACAATCATAACACCAATGCTTTGGTCGACACAAGAGCTAGAGTAAATGCAGTCAGTTATTCCACGTATAAAAAGGCAACAAGTCAAGCATTGACAACAAGAATAGTGACAATCAAAGGATGCAACAAGAACCCAACCCCAACATTGGGGAGTAGTCAACTTGAATGTGATAGTACATGGATGTTCATGTCCTCATCAGTTTGTATGCTTACCAGATGAGCACATGAATGAGACGATGATGCTTGGAATTCCATGGATGCGGACATACAAAGCAGTACTAGATTGGGATATAAATCATCTCAAGCTATCACCTAAAGGCGGGCAACTCATTGTTCCAATTGCACCAAGCAAGGAGGAATGGAAAGGAAGGAATCATCAGACCAAACCACGGAGTAATCAATATTTTCCATCCCCTCGGCAAGCAAATTCTATAAGTAGCATGCAAGGAGTCAGGCAAATTTGGGTACCAAAAGCACAACCTAAGGATAAAACGATTCAAATCTGGGTGCCTAAAACTTCATCGAGAAAACAAAAGAAGGTTCCAAAGGTAAAAACACAGAAACGAGCATCTCCGTGCAAGGAACCTAACATGAAATTGGTTTAGAAGAAAAAGGAGCACTTTTTTTCTCCACAAATCGTAAAACCAATCAAGGAATGGCGAGGTAAGTCTTGAAAGACTCCACCACACCATACAGCATCAAGCAGACCAAGCTACCAATGGCGAGAAAAAGCTTGACAAGTGTCAAAAGTGCTAGCAATAGCTCAAGCAATCAGTGTGTTGAAGCATCATGATGGTACGATCAAACAGAGAGCACACAAGCTACAATATTTGCTCTTTGCAAGACATTAACAACAAACCTCGACATCAGAAACCCTTGAGTTAATTACTCAAGACCCAGCTCTTGCACAGCGTAATGGTTTGAATTGCATTGATCTTCAAAGCATGGTAGAGCCAACCACGGCTATGCATAGACATGATTGTTCAACCCATGTACACAGTCGTCCCGGAGTATGCTATCTAGGAGGGGTGGAAGGGCACTAAGTACGAAGTAATTAAGGGCAATGTTTTAAGAGGGAGAAAAAAGTTCGATGTTAACGTGTGATTTTTTGCAAAATTACCTAATAATGCCCTTATAATTCATCATCAAGGAAAAATTCATTGATAATATCTTCCTGATGAGTGTAAATAGTGTATATACTATCAAAAAATCATCAAAAGTAGTCGTATTTGGGTATTTTTCATAGTTTTTATTGATAAATAGACTTAAAAATAGAAAATCCAACAAAAAACAATAAAGCTCTGTTTTCCAATGGATTTTCTTAATTATGGAACGCATGTCTAACCTCACCATCCTATCTTATTGCAGTATTAACGAGAACCACGATTAAATTGTCAATCCATGGGACGAAGCTGACTCGATTAGTGCATAGAGGCTACAAGAGTTTGTCAATCTCTTAGAAAACAACTAACAACTCGCATCTAACTCAAGCTACACTCAAGTGAGTGAAGTCACTACAAGCCAATCGCTCATCAGCAAACAAATTACATCCGTTACAACATCAAATGACATCCAAATGTAACGAAACTTCTAGGACATGTTTATAAGACCTAAGCACACATGCTTGTGGTCTCAAACCCCACTTTAGGTCAAGTTCCAAAATCGCGATTATTAACATGTTACCATATACATGTGGTAGTGATGTGTGTGAACACACCAGGACCGCCGGGGCATTTTTTCCCTCTTTAGGAGGTTTTTTCCCCCGTGCATTGTATATACGCCCATCACTTTAGGGCTATCTATCTTTCTATTGCACACTAAGTAACACACTCTCTATTGTGTGCCTTGAGCTTCCTTCGTCTTCTCCAAGCTGTGTGTGTTTCTCTGCAACCCTAATTCCAACAATTGGTATCAGAGTAGGTCACGTCCTCTGGGGCTTAGTCGCCAGCTGCTCCAGCACACGCCTGCTCACTTTCTCCGATTTCAGTGAGCTTTGGCGAGCGTTCGTAGGTCGACAAAAATTTTGGGCGAGCTCAAAGAGCTTGGTCTGCTTAGATTTTCGATTTGGGCTCATTTTGGCCTCCATTTCCACTACAGGCAATACTGCACTGGCTATTTCGTCATTTTGTGCAGAATTTCTGTCAGTGTCGTTTTTTGCATAACAGGTGCCTTATAGTCTTCTACGGTTTGTGCTATATAGCACAGGTTGTTCCCGTTCCGTTTCTCCTATTTTCGGGCAGTTTTCACATCAGGTGCAACATTTACCATGGCTGACAACAACAACACGGATGTGTTCAAGATGTGTGCTGCTGAGGACAGGTTGGATGGGGACAACTACCCTATGTGGGCTTATATGATGCAACATGTTCTTGTGTCAAAGGGTGTCTGGAACATTGTGCAGGGCATTGATGTACGTCCTGGTTCTGAGGATGTAGGCGATGGTTGAGGATGTTGCAGGTCTTGCTGCAAGGATTGCAGCTGTTAGAGTTGTTTTGCCTACGGCAGAACAAGCTTGTTGGGATGTTAAGGATGCGCAGGCTCATGCATTGATTGCGTTTTCTGTGAAGCGCACCATTGTTCCTCACATACGTTCAACAAAATCTGCAAAACAGGCTTGGGATATTTTAGCAGGTCTTTATGCAAGCCGCAATGAGGCTAAAATTACTTTGCTGCGTAAAGAGCTGGAGTCGAAGATTATGCATGAGGAAGATGATATGGACACTTTCCTTGCTAGTGTCAAGGATATCAATGAGCAGCTTATTTCTGCAGGTGAAGTCATTTCAGACAGTTTCCTTGTGCAGACTGTTCTTGATGCCTTACCAGATTCCTACCAGACTTTTGCTAGTACTTGGAGACTGATGACCCCAGGAAATCCTGAAGTTGTCAAGTTTGATGCATTATGCACATTGCTGTTGCAAGAGTCACTTTCCAGAAAAAACAGGACTAGGCAGCGTGCTGTTGAACAGGCTTTTATTGCTTCTCAAAGAAAGGGTGGTAACAGTAATGCAGCCACTTCTTATGGTTCTGCTGCGAGTGGCAAAAATTCTGTTCATAATGCTTTTGCTAGCAGCACTTCGTCTGGCAATTATGGTGATAAGGGAAAAAAGAAGATGCGTTGCCATTATTGTAAAGCCAATGATCACTTGATCAAGTCGTGTCCTAAGTTGAAGGCCAAAGAGGCTAAGAAGAAAGAGGGTGGTTCCACTGCAAATGCTGGTTCTACTACAAATGGAGCCATTGTTGAGTCTTCTGTGAAAGGAGACTGTGTTGCTGATGTTGATGCAGAATGGGCGTTTAGCGCAGAGTGCACTTAAAATCCTACTGTCCATGATGCATGCTTGTCAGTTGCTGCAGATTCACATGTGTGGTATTTTGACAGTGGTGCTACAAAGCACATTACCTCACATCGTGAATTGTTTACCTCTCTCGAGTCTGTCCCTCATGGGAATTCAGTCACTTGTGCCAACAATGCCTCTTATCCAGTTCAGGGAGTTGGAAAGATTGTGCTTACTGCTGCTAATGGTAGTTCTTTCACACTTGTTGATGCACTTTATGTACCTGGGATCAAGAAGAATCTCTTGTCTGTATCCGCACTTGCTAGACTTGGAATTGTAGTCAAATTTATGGATGACACATGATCTCAGTTTTGGTGATGAAATTGTTGCATCTAGGCTTTTGTGCCGTGGGCTGTATAAGCTCACTTTGTATGACAAGTGTGGACAATATTTTGCAAATGCTATTGCAGATTCAAGGGCTATTTCAGATGCAAAACTTTGGCATCCACGTTTTGGTCATCTGAATTTTGCCAGTTTGCTGCGTTTGCAGAAATCTGATATGGTTGCTTCTTTGCCGCCTCTTGAAGCACCTGTCAAACTTGTTTGTGAAGGATGTATTTTGGGTAAGATGCAGCGTTCTAAAGTTCCAAAGGATGGTTCAGTTCGGGCCACATGCAGGTTGCAGCTTGTGCATAGTGATGTTTGTGGGCCCATGCAAACTCCATCCTTGGGAAATTACCTGTACTTCGTGACTTTCATTGATGATTACTCCAAGCATGCATGGGTATTTCCGCTTAAAGCGAAGTCCGAAGTTTTTATATGCTTCAAACAATTTCTGGCTATGGATGAAAATGTCTCGAAATGTACTATGGGCACCCTCCGTTCCGATCGAGGGGGGGAGTATATGTCTCATGAATTTAATGCATTTCTGGCTAGTCGTGGGATAAAACACCAATGTACAGTGCCTTATACACCTCAGCAAAATGGTGTTGCTGAGAGGAAAAATAGGTCACTGACGGAAATGGCTTTGCAGTCTATTACTCCATATGAAGCATGGCATGATAGAAAACCTTAACAGGTGTCCTACGAAAGCTTTGCAGTCTATTACTCCATATGAAGCATGGCATGATAGAAAACCTTATATTGAGCACATGCGTGTTTTTGGATGTTTGGCATATGCTTTGGTGCCACAAGTGTAGCGCAAAAAATTGGATGATAAGGCTGTCAAATGTATTTTTGTTGGTTATAGTGCTGAAAGCAAAGGTTACAGGTTGTATCATCCGCAAACAAAACGTATTCTGGTTTCTCGGGATGTAGTGTTTGTTGAAGATTCTGTTCAGCCCTTGCTGTCATGTACTAGAGACAGTAATGTAAGCTCACATGACATTTATGACACTTTGTTGCCTCTTTTCAGTGGTGGAAATATGAATGCAAGTTCCAATGAGGCAAATGTACAGCCTATGTGGGTTTCTGAAAATGTTCTAGATCAGCCTATTACTGATTTAGATGTAGATGATGTACTTGATGAGGAAAGGGCTGAAAATGAGCAGGCTAGAGGTATGCCAAAATGGCTGGTGCACACCTTGCGTGACAGTAAATTGGATGCACCTTTGTCTAGTCGTACTCGTTCAGGCTCTCTCCATGCATCTTATGCATCAGATTGTTATGCTTTGGTTGTGTCTAGCTTACATGGTGTTGAGGAGCCTCTGTCTTTTGATGAAGCACATAATTCAGAAAATTGGATGGCTGCCATACAATCAGAATATGATGCACTTATAGAGAATGACACATGGACTTTATGTGATTTGCCTCCTGGCAAAAAGGCCATTGGTACGAAGTGGGTTTACAAGTTGAAACGCAAGCCGGATGGTGAGATCGATCGCCATAAGGCTCGACTTGTTGCAAAGGGTTATGCACAGCAAAAAGGCATAGATTATGAAGAGACTTTTGCTCCCACTTGTCGTATGACTACTGTGCGTTTTCTATGTGCATTGGCAACTCATTTTGGTTGGGATGTACATCAATCAGACATTGTTACTGCTTTCTTGAATGGTGACATATTTGAGGAAGTTTATGTAACGCAGCCTCGCGGTTTTGTCATAAAAGGACAAGAGGACAAAGTGTGCAAATGTAACAAGGCTTTGTATGGGTTGAAGCAATCTCCTTGTGCTTGGTATGAGAAAGCTGACACTCATTTGGTCAAACAAGGCTTTCGTAACAGTCCAACAGAAAGCACATTGTATGTAAAGCGTGAGGGTGATGTATTTCTCATCGTGGTTCTTTATGTTGATGATTTGCTGATCACTGGACCAAATGAGAGACATATTGCTGAATTTAAGGCTGATTTGAATGCTACTTTCAAGATGAAAGATTTGGGGTTGTTGCATCATTATTTGGGTATACAGTTTAAGCAGTGTGATGGTGGTATTGCCTTGTGTCAGAAAAGTTACATAGAGACATTGCTATGTAAGTTTGGACTTGAGGATTGCAAACCTATTGCCACTCCCATGGAAACAGGTGTGAAGTTGAGTCTACATGATGCTGGTGATCCTGCTGATGTCACTCTTTACCAAACTGCTATTGGCTGCCTCATTTATGTATGCAACACGAGGCCGGATATTCACTTTGCAGTCTCACAGGTCAGCAGATTTATGCATAGCCCAGGGTCTAAGAATTGGTAGGCTGTCAAGAGGATTTTTTGCTACCTGAGTGGCACTTTACATCTTGGCTTGTTTTATCCCTAGGGGGGATCATTGCCGCCATACTTACATGCTTTTTCAAACTCAGATTGGGCTGGTTGTTTTGACACGCGAGTGTCCACAAGTGGTTTTTGTTTCATGCTTGGCAGTTCATGTATATCATGGTTGAGCAAGAAGCAACCTACTGTGGCCACTTCAAGTTGTGAGGCTGAGTACAGGGCAGTCTTCACAGCTACGGTTGAGTGTGTGTGGCTCAGACGCCTTATGGCTGATTTGGGTGTTGGACAGGACACTGCCAACACTATCTACACTGACAGTCAGAGCGCATTGGCAGTTGCGAGGAACCCAGTTTTTCATGCTCGCACAAAGCACATTGAGGTGCATTACCACTATGTCAGGGAGAGGCTCTCAGTAGGAGAGATCAGCTTGGCTTATGTGCCAACACAGGACAACCTTGCAGATCTTTTCACAAAGGCATTGTCTCGTGAGAAGCTTGAAGCTTTCCGCAAAGCTTTGGGCTTACTCCCCTTTGTGGACTGATCTTGTCCTCAGGGCATGGCACTTCCCTTTACTCATGTGCCAGCTCTCGTTCACCGCATCACTCTAGGGGGGATTTGCTACCATACACATGTGGTAGTGATGTGTGTGAACACACTAGGACCGCCAGGGAATTTTTTCCCTCTTTAGGAGGTTTTTCCCCCCGTGCATTGTATATACGCCCATCACTCTAGGGCTATCTATCTTTCTATTGCACACTAAGTAACACACTCTCTATTGTGTGCCTTGAGCTTCCCGCGTCTTCTCCAAGCTGTGTGTGTTTCTCTGCAACCCTAATTCCAACATAACAGCAATGGATTTTTAACCTAGTCATTTTCGACCCAGAATGCATCTAAATGCTTAGCAATGATGCCCCAATACCCCGCCTATGCTTAGTTCTTGATTTGAAAGTGTAAATTCCTAGTTATGATGAAATTAGGCCGCGGATAGACGACGCCAAAAGCTATGAATTATTGTGAACGGCTTACGTCAATGCGTAGAGCTCTTACGTGCGGTTGCAATGCAACAAACGTGACTGTAATGTGACAACCAGGGAGGGAGTAGGAAGCGCTAGAAGGAGAGGAGTGAGCGCCGTTTGCTCATGCTGTGTATTTCATTATCCAAAAACTTGAAAATAACTTACAAAAATTGGCTTTTATACCTTAGCCAAGGTTTTTGGTGGTCAAAACTAATAATCTGGGAGTTCTACCAAAGATGGGTAATGACAGGTTGATACAATCTGGAAGCTTGTAGCCCCGGCTCACTAATTACAGAGTTTATCCAAGAAAATAGGAGTTACAATATTCCCTATTTATCAAAATAATAAGTGTTTTACAATGAGAACTCCGAAAAATAATATCTGTGTTAGCTTGCTGCTAACATCCTCCTCTTCTCGCCTGTGCCGTCCCTTGACACAGCATTATGGGCTTGAATTAGTCTTCGGGCTGGCGGCTGTGGCGAGGTGGTCTTTAAGCGCATTCAGTGCCTTTTGGTATCTGATTTTTCTTTCTTTATCTGGCACTTGTAGAAACTGCATAATTACTCTGTTCTTTAGCTCCACTACTGAGTAGCCTACAAACCTGGATGTGAGGTTGTTGATCACTGGCTATCTTCGTTCGCCAAGTGAAGAATCCCATGTAGAACGCTTCCTCGAATGCCAGCATATTGTGTGAAGGTAGAAACATGCATCTGACATAGAAGCCATAGAGGACTTCTTCGGAAGGTTGGCCACTGAGATCATAGCACAAACCTTTATTACCCTCAAAGAATGGCATCCAAGGGGCGCTTGCTTGCTCTGGCTCATGAAAAACTTCAATACATGTGAGAAACATTTGGCATATTTAATATAACATTGCACATGATAGATCAGGTAGAATCTTGAAGAATGATATGGCACCCTTTAGGGTTTTCACCATGTATTCCTCTGTGGCTAGTTCCTTTTCTAGAGGTTGCAATCTTGGGTAGTTCAGCCAGGTTGGCCATTTCTTTGTTAGTGCCTCATGCGCTTGCCAAGTCCTTACTCTTGGTACAGGATAGAAGGTTGGATCTCTTTGCAGGGCCGTAGGTGCTCTTGTGAACAAAATCAAGTAGCTTGGGTCTTTGTTCAACCAGGTCAACCTCCACTTCGGGTGGTCTTTATCTGTGCCCTCGACTTGCATGTCTGCGTAAAGTCTTTCTTTGACTTGGAGTAACTCCGCTTTTATCAGAGGGTAGGGCAGGGACTGTTGGTGACATTGCGCATTGATTTGATTGGGAGTGAGTTGCGTAATGTTGACGGAGTGAAGAACTCTCAACTCTAAATCCATCGTTGCCTTTCACTGCTATCCACCTCTTGTGTAATCTTTTCTTTCAGTGCATCTTCTTCAGCCTTTGAGAGCTGGACCATGGGCACTGTGTCTTCATCTGTAATGTTTACCTGAAGATTCTCCTCACCACTCAACTCTACTGTAGACCATGTCTCCAGTTCTGCAAATGACACTGAGGGTATTTCTATTTGCGGCTGCTCCGAAGTGCTTGCCTCTTCTTGCGTTTCCGGCTTTTCCTCTCTCAGCAGTTGGTTAACTCTTTTAAGCTCAGCTATTTTCTTTAGCAGCTCTTCTTCTCTTTGGACCCGCATCAAATCCAGGTCTCTGTGTGCTGAAATTGCTCAACTTTAGTTCCAGCTCGAGGTCCTTGTTCTTTTTCTCCAATGCTTTGTACACTTCATCTGTCCCTTTGATCAAGAATACGACTGGATTCTCTTGTATTTGCCGCAAGAAAATTTCCTGATCATTTATTTTTTGCTGTGAATATTGTAAAGAAGTGTTTGCGACATCCAACTATACATGAATTTTCCGACTTGACAGACTTGTCGTTAGAAGTTTATTTGTAACTATGTTAGCTGTTCATCTTTTTCTTTGCAAGCATCTAACAATTTGTAAGCCGATCACCTAACTCTTCCATCTCCTTCTGCTGTCTATCTCTTACTAGCTGATGTTGTTCAGCTTCAGCTTTCATTTACTGCACTTGCCTTTGAAGATTGGTGATGAAATTTAATTTGTCTTCTAACTCTCCTTTGAGAGCATCAATCACCATCTCTAACTCGTTGGCCTTTGTGCTACAGCCAAGTGCTGCTGATTGGAGTCTTTCTATCATATCCTGCATTTGCCTTGCATATTCATTGACTTGCAAGATTACTTTGTCATTTGATTTCCAGTCTTCATGTCGTGCCAACTGGGTTGACGTTTTTGCAGCCTCTTGTGTGTCTCTTGGCTGCATCATAGCGGCTGGTTCTTCTTGCCCTTGAGGGTGAGTCTGGCCTTCTTCTGCCTTGTCTTCCTGAGGCTTGTGGATGCCTCGGCTGTTTCATGCTGTGTTGAGGTAGAAGGTGTTGTCTTGGATTTTGTTGTGTCCTCTTGTGCAGTACTTGTTTCCTGTTGTGTAGATTCGTCTTCCTTTTGCTGTTCAGTCTCTTGTGCAGCTTCGACTGCTTTCTCTTGTTCAAGCTCAACTTCTTTCTCTTTTTGTTTCTCTTGTGTAGCAGTAGCCTCTTGTGCAGATTCTTCTGCTTCTTTTGTTTTAGGTCCTTTGGTGGGCTCAGCTTCTGTGGCTTTCGTTGCTGGTGATGGTGGTGGACTTGGAATAGGATTATCCTGCTGTTTCGTAGGCGGTGAAGTGGGTCGGGGAGACTCGTGACCTTGGTTGTGTTGTGCCTCTTCCCTTGCCATTTCCTCGGCTTGTCTTTGGTCCTCCACCTCTTTTGCTTTCCTTGCCTCTTCTTGGGATTCTTTCAGCTTGAGGGCTTCTACTTCTTGATACATTTTTTCCAAAGATTCTGTTGGATCTTCAGCCTTTTCCTGGTGTGATGCTTTATCCTTGGTTCCTTAAGCCCAATATGCACCCATTTTTCTGGGTTCTTTCCTTGTCCTTGTCGACTGCGTTGATAAGCATGTTTTTTCTCTTTCAAAGCGGGCTTGCTTTTGCATGGGCTCTTCTTGGTGTGAAGCCATGGCTTTTCTCTTCATCTCCTCTCTTTATGCTCTCTTTTACTCATTATCTGATCTCTCACTGCAGTTCCTTTCTGGCGAGCTTTCAGCCGACTCTTCATCAGATTTGTAAGATCTCTTGGATGATCTTGTAGCTCCAGGAGATGGTTGTGCTGACAGTATCCAAGTGTTTTGGTCTGAGGCAGGTGGTAGGTTGTCGGCCATGCCAATGGCATGGTACACAATCCTTGTCAAGACTTCTGGTGCACCGCACTCAGGTAAGTGATCTTTCCTTCTTTCTTTGTGCCTTTTAAAGTGGTCAAGACATATTGTGCGTGGTCCACCGGTTGCCTGGTTGTTGACTTGAGGACTTGCGTGAAAGTGGTGGCAATCGCGTGATTTGGCGTGGTATACCTTGGTGGCCTTTTAGCCAAGAAGTGGAAATGCTGATGGTATAACCTGGCTGGCTCTTCCACTTGCTTGTGAATTAGATCTACAAAGGTGGCTGCGACGGTTTCTTTGGTGAGAGTACTTACCATTTTCCTGTCCCTTGCCCTCATCGTCATTCTTGCTGTGGGCAGCCTGAGTGCTTCTGCCACTATTGCTTTGGTTATTACCACTTGGACTTTATTTCCTTGCGGGTCAGAAATTTGGGCAGTTCCATCTTCTTTAATCATGGATAAAAGCTCATAAGCTTCCTAGAAATCCACTTCGCACGGCTCCTGTTTATAGAAGTCTCTGAGTCCTAGCCTGCGGTTGGCTTCTTTGGTCTCAGGCTTCGCAGCAACATTATATACTTCTTTCGGTAGGAATTACAACTCTACCTGATGTCCCTCCTCACTCTTGAATCTGCAGGTGAACACTGTGCTGTGATGCTCTTCTAGCTGTTCTTTTGAAAGATATGCTGCTTTGGCGGCTTTAACTGAATCTGGATCCAGTTGGTATGCGGGCATCTCCTACAATTTTTCTTTTTGGTTGAGCTTCTTCTTGGCCCTCTCTACTGCTTGCATGACTCTTGTTGAGTAATAGAGTGTCAAAGTTAGCAGATTTGTTGGATTTTTCTTTAAAATGTCCTTTAGTCTGAAATGCTGACAATTTTGGTCCAATTTTTAAACAAGCATAGACGCATGAAAACATGCAAGGAACAAAATTGTAAAGTCCAAATAAATTTTTACAACCAAAGTAAATAATTGTGATTATTTATAGCGGAGTATTTTTTTCAACATGTTGCAAACTTGGCATCACAGGCTTGAAGTATATACCAAATACATACTCTGAGTGAAATATGGGCTCATTTGGATGCATAGGATGAAAATGGTACCAGATTTTGGCTTTAGATCTTTGAAACAGTAGATTCAATGGAAATTCGAGATTTGGAGCTCCAAATTGGTTCAAACTTGGCTAGTGGGCTTAACACATCATGTACTTTCGATATATGATGACAAAATATCAAAATTTCCCCATTTTGGCTAGAAAGTAAATAATCGCGATTATTAACTTTTCTACCAAAATCAACATTTTTTGGTACAAATTGGTTCTAGGCATTGTATAAACCCTGTGTATGTGATATGAGGTGATTTGGATCAAGAAATGTGGTCCATAACCCAAAAATTGGCTTGCAAAGACTTCTTTGCGTTTTCTCGTAATTTTTCAAGTTATAGGTGCTCATTTTGGCTCATACTTGATTTTTGGCATGTAATAGGTAGATACATGATAGGTGAGGTGATGATACAATTTCCAAGCAAAATTAGTGCAAATGTAAATAATCGCGATTATTTACAGCAATCACAATTTTTTTGCAAAACTTACAAATTTTAACCTAAACACATTCTATACACCTAAAACAATTTCTAAATTGAATTTGGTCAAGTTCGGTATGGCGGCATCACTTTGTGCTTTGTCAACTCTAAAATCACCGTTTTTTGTGACTACACTGCCTGTTGAGTTGGTCAGTCAATTTTGAGGTTTTAGACTTGTCTGCAACATAGTCCTGAAGCAGCTTATCCAATTCTGGCTCATTTGGAGTTAGATTGACCCTGTATGTCAATTTTGACGCTTTGTAGCCTTCGAACCGTTTTTTGCTTTTCGAGGGCTTTGATTGATTGATTTAACTAAACCAATCATATACATTGTATATGAACCTCGTAGAAAAGCTGTCTGTGGAGTCAGATCGGAATTTTGGCATTTGCCAAAAACCTAGCTTTTCTACTGGGGACCCCCTCGACCCCTGCCGAATGGTCAATGTTAGCAGCAAGCTAATACGGACACCATTTTTCGGAGTTCTCTTTGTAAAACATTTATTATTTTGATAAATCGAGAATATTATAATTCCTATTTTCTCGGATAAACTTTGTAATTAATGAGCCGGGGCTACAAGCTTCCATATTGTATCAGCCTGTCATTAGCCAGCTTTGATAGAACTCTAGATTATTAGTTTTGACCACCTAAAAACCTTGGCTAAGGTATAAAAGGCAATTTTTGTAAGTTTTTAACAAGTTTTGGATAAGAAATACACAGCATGAGCTAACAACGCTCACTTCTCTCCTTCTTGCGCTTCCTACTCCCTCTCCAGTTGTCACATTGCGATTGTCTTTGTTGCTTGTAACCGCTGCAGGTAAGAGCTCTACTCATTGACGTAAGCCATTCACAATATTTTGTAGCTTTTGGCGTCGGCGATCCATGGCCTAATTTCATCATAACTAGGAATTTACATTTTTAAATAAAAAACTAAGCATAGGCGGGGTATTGGGGCATCATTGCTAAGCATTTAGATGCATTCTGGGTCGAAAACGACTAGGTCAAAAATCCATTGCTGTTAATAATCACAATTTTGGAATTTGACCTAAAGTGGGGTTTGAGACCATATGCATGTGTGCTTAGGTCTTATAAACTTGTCCTAGAAGTTTCGTTTCGATGTCATTTGATGCTGTAAAACGGATGTGATTTGATTGCCGATGAGAGATTGGTTTTTAGTGATTTCAGTCACTTGAGTGTAGCCTGAGTTAGATGCGAGTTGTTAGTTGTTTTTCGAGAGATTGACAATCTCTTGTAGCCTCTATGCACTAATCGAGTCAGCTTCGTCCCATGGTTTGACAATTTAATTGTGGTTCTCGCTAATACTACAATAAGATAGGATAGTGAGGTTAAACATGCGTTCCACATTTGGCACCGCTGCTGGGGACCGAAGAGATCTAAACTATGAAAAAACACGAGCGTCTTGTGAAGTTATCCTTTAACTTCTTCTAGGATCGCCTAGAGTTCAAAACTTTCTTGTAGAAACCGTATAGCTTAAGATTGTCGTATTTTGCTATGTAGAGGTAGCTTGGAAGTAATCGTACTTGGCTGAGTGCCTTTAGGATTGTAGAAATAGATTGGGATTTTGAGGATGATTGATATACAAGAAAAGTCTTAAGATCAATGCTCAGAAAACCATAAAAGACAAGAAAACGAGTGTTTGTGGACACTTTCCACAACCCCATTGCATGAGAATCTAAGAGTAGGGTAAGTAGGATCCAAGGTGGATTTCAAAACATTGCGCTCTCTCAAAGAATTAAGTGTGAGTTGTTATTGGAAGTTACAGAATTTCAGGTCGACGGCTAAAAATAGCAAGAAAAGACTCGAAACCATTCAATTCGACTGAAGAGTAAGCTTAAAAGTTGTCTGAACTAGTTGGTAAGGTCAAGGAAATTTCGAGGTAAAAATTTTAAGAGTTGGTCAAAACTCAAATTATTTACTTTTTCTTGACATTTTAGGCCAAATTAAGTTTTGACTTGATTCATAGGCTTAAAAATAGCTCATAGAAAGATTGTCTTTGAGAAAATTGGAAAAAAGTGCTCATTTCAAGCCTAAAGTTAATAATCTCGATTATTAACTTTCTGCTCAAAATTGACCAAGGTTCATACCTGACTCATTGCATGTGTACAAACAACTCTTGTAAAGGCCCAAGAGATTTGGATCACTAAACTGACAAAAAACAGGGTAAAAACTTAAGTTTTGTACTGCCTTTTTGAATCTTGAGTATAAATTGGAGAAAAATTTATCCAAACTTGTTGAAATTTGATTCATAGGCTTATGTTGATGTGATAAACATGTTGATAGCCGACTTTCGGAAATCAAGTAAAAAAAAAAAGAAAAAAAACTCATTTCACACCCCCCCCCCTCTCAGTACCCCCCCACCGTAACTTATTTTTTTCCCCTCCTGCCCTACGGGCATCGGATAAAACCCTCGCACTCTCTCCCCCCCATTTTCCCTACATACCCCCTTTCCTAATATCTCTCTCCTCCCGATTTACCCTCCCCGGCCAGGCAGAAACGCAGAGAAGGAACCCCCAACCCCTCTCTCGTGCTCCCTCGGTGTGAGCTGCGTGAGAACCCCCCCCCCCCCCCCCCCCCCCCCCCCCCCCTCACTCTTACACTCACCCTATCCCCTCTCCCATTACCCTCTACCCTCATTCCCCCCCCCCCCCCTCTCTTTGGCCCGCCAATATTCCCTCCCCCGACCCCTCCTCCCTCTTCCCCTCACCGCTCACCTCACCCTCCCTCGGCTCATTCACACCCCCCTCTTTGGCCCGCAGATATATTCCCTGACACCTCCCCCCATTGACTTATTTCCCCTTCGTCCTCAAGCCCCATGCAAGACAACACCCCCCCCCCCCCCCCCCCCCCCCCCCCCCCCCCTCCCCTCTCACCCACACATCTCCCATACCCCGCCATTCCCCCTCTCCCCTCACTCTCCCTCACACACACTCTCTATCTCTTATCCCCTCACCCCTATCCCCTCCCCTTCTCCCTCATTCTCCCTCTCACGGCCACGCCAAGCTCTCTCTCTCTCTCTCTCTCTCTCTCTCTCCTCTCTCTCTCTCTCTCTCTCTCATCCGGATACCGGCAGGCCACACCAAATCTCTCTCTCTCTCTCTCTCTCTCTCTCTCTCTCTCTCTCTCTCGCGGGCAGCGCTGCAGTCCACACTCACACACACACTCCCTCTCACTCACACACTCACACACACACACACACCTCACAACACACCCCCCCCCCCCCCCCCACCCCCTCTCCTCTCTCTCCCCATGCGCTGTGCGCCGCGCGCTGCATTCGATACACACACACACACACACACACACACCATGCGGACAACAACAAATACGCCAACACAACACACACACACACACACACACACACACACACACACACACACACACACACACACACACACACACACACACACACACCCCCCACACACACTCACACCCCCTATCCTACCCCCCCTCCCTTTCCGCCTTGTGCAGAAGAGTAAGCCGCCGGCCATCCATAGAAGGAAAAAAAAATAAAATAAAAAATTATATATATATATAGCCCCCCTTCCAACGCACGCTTTCACACACACATACCTATACAAAACACACACACACCCGCCTCATGCACAAATACATACACACACGTATATACGCACCGCACCACAGTACGAAGGAAAAGGCTACGACATCAACAAACAAAAAGAAGAAGGATCCAAAGCACGCGGCGCCAACAACAAAAAACAAAAATGCGTTGAAGGCATGCCCCGGCCGACTCCGAAAAGAAGTACGCTCGACACCGACGCACCGATAGCAGGGCATTCGCCGACAACACACAACCACGACGCCATCCCAATAATTTTTAGGTTATTTTACCATTATCTTCAGTTTTCACCCGAGCCATTGTAAATTTCCATTTTGTAAATATCCTCTCTCTAGGTGATGGTGACAAAGGCCCACCTAGAGATTCCCATCTTTTAATAACCTTCCCCAAAACAAAGCAAGGGTCAACCACACCGGGCCCACCACTTGCTTTGTCTCCCCGATTAAGATTACCCTAACCACACTGGGATTACCATAATCCAAGCAGCCAACACCTATAAATTGGCACTGAGAGGTCACTATTGGGGGGGGCAACTTATGTGGAACCAAGAATTGGGTAGAGTGTAGTAGGAGGGATTGACACCATCACCATCACGAGGAGGGGGTCTTGTGTGTTGGGTTTGCCTTGGAAATTGCACCATGCGAAGGGAACCACATCCACCTCTCGACTCCAATGGTCGATGCACACACGTATGCACGCTCTTGGCAATGAGTATTCACCGTCATTGAGTCACCCTAGAGAACGCACCAAGTAGGTTGCACCATCTCCTCTCCCTACCTTTCTACCATCACGGCATGCCACCTTGTAAATATTGCAGAAAATAACTCACCCTCACACCCCCGAGGTTGTTTTCATCAATTGCAAGTATTCTCTCTCTCTCTCTCTCTCTCTCTCTCTCTCTCTCTCTCTCTCTCTCCTTTTCTCTCTCTCGGTGTGTAGGCTTGCGGTGTTCATATCACCGTGGGCTTTGCGTCCTAGCCGCTCAAAGCTAAGTGGTGCCCCCTGTTCGCTTTATCGTGGCAGGCTCGAGGCGAGCCATTCGGCCCCCGGAGTTTTAGAGGCCGTCGAGATTCGGGGTCCGCTTTGCGTCCGTCATTTGGTGCCCCCACTGAGGACGGCTTTTCTAAGACCCTTCAGTTTACAATGTTGAAAGTGACGCCCACTATCAATCATGGACGAGTGGCTAAAAGAATTTTCTGACTGGAGGACGGAAGAAGAAGAGACGAAGGAGGCCCTAGCCACCTTCATTGAGGTGCTACGACCAGGCTGCAATGTCATCAACATTCAAGAGGTAAATTCTCCATCTCGTGTCGCTCGTTCTAACTATAAATCGAAAGCATCAGGTGGGAGATTGGTGAGGTGCCATCACTGTTGTCAACCAAGGCACACGGTCGATGAGTGCCAGCAACGAAGGCATCGGAAGGGCTGAAGTCTTCTACATTGACATTCATCGCAAGGAGGTCATTCATGTCAAGGAAGGAAAGCAGACGGTGAGGCCTCTTTTCCCTAAAGAAACTGCAGTCAAAGTTAAAACCCCAAAGTGGCCTAAAGGGGCTGCTCGAGCCAAGGGTGAGGAGAAGATAGGCTAGCCTGGAAACACATGACCCGGAAGGGAGAAGCATCTGGCCAAGCAAGTGCTTCAAGCTCAGAGAGCCGGGTTGTACCCACTTTGTCAAAGAAGAAGTCATCCGAAGCTAAGCGGCGGAAGGTTGCCTACCGATTTGCACGACGCATGCGAGTGCTACCAATCCACTTCGACAATCCAGAAGAAGAAGTGGTGAGAAGATTCCCATGTCCTAGAGAAGAGTGGTTCGGCTACTGCTCTCCCTGTTTTGGGAAGCGAGTGGAGGACCTTCCTCCCCTCCCTGTACAACTTATCTTGAAGAAGCTCTCTACCATGGGAGAGACCCAGTGGGATGGAGATGAGCTGCAGCTGAATGGAGTAGAATTCATGCAACACGCCGATTACGGAAATTACGTACAATTGCTGTTAGCCAAGAGACTGGGAGTGGTCAAATGCGTCGCCATCACCCCGTACGTGCTAAGCAACGAAGGAAGGGTAAAGCCCATGAAAGGTGACGACCTCTTGTAGATGTGCCGACTCATCAACACTGGAACGGTAAGACTATAAGTAAGTATTTCACCCTTTGTGCATGATGGAAAACGGGCCGACGACATTCCCGTTCAGATTCCTGCAGCATATGCATGTGAATATCTATGTAGATAGGAAAGTCTTCTACCAACAGAAGATCGTTTACCTATTCGGTGCGGCAGTACTAGGAGAAATCCTCAATTCCCCGAACCCTATCATTCTCCCCATACTAGATTACCATCATTCCTTTAATGTCTCTATTTTTATCCTGTTTTAGCCTATCCGTTCGCCCCTGTAAAGCCGCTATGAGCCGTTGCTGTTGATGAAAAAAAAAAGAAAAAAGAAGGTTTGTAATTTCCCGAGTCACCACCATGGCAAGTGTTTCTTTGCCCACGTTCAATGGAAAGAAGGGTGAGGATCTCACCACTGATTTTTTGGACGATTTTGACATTGCTTGTGTCGTCTCCAACAAAGATGACGACGCTTCACGACTCAAAATTGTTCCTCTACTGATGAAAGTAGAGGCCAAGTCCTAGTATAATGCATTGCCCCAGGCTACCAAGAATGCATGGGATGTGTTAAGGGCTGCTTTTGTAAAGAGGTTTGGTGGAGGCACAACCTCGGAGAAGCTATGGCAGCTATTGACAGAATTAAAGCAGGCATGCCTGCTGGAGTACGCCACCTACGAGTCAAAGTTTGTGGACTTATGGGAGAGGTGGGTTGCCACATTGGAGGAAGGCGAAGGAGCGCTTAATTTCCTAAAGAAGGACTGTTTCATTGTGGTCTATGGTTGCCGCTTAGAGAGAAGGTGAAGGGAAGATTTCCTGCAACATATGAGTTGGCAGTCAAAGTAGCCCGCCTTAAAGACAAAAAGCTGCGCATGCAAGCAAGAGTAAACGAATCAGAGGAAAAAAGCTCGGCCCGACCAACCCCAGTGGCTGCAACAACCAATCATAGAGTCCAACCACAGGAGACAGTAGAGGAATAGCAAGACCTGCTGAGTCGCATCACCACCCAACTAGAGAGTTTATCTATGCATTTGGTGTAGCAAGGACATGCATTTGGCAGAAATCCAGAACAAGGAAGAGGACAACGAAGGCAGAACCCAGAATACCATTGTTACAACTGCGGGGAAGACAGCCATGGAATGTACTACTGCCCACACCCAAGAAGGCAGAATTTCAATAAAGGGGGGAGACAGAATCAGATCTCTCCGCCAAGAGTAAGACCACCACCAAGGCAACCAGGACCAATCCCAGCAATCCAAATCCTGCGACCACCTATACAACATCAACCACCACCCCAACCTCTCATTCCGCCACTACCCCCACCACCTACGGTGAACCAAGCGGTGAGTGTCATTAACTTAGAGGCTAAAGGGAAGGCAAAGGTAGAAGAGTCAGCTCGAGAGAAGCACAAAGGAAAAGCGAAGGTAGAAGAAGTGGATGCTATGGGAGTGAAGCGTGTGAGGCACGAGGAGGCATCTCAAAAAGAAGAGAAGATGAAAGGGAAAGCCGAGTCTAGCAAGCAAGCAGCTAAACCGCGGCGGAAGATAGACATCGTAGACTTCTCACTAGGTGAGGAAGCACAAACCTATGATTTAGTTCAGGATGTGTTAATGCAGGGCCTGAAGATAACTTGGCCCCAATTACTCCACCTTGCACCTAGAATGAGGAGGCAATGGACGAAAATGGTAAGTACAAGGAAATCAAAACCACGGATAGCTGGGGCTATCTCTGGGAGGGATCTCTATGACATCTTGCCAACCATGGACGCTCACATCAAAGGGCAACGGATTTCAAACGTCTACATAGATGTTTGCGCGCAAATATGCGTCATGAGTGAGAAGATGATGCACCACCTAGGTCTAGAGGTAAGTAGGTCGGCACCCTGCCGAGCCAAGATGGCAAACAATGT
This sequence comes from Adiantum capillus-veneris, assembly GCF_014529385.1. Classification (NCBI taxonomy): domain Eukaryota; kingdom Viridiplantae; phylum Streptophyta; class Polypodiopsida; order Polypodiales; family Pteridaceae; genus Adiantum; species Adiantum capillus-veneris. The sequence continues at coordinate 67,576,316 of NC_140936.1, forward strand.
AAGAGTGAAATGCGTAGGCATTGTAAATGCGGTCAAAGTAAAAGAATTCAATACGGAAGTGAAAGTAGACATCTTCGTCATGCCACACAAAGGGGAGGGCTACCCCATCATTCTTGTAAGGCCTTGGCTTATGGCCATGGAAGCCAAACAAGATTGGAGCACTGGGATGATCCAGATGAAGGATGCTAAAGGGAAGTCCATATTCTACGACATGAGGACTGGAAAGCAGCGCAATATGATCTTGGAGGCTTCAGAAGACGAGTCCACCAGCGACTCCTCGTCTACCTTAGGAGAAGACACAAGCACCACCGACGGGAGTGACAGTATCATCGAAGTAATGGGAGTCATTCTTAAAGACCCAAACAGATCAACACAATCTGAAGCAACCTCAGCAAACCAAGAGGGACCATCAGGTAAGCAGTCATTGGAGGATGCAGGTAAGCTAAAAAAAATGCTCTCAAATGAGTTAACGAATGAAGAAAGGAAGGAGTATGTCTCCATGTTAGGAAACTTCACTACTTTGTTCATTGATGGCTATGATAAGATCACAAGGATTACAGTAGTGCAACACCACATAAAGCTCAAGGAAGGCAGTAAACCCGTAGTACAGAAGCTCAGAAGACTTGGAGTAATCCAACAAGAGGCATTGCTTAAAGAAGTAAGGAGTTTGCTACAAGCAGGTTTCATCTACCCTGTCGAAAGACTCAGAATGGGTCTCCCCAATAGTAGTCACACAAAAAAAAATGGTAAATGGAGAGTCTGTGTGGATTATAAACCTCTCAATGCAGCCACAAAGAGGGACCATTTTCCCCTCCCATTTCAGGATGAAATACTCAATGAAGTGGCAGGTCACGAATGCTACACAGTATGCGATGGCTACTCAGGATACTTCCAGATTAGCATTGCGGAGCAGAATCAGAAGAAGACAACCTTCATCACACCTTGGGGATGTTTTGCTTACAGAGTGATGCCATTTGGCCTCACCAACGCGCCAGCCACATTTCAACGCTATGTGACATTTGTTTTCCAACCCTACTTTGGAACATCAATACGGGTTTTCATAGATGATTTTTGCATCTATAGCTCACGAGCCCTTCATCTAAGCAAAGTCTATGACGGCTTAACCAAGCTACAAACCCTGGGTGGCCCTCTCAACGTGGACAAGTGTCACATTGGTGAGAGCAAGGTCACTCTCCTTGGTCATGTAATTTCAGCAAAAGGAATCGAGGATGACCCTAGAAAAATTCAAGCTCTAGTATCTTTATCATCTCCCACCACCGCCAAGCAGTTGGTTTCTTTCCTTCAGAAGGTAAGATATTTAAGCAGGTTCATTCACTTGCTATCTCAAGTGGTCCTTCCCCTACAACAACTCACCCAAAGGGATGTTTTTTCATGGAGTGAAGAGAATGAGCAGCAGTTTACTGAGGTAAAGCAAGTCCTATCTAAACTTCCCACTATTTCACCTCCTAAGTGGGACGAGCCATTCTATGTGAGCCCTAGTGTGGGAAATGATACTCTGGGAGCAGTGCTAATGCAAAAGGATCCCAAAAATTCTTTCATGCGTCCTATTTACTTCTCTAGTCGAGTCATGACCCCATCAGAAAAGGGATTCACCGAAGTAGAACACATGGTTCTGGCACTAATGTTTGCTACCAAGAAATTCCGCTCCTATCTCTTGCCTAGACCATTTGTAATCCTGACAATGGAAGAGGTTTTCCCATATGTAATGCGACACATGGATGTCTCATCTAGGATCTCAAAGTGGTTAATTAGACTGCAAGAGTTTGATTACACCATACAAGTAGAAAACTCCACCAAGGCTAGTCTAGCAGGAATTCTCACTCATCGCCACTACGAGAAGAAGCTGAAGGTCAACACGGAAGCAAAGGAAGGAATACCAGATAAAGAGAGCCCTAAGCTAGGGAGAGCTCACTCTCTTTTCTTTGACGGAGCATACAAGAGAACAATGGATCAGTCTGCAGCAGGCATGGTCATTTTCAATGAACAGCAGGAAAGAGTATTCTCCATGGGGCAGTTATTACACTCCCACTCTAACAATGAGGCAGAATATGCAGCCCTAATCCTTGGGCTAGAACAATGTATTTCACAAAAAATTCAGCGCTTGAATGTGTTCAGCGACGCTTTGCTTTTGATTAGGTAGATAAATGGCACCTGGAAGTGCAAAAATCAAGTTTTACTTGGTCAACTCCGCCAAGTTAAGGACCTTCTGAAGAAGTTTGAAGCAGTAAAACTCTTCCATATTCCCAGACCAGAAAATTAGGATGCAGATGCACTAGCTAAAGAAAGAATACAAGATGTTACCATAGGAGCAATTAAATTAAAACTACCCCTCTTCCAAGGCAGTGACGCTATGCCTGATATCATCAGCTTTTTGAATACAAGGGAATGTCCAACAGGACACACTAAAGGCCAAAAACAATGGCTGGTAAGGAAGGCTACTAGGTACCACCTTATAGACGACCACTTGTATTGTAAGGGCAAGGATCAAATTCTCAGGCGGGTGCCAACCTCCACTGAAATCACAGAGGTAATTTCAAGCTTCCATGACAGCATCTGCGGTGGTCATTTTGCTCTAGATATCACTAGTAGGAAGATTCTACAAGCAGGATACTTTTGGCCTAGTTTGAACAGAGATGTACACCATTGGTGTAAAACATGTAGGGCTTGTCAAGTGGCCAGTGATCGTACGCTAACCTACGAGCCACAAACCCCTATCATTTCATATGGTCCGTTTGAGAAATGGGGAATAGATGCAATTGGTCCCTTACCAAGGGCCCAATCAGGTAAACTGTACATCATAGTGGGTGTAGACTACATGACGCGATGGGCAGAAGCAACGGCCACCACCCCCATTACAGCCCAAGAGGTGGCAAAGTTCATTTTTGAGCATATCGTTTGCCGTTTTGGCACTCCTCTTGAGATAATATCAGATAGGGGACCAGGATTCAGAGGTGATGTGGTAGGAGAATTGATGAAGAAGTTAGGCATCACACGTCGGCATTCCACACCATACTATCCACAATGCAATGGTCTGGTAGAGAAGGTAAATGGAATGATTTGCAAGATCATCACAAAACAGGTGAACAACCATACAGGAGATTGGGATAAACATCTCATGGCAGCTCTTTGGGCCTACTGAACAACGTTTCGAACATCACTAGGTTTCACCCCTTTCCATCTAGTTTATGGGAAGGAGGCAATTCTACCCATTGAGGTACAAATAGCCAGCTTACGAGTCTTGGCCAGCCAGACCCCCAATCGTAAACCTTCGAAACCACGTCTTGGATCTAGAGAGACTCCAAATGGATAGGGAAGAAGCAATCAATCACTATGCAGCACAGGCAGAACGACGCCGACTCACTTTCAATCAAGGGCTTAAAGAGAAAGGACTGGAAAAAGGCATGCTAGTGCTGCGATACGACAACAGATTTGAAACCAGGAAGGATAAGAAATTTCAACCTAGATGGGAAGGGCCATTCATCATCAAGAAGTGCTACGACAACGGAAGCTATAAGCTGATGGAAGCAGATGGGAGAATTCACAAGACTAGAGTCAATGGATGGAGACTGAAGAGGTATTTCCTTAGGTTTGACCTAGAATTCGTGCTAGACATTCCAGAAGAGGAAGAACCCTCTAACTCTACAGCTGAAGAAACTGAAGAAGGGATAGAAGCATGAATGCCTCTAGCCAAAAGAGAGACGGCTAATGATAGCCGAATTTCGGAAATCAAGTAAAAAAAAAGAAGAAAAAAAACTCATTTCACCCCCCCCCCCCCCCCCCCACTCTCAGTACCCCCCACCGTAACTTATTTTTTTCCCCTCCCGCCCTACGGGCATCGAATAAAACCCTCGCACTCTCTCCCCCCCATTTTCCCTACATACCCCATTTCCTAATATCTCTCTCCTCCCGATTTACCCTCCCCGGCCAGGAAGAAACTCAGAGAAGGAACCCCCAACCCCTCTCTCGTGCTCCCTCGGTGTGAGCCGCATGAGAACCCCCCCCCCCCCCCCCCCCCCCCCCCCCCCTTCCCCCCCCTCACTCTTACATGCACCCTATCCCCTCTCCCATTACCCTCTACCCTCATTTCCCCCCCCCCCCCCCCCCCCCCCTCTCTTTGGCCCGCCAATATTTCCTCCCCCAACCCCTCCTCCCTCTTCCCCTCACCGCTCGCCTCACCCTCCCTCGGCTCATTCACACCCCCGTCTTTGGCCCGCAGATATATTCCCTTACCCCCCCCCCCCCCCCCCCCCCCCCCCCCCCCTTATTGAATTATTTCCCCTTCGTCCTCAAGCCCCATGCAAGACAACAACTCCCCCCCCCCTCTCCCTCTCACCCACACATCTCCCATACCCTGCCATTCCCCCTCTCCCCTCACACACTCTCTCTATCTCTTATCCGCTCACCCCTATCCCGTCCCCCTCTCCCTCATTCTCCCTCTCACGGCCACGCGAAGCTCTCTCTATCTCTCTCTCTCATCCGGATACCAAGAGGCCACGCCAAAGCTCTCTCTCTCTCTCTCTCTCTCTCTCTCTCTCTCTCTCTCTCTCTCTTGCGCGGGCAGCGCTGCAGTACACACTCACACACACACACACACACACACACACACACACACACACACACTCCCTCTCACTCACGCACACACCCCACAACCCCCCCCCCCCTCTCCTCTCTCTCCCCATGCGCTGTGCGTCGCGCGCTGCATTCGATACACACACACACACGCCATGCGGGCAGCAGCAAATACACCAACACAACACACACACACACACACACACACACACACACACACACACACACACACACACACACCCACCCACACACACTCACACCCCCTATCCTACCCCCCCCCCCCCCCCTCCCTTTCCGCCTTGCGCAGAAGAGTAAGCTGCCGGCCATCCGCAAAAGGAAAAAAAATAAAATAAAAAATTATATATATATATATATATATATATATATATATATATATATATATATATAGCCCCCCTTCCCACACACGCTTTCGCACACACATACCTATACAAAACACACACTCACCCGCCTCATGCACAAATATATACACACACGTATATACGCACCGCACCGCAGTACGAAGGAAAAGGCTACGACATCAACAAACAAAAAGAAGAAGGATCCAAAGCACGCACCGCCAACAACAAAAAATAGAAATGCGTCGAAGGCATGCCCCGGTCGACTCCGAAAAGAAGTACGCTCGACACCGATGCACCGGCAGCACGCCATTCGCCGACAACACGCAACCACGATGCCATCCCAATAATTTTTAAGTTATTTTACCATTATCTTTAGGTTTCACCCGAGCCATTGTAAATTTCCATTTTGTAAATATCCTCTCTCTAGGTGATGGTGACAAAGGCCCACCTAGAGATTCCCATCTTTTAATAACCTTCCCCAAAACAAAGCAAGGGTCAACCACACCGGGCCCACCACTTGCTTTGTCTCCCCGATTAAGATTACCCTAACCACATTGGGATTACCATAATCCAAGCAGCCAACACCTATAAATTGGCACTGAGAGGTCACTATCGGGGGGGGGCAACTTATGTGGAACCAAGAATTGGGTAGAGTGTAGTAGGAGGGATTGACACCATCACCATCACGGGGAGGGGGTCTTGTGTGTTGCGTTTGCATTGGAAATTGCACCATGCGAAGGGAACCACATCCACCTCTCGACTCCAATGGTCGATGCACACACGTATGCACGCTCTTGGCAATGAGTATTCACCGTCATTGAGTCACCCTAGAGAACGCACCAAGTAGGTTGCACCATCTCCTCTCCCTACCTCTCTACCATCACGGCATGCCACCTTGTAAATATTGCAGAAAATAACTCACCCTCACACCCCCGAGGTTGTTTTCATCAATTGCAAGTATTCTCTCTCTCTCTCTCTCTCTCTCTCTCTCTCTCTCTCTCTCTCTCTCTCTCTCTCTCTCTCTCTCTCTCTCTCCTTTTCTCTCTCTCGGTGTGTAGGCTTGCGGTGTTCATATCACTGTGGGCTTTGCGTCCTAGCCGCTCAAAGCTAGGTGGTGCCCCCTGTTCGCTTTACCGTGGCAGGCTCGAGGCGAGGCATTCGGCCCCCGACGTTTTAGAGGCCGTCGGGGTTCGGGGTCCGCTTTGCGTCCGTTAATGTCTACATGCTCAGTCGACCAAAAATTTATAAAAATTTATCAGAAGTATATAATCATGATTATTTACATCTGCCCAATTTTTCAATTTTTTTGACCAAGTCAGCATACCACTAGTTTCACCATGTTGTAATAAGCCCACAAAACAAATCTGGTAAGATTTGGATCACTGGATTGAAAATTGTGACTAAAATTGCAAAGTTAGTCTACGGAAAGATAATTGATGATCATTTGACCAAAAATTCTCCAAAACTTGATGAAAATTGGCTAGGGACCTTAACTAAAGGTGCTTAACAGATCTGTGTCAAAGTTGGGGCAAAAACTTACAAAAATATAGCTGAAGTAAATAATCACGATTATTTACATCTGCTTCAAGACTTGATGATTTTGCAAATTTGAGTATACCACAAGGTCAAGCACATCAACTAGACCTCACAAATCCATTTTGGTGAAATTTGGATCCCAAAAGTGAGACTTAAGCCAGATTCTTGAAATCAGAGTCTGCGAACACCAAATAGTTGATAAACTTGATCAGATTTTGTCCAAACTTGTTGAAACTTGTCCAGGGACTCTAACAAGTTGTATACTTGGCAGACCAATAAAAAAAGTGCAAAAATTTGACAAAAGTAAATAATCGCGATTATTTACTTCTGCTATCCAGAGACATCAATTTTGACTTTTGAGCTTATATAGTGATAGACCAACATAATATAAAGCCACAGGGCAATTTTGGGTTCAATCGGATCAAAATTGATACATGTACACTTAGTGTTGGGATTAAAGCCCAAGTGGCCTCTTATGCGGATATGGCCGCCCGCCCGCCTAACTCACTTACCTCTAACTCTTTGTATATACTAACATATTCTTTGTGAATACTAAGGAATTGGGAGATAACCCTTCTAACAGTTCTCTGTGTACTGTACTGTGTAAGCTCACTGTGTGTGTGTGTGTGTGTGAGAGAGAGTCGACCCACGCTCCGCTCCGCGACTTCAATTGGTATCAGAGCCTTGGTTCAGTGCGGATTTGCGCAATCGCGCGCGCGCACTTTTTCGGCAGATTCTGGATCCGGAGTTCGAAAATTCACACTCGGCGTTCCGGGAGCGCTTTCATCAGGCGACCTAGGGTTTTACTCCCCTTTCGAAGCCGTTTATGCCCTCAGAATTTCATTCTGAGCACTACAGCAGAAGATAGATTTCAGCCGCAAAGAAATCCGTCTTGTGTAGATTGGCAAGCAGGAGGAGGTCGACATCAATATCGACATCGACATACATCACTTATTCGTCTTCAGAGCATCATCTATAGACCAGGTACACATATATATCATCAGATATATATATTGCAGTCTGCATTGCTACTTCTTGTGCTTGCCATGTTCCAGGGGAGGTGTGGCCATACGACGGCTTGACACCACTGGCATGTATTGCAGATTGATGTACTGTGATTGTGGGTCTGCTAGTTGTGAGTCACGCTAGCAGACAGACCGCCGCAGCGGTCATAGGACAGTGATTGGTCTGATATAGGATGTATGCTAGTTCTGGGCAGTTTGCTGAGCCATCTGAGAGGGTCGTGTGTGAGGTTTTTTGAAGCCAAGCACTGGGGGCTGGGTTACCCAGTGTGAGGTGGATTAGGTTGCTGGAGTTCCCCTCTACACGCATCCTCTTCGGCGACTTTTATCCCTTAGGATGTATGACTTTGTGTAGACACTGGATTGCATCTTATGCGTCAGGCCGTTGAGGCATTGATCAGGGTTCAGTCTTGAGACAGATACAGGTTTTGTCATCGCCCAGAGAGGAGACAGTGTATGCTTACAGGACAACATATTACAAAGATTTTTTAGATTTGTCACTGGTCAGCTATTTATGATTGTTTTTTGAGCTATCTTTTGGTTCCCAGAGCTCAGTTTACAGGGGAGACTCTGTCAAAAATTTTCAAAATACTGATAGTTCCTGAGGAGAGGTGTTCAGCTTGTTGATTACAGCTTGTTTACTGTGTACAGAGGCCAGTTTACAGGGGAAACTCTGCCGGATTTTTCTCAGGAGTAAACAGTTTGGCAGATATGGCATCTTCTCAAAGTGAGACTCTTTACAACATAAAGAAGCTGGATGGCACAAACTTTCCATTCTGGAAGAAGCAGATTTGGCAGGTTTTGGTGCAGAAAAAACAAGTGAAGCCACTGAAGCTCCAAGGGGAGAGACCAGAAGGTATGGCTGAAGATGAGTGGGAAGAGCTTGACGAGTTAGCTTGTTCCACAATCATGCTGACACTGGCAAAAAATGTTTACTTCAACGTAGCAGAAGAGACTACAACGTATGGCGTATGGCAAAAGCTATGTGATATGTACGAGAAACAAAGTGCTGCTTCTCAGATTTACTGGCTCAAGAAATTGGTGGATTTGAAGATGAAGGAAGGGACAGCCATGTCAAATCATCTGAATGAATTTCACTCAATTTTCAGCCAGTTAACAGCACAGGAGATAGTCTTTCCAGATTCAGTGAAGGCTATGTTTCTCTTAATCACTTTGCCAGACAGTTGGGATACTTTTCGTACAGCGTTAAGTAATTCTGTCACGCCAGAAGGTCTTACAAGTGCCAATGTAGAAGGCAGCTTGCTCACAGAGGAAGTGAACAGGAAGAACATTGACAAAGGCAAAGGCAATAGTGCTTTGGTCGTTCGAGGGAGACAACAGTTTAAAGAGAAGAAGGGTAAGAAGGCACAAAACCGAAGTAAGTCTCGTGATTCGAAGTCAAAGGATGACATAGAATGCTACCATTGTGGCAAGAAGGGTCACATGAAGCGAGACTGTACGAAGTGGAAACAAGAAAAAGGCAAAACAAAGAGTTTTGAGCAAGATGAAAAGAAGAGTTCAGTGAAGATTGAAGAGGTGAATGTCACAGGATCTGGTTCAGACAGTGATTCTGGTATAGCAGCTGGTGACATCTTCCTTACAAGCAATCTTGATTCTGTTTTCTTGACTGCAGAGGATGGACATGCTATGAGTGATTGGATTATCGACTCAGGGGCATCTTTACATGTTTCTCCGCACAAAGAGTGGTTTACATCATATGTGGCTACTAAAGATTATGTCAGACTTGGCAATGAGCAGGTTTGTGACATACTTGGAGTGGGAGATGTGCAGTTGAAGTTTCAGAATGGCTCTTCTTTATGGCTCAAGAATGTCAGACATGTTCCAGCAATCCGAAAGAGCTTGATTAGTACAGGGAAGTTGGATGATGCGGGTTATGTGACAGTTTTTGGGAACAGTGCTTGGAAGATCTCCAAAGGTTCGATGACTGTAGCACATGGCAGCAAGTCAGGAACTCTGTACACTTTACATGTTTCAGAGGTTAAAAACCATGTAATTAATGTGATTGAGCAGCCAAGTGTTTCACTGTGGCATCGTAGGTTGGGACATATGTCAAAAAGAGGAATGGAAATACTTTCTCATTATGGTTATTTGCCTGGCTTTTCATTTCAAGATGTCGAGTTTTGTGAGCATTGTGTTTATGGTAAGCAAACACAGGAACCGCACAGATCAAAGAGGAATCGTAGGGACGAACGGTTAGCTCTTGTACACAGTGATCTATGCGGACCAATGCCTAGTTTGTCACTAGGGGGAGCAACGTACTTTTGTACATTCATAGATGACTATTCTCGCAAAGTATGGGTTTACTTCTTGAAGCACAAGGATGAGGTGCTCAAGGTCTTTAAGACATTCTTGCAGCTGGTGGAGAATCAGAGTGGTCAGAAGCTGAAGTGCTTGAGAACTGACAATGGTGGAGAGTACGTTTCCAAAGCTTTTCAAGACTTTTGTGAAGCAAAAGGGATTAAGCGGGAACTTACTGCACCATATAATCCTTCACAGAATGGGGTTGCAGAACGTATGAATAGGACCATACAAGAGAAGGTCAGAAGCATGTTGTCAAATACTGAGTTGCCTGATGGATTTTGGGCGGAAGCAGTGGCTACAACAGTCCATTTGATCAACAGGTCTCCTAGTAGGGTTCTGGATAAGAGTGCAGTGGCCGAGATGCTATGGACAGGCAAGGCACCTTCGTATAAGCATCTCAGAGTCTTTGGTTGTGAAGCTTATAGCCATATTCCTAAGGAGTTCAGAAATAAGTTAGAACCAAAGAGCAAGAAGTGTATATTTCTTGGCTACGGAGAATCGGGCGAGATGGGTTACCGGCTTTGGGATCCTGAGTCCAGAAAGCTTATTCGTAGCAATGATGTGCATTTCAATGAAGCCAAGTTTCACGCTAAGCCAGAGAAGACAGAGGAGATCAGAAGAGTTGTCTTCAGGGAAGATGGACCTAGTGCTAGCACATCAAGACAGCATGGTCAGGCTCAGGAACAGCCTATAGTGGCTAGAGAGGCAGAATCAGTTGTGGTGAGACGTTCTGAGCGTGTCTCCAAACCACCTGATCGTTATGTGCCATCTCTAAATTATGTCATGCTCACAGATTGTGGAGAACCATCTTGTTACAAGGAAGCATTACAAGTGGTTGACTCGAAAAAATGGCAGTTGGCCATGCAGTCAGAGATGACAGCTCTGCATAAAAACTAGACATGGAAGTTGGTTAAATTACCACAGGGCAAAAAGGCTCTACCTTGTAAATGGGTTTACAGGTATAAGATCACCGCTCATGATAGTCAACCAAAGTACAAAGCAAGGCTTGTTGCCAAGGGCTTTAAGCAAGAACAAGGCATTGACTTTGATGAAGTCTTCTCTCCAGTGGTCAAGATGACTACATTGAGATGCTTTCTTGCATTGGTTGCTATATTGGATTTGGTGTTGCACCAAATAAATGTCAAGACAGCGTTCTTGCATGGTGATTTAGATGTGGAAATTTACATGCAGCAGCCAGAAGGGTTTGTTGAGAAAGGCATGGAACATTTGGTATGCCAGTTGTTAAAGAGTCTTTATGGCTTAAAACAATCACCGAGGGCATGGTACCATAAGTTCCACCAGTTTATGCTTTCTCAAGGCTACAAACGTAGTGAGTTCGATCACTGTCTATATACAAAGAAGGCTAAGGATGGCAGTTGGCTGATCCTTATTTTGTATGTGGATGACATGTTGATTGCTGGCAAACACTTGGAAGAAATTTCAGCTTTGAAGTCAAAGATGGCAAAATGGTTTGACATGAAAGACATGGGTGAGGCAAGTCATATACTTGGTATGCGCATTGAGAGAGACAGATCAAAGAAGTTGATTTGGTTATCTCAAACAGAGTATATTGACAAGGTTTTGCAACGTTTCAATATGGAGAAGGGAAAGGCATTGAGTGTTCCATTGCCACCATATGTGAAACTTAGCAAACAAGATTGTCCTGTGTCTGAGGAAGAAAAGGCTGAAATGGATAAGATTCCATATGCGTCTGCACTGGGTAGTTTGATGTATGCAATGATTGCTACACGTCCGGATATTGCATTTGCAGTGGGAGTGGTTAGCAGATATATGTCAAATCCTGGCAAGAAACATTGGGAGGCAGTGAAAGGTATCATGAGATACTTAAAACATACAAAGAATATGCGCATATGCTATGGTAGTCAGGATTTGAGTGTCAGAGGATACACTGACTCAGATTATGCAGGAGACTTGGATAAGAGGAGATCTACATCAGGCTATGTCTTTACATTGGCTGGAGGTGCCATATCATGGCGATCTCGATTACAAGATTGTGTTACGCAGTCTACTACAGAAGCTGAGTATGTTGCAGCAAATGAGGCATGCAAAGAAGCTATTTGGCTTGGTAGATTGGTTGCAGACTTGGGAATCAATGCAGATATGCCAGAGTTATATTGTGATAGTCAAAGTGCTATACAATTGGCAAAGAATCCAGTGTTCCATTCGAAGACTAAGCATATTGATGTGAAATATCACTTCATTAGGGAAGTACTTGAAGACAAGCAGATACAACTGCTGAAGATCCACACCAAGGACAATCCTGCTGATCTACTCACAAAGGGACTTCCAGGAGAGGGCTTTGTGCATTGTCGTGAGTTATTGGGCATTGGATAGATGGCAGCCATGTAAATCTTTGTACATTTATGTTCATAGATTTACAGTTACTTAAAGTTCCACATTGGACTTTAAGTGGGAGGTTGTTGGGATTAAAGCCCAAGTGGCCTCTTATGCGGATATGGCCGCCCGCCCGCCTAACTCACTTACCTCTAACTCTTTGTATATACTAACATATTCTTTGTGAATACTAAGGAATTGGGAGATAACCCTTCTAACAGTTCTCTGCGTACTGTACTGTGTAAGCTCACTGTGTGTGTGTGTGTGTGTGTGTGAGAGAGAGTCGACCCACGCTCCGCTCCGCGACTTCACTTAGTTTTCAGGTTGCAGATTAAAACTTTGATTTTTGCTAAAGTTAAATTTGAAAGTCAAATTTTGACTCTTATAGCTCGATTTGAAGTGATACACAGAGATTAATCACGAGAATAGCAAAAACTCTACTGTCCTTATAGAAGAACAACTAACTTGATCAAATTTGTACATGAATCAGGTTGCAGACGAGGAATCAGTGGCTTGACAGAAAGTTGCAATTGAATTAGGTGGAAATTGACAACAAGTCAATCCAAAGGTGAGTACTCTATCCAGGGCTTCACAAGTCTATATGAACCTTAGATCTAGTCGGGTACTAGGAAATCATGGCATACTCGGAGAAACCTCCAGTAGAGTATCTACCAAAGAAAGCGTTAATCACGGAAATTCCTTGCATACAATTCCTGAAGAAGTCTCAGAAACTTTTTCAGATTCAACATTCGAAATGTCTTCTTGCTCGACTCACTCGAAAACCAGAACGACAGTGCACTGTAAGAATATACTATCTTTTTATAAGACTAACCGTCATGGAGCCCAGGTTTACTTGGACCCTAACGAGGAGTATGCTATTTGCATTGATGACCATGGTATTGAGTTCAAAGAAGAGGTTAGGGCAAACAAACAAGGAAAAATGTACATGGATCGAAACGGAACTCAGTATTTACAATTCGAAAATCCCGACGTGATAGACAAATGGGGGTTAGAAGTAAACACCATAATCCCGAACATGTCAGTAAAAGGAGGACCACCAACTTTAGAATTCGAGGGATACGATCAAGCAGACTTGAAGCCTTTGAAACTACTTAGTATGGATAATCTTAGGATCGGAGTCTATTGTTGGGAAGATAGAAACATAAAAGATCTTTTGTGGACTTCTCATGCTAAACCAAGACAATTAACGGCCATGAAGATCATCTATATCTTCAAGATCAAAGATAAGGGATCAACAGACCTACCAACCTACCTGTTTAAGGATTTTTATAACAACAAATTTGTTATGATGACTTCTGAGGAGGTAGAACAAACCAAATACCAAGGGTATTCCATTCGGGATTGGATATTGGGGCAAGGACCAGAAACAATTCCAAGAGATGAACACCGTGAGAGATCATCTGAGAGTAATATGAAGAAAATAGAAACCACCTCATCAGGTAGAAAACCGAGTGACACTAAGGCCAGTCCAAGGCTACATGAGTCACTATTTCCAACAGACTGGTTTGAAGGACTCGGAACAGGACCAACTCCCAAAAGACATGGAGTTGAACCAAACAGACGCGTTAGACCAGCCGATCTTCAGAAATGGGTCAGAAAATACAGTGGATCAGGGGATCCATACGACCACTTAGCAAGCTTTAAGCAAGTGCTAAGAGCAGAGCGTATATTTGATTTCCATACTCAATTCGAGGGGTTTGAAATGACATTAGAAGGAAAAGCATTGACATGGTTCCAAAACATTCCACCAAGGTCAATCATGGACTTGAACACATTAGCTCAAGGATTTGTAGCTGCTTGTTCCAAAACGGGGATCAAGCATAATACGATAGCTCAAATCTACAGCTTTAGACAGAAACATGGTGAGTCTGTTAGGGATTGTGCACTGGAATGAAACAATACATTGCCAGATGCCCAGAGATGGAGATACCTGCAGAAGAATGACTTGTATCTTTGTTTCTGGAGGGACTGCTAAACAAAGAACTTCATGCTATACTCTATAGTAGAAAGCATACAACCCTAGAAGCATGTGTGTTTGATGCTATTGACCTAGGAGACAATTGTGATATTTTCAACGAAGAAGATGTCCCTAAGGATAACCAAAGTGAGAAGACAGAATCCACAAAACCAGCCCAAGTGGGAATGGCTGTTGCGGCACCACTCTCAGTCATAGAAGATATGCTAAAATGGATGAACGACATGATGAACAACATGCAAAAAACACCTATGAGAGGACCACGACAAGGGATACCTCCACAAGGACAACCAATTAGGCCACAAAAATGGTGTGCAATTGAGGATAAATGGACCAACCATGAGACCCATGAGTGCTACTTTAGACTAAAGTATGATGGGAATGTTCAGTACGTGCCCATGAGGCCACAAGGACAACCCATGTATAGATATCAGCCTAATATGGCCCAAGCTCAAAGACCACCAATGGGTATGAAAGACCTCAACCTGTGTTGGGACAACAACCTCCGTATCCAGGACATAATGATGTGCCTGTAAAGTACATGCACTCTCAAGGAGTTATAGATGAACAAGCATTAGTGCCTGTTACAACCTATGTAGAGCCTAGTCCATCTACAGTAATGGTAGAAGGAGATTGGTATAATTCACATCCACCACCAATGGAAGAAACCATGACTTATGCTCCACCAGAGCTAGCACCAATGTATTATGTAGATAATCAAGGTGTCAGACCTCCCATGGGAAGATCCATGATGAAGACTAGAACACAAAACTGTCATAACTGTGGTGCTGATGACCTTTGGAAAAATGAATCTCCAGAGCCTGACAAAAACCTGAATCCAATTGAAGCCTATTGCATACAATGTTGCAAAAAGGGAGGACACTTTCCAGAAGATTGTCCTAAAAATCCTTTGAACAAGGAAAAAACCGTAGTAAATGTAGTCCAAGTGATGCCTAGTAGCTCGTCAAAGAGTGAACCGATTGTTCCAATCAAGGTAATCACTAGAGCCCAGGCAAAGAAAAAGAAACACAACTCCTCTGATGATTCGAAAAATACGAAAGTTTCTTCTCAAAGAATCAAAAGGAGCAAAAGCAAAAGGTATGAGATGAGAAAACAAAAACAATGGATTGAAATAAAAGAGAAAGCAAAGAAGCTAGCCCAGGACAAGTTGAAAGAAACTGGCAGTGAATTCAAGGAAACAGCCGTGAAATCTGGAGGATCCATTCTGGTTGATAAAATTTTTGAGCCTATTAATGCCGCCTTGGAAGCCTACCAAGCAGGACTTAAAGTAGGCCAAAACATGGAAAACAAATGGAAAACCTATCCATCTCCAGACATGGAAGGAGCTAAGCTGGAAGCTTATCAAAATCTGGTAAGAATCACGCAAGAAATGATGGAAAAATAAGAACCCAAGCTTGAAAGTATTGCAAAACCTGAAGAGCTTGCGATAGAAGAAACAAAAGTAAAATCTGATGTGGTGGCAGAACCCCACCTTGAAACAAATGAACCAGAGCTTATAGTGCCAGACAACGAAGATGCCTTAGACGGAATTCCATTCATAGAGGAAGACTGGCCAGGCCACTTATAGGAAAAAGTGAGCGAGATCAATGATGGGAGACTAACTCTAAAGTCAGCTCCTATAGAGGAAGTTTGGTTGGATAACCTACCTTCTGTTATGAACATGGATTTACAATCCTTGTACGGGGATTGCGGATCAGAAGCTTCAAGAATGTCAAAACCATTGACATTAAAAACATTACCTTCTTACTTGGGAGAGATAACAAAGATAAATCCATCGTGTGCAAGACCACTCAAGTAAAAAGAGTTGAACAGACCCTAGAAGTAGACAACATTTATTCAATCATGTCTACACCCATCCACTGCACTCTTACCTTGGGAGAAATGTTAAAACTCAAACCATACTTATGGAACGATTTACCAAAAACCCTAGAGAAGGTGGGGAAAATTGAAAAATGAAATGGAAAACAAAGAGATTCGATCAGTTCCTATGAACAAAGTCGGAGAATATTATGAAGGAGAAGAAGGAAACACCACCCTCCTAGTGAAATATAATGACATTGAAACCATGGCAATACTAGATAGTGGAGCTGACATAGCCATAGCCACTAGAGCAGTATGGGAATCCTGGGGACAGCCAGCCATTAGACAAACTCGAATGAAATTGCAGTACACATTGAGAGACCATTCGGGATGCTTGAAAAAGTGATAGTCAATTCTTGTGGAATTGAATATCAACACACTTTTGCCATAGTAGAGTTTGGAAAAAAACTCAACTATGAAATCATATTGGGAAGACCTTTCATGTGACAGGTACAACTTATCCAAGATTTGGGAAACAACTATCTGTACTTGAAGCAAGTGGGATCTATAACAAGAGTCAATCTAAAAGCTCACACTTATCGAGATATCTTGAAAACACCCATCCAAGAGTTTGATTCAGTCTCTTCGACTGAAACCAAACTCCCATCCTGGTTAAACAAAGACACTCCTATTTAGATTTGTGGAGTTTCAAAAAACGGAAGCTTAAGACGAGAATAATGTATCCAAGAAAGGGACTGCATAGACGAAGCCTACGTACCTGAACCCTTTCTAGAACATTTATTTGAGCCATTCGAGTGGACTCAAATTTTAGCGACAATGGATGTATGTGTGAATACGTCTATGCCAACTCAATTTTGCAATGAGGATGGCTATGACATAATTCCCATCAAAATGCTTTCAATCCTCAACATTGAAAACAAAGATGAGGAACCAAAGGACTTAATGAAAGCTCAACAGGTCTTTTCAAACCTCTATTACGATGCAATTGATGAGTTAGATGAACACTCAACTACCTCAGAAGATTCGAGGTCAGAAAAAGAGCATACGAGAGCTAAGTTACTCTTAAAAGGAGGGGAGGAAAAGTTTTTTGACTTTCCAAACCAGAAATCAAGAAGAAAAAAGTGGTATAGATGAAAGAGAGACACCAAAATTGTGAAAACATGACCTATGCCATCAGTCTCCAGTAAAACACAATTTTTGATGTAGATAGATGCTAATGATTGTGTCAAGGACAAAATAACTGACAGATATCCTTCAAACAAAAACTCAAAAATGTCTCAGACATCGAGAAAAACAAGGAAGGGTACTCAAGAAAAATCATAAGATAAGAAACCACTCATGACCAGAGTCGAGCGGAAAAAGAAATATCAAGAGTTGAAAAAAGCTCTAAAGGTGATATACACAACCGAATGGAAACCACGGAACAGGATGGTAAGGATGTAATGCATGTTCCATCCCATTACAAAAAGTATACTCTCCAAGTTTGGAAAATCATAGTTGAACAACCTGGTAGGGAACTACGAAAACATGGCGAGTCTTACAAAGGGCCTGAAAACGCTAAAAGGATAGACTTAGCTGAACCAGGAGAGGAGCATAAACCGGCTTACATTGCGAATGAACTAACAGAAGAAGAAGAAAAGATTTTGCTGAGCTTGTTAAAAGAATACCGAGATATCTTCGCTTTGTCTTACAAGGATCTCAAGGGTGTTGATCTAGAAATGTGTCAACATACTATACCCATGAGAGATGACGCAAAACTAAGTAGACAGAGACCATACACGTATAACGAAACATTTGACAGGAAGATCAAAGAAGAGATTGAAAAACTAAAGGAAGCCGAATTCATTTATGAAATTGAACACACAGATTGGGTGTCTCCAATTGTGGTAGTACCCAAGAAGAATGGAAAATTACGAGTGTGTGTTAATCTCAAAAAGGTGAATGCAGCTACCATCAGAGATAACTTTTCTCTTTCGATAAACTGAGCATGTTTTAGAACGAGTTGCAGGAAAAGAAGCTTACAGCTTCTTAGACAGCTTTTCAGGATACAATCAACTTTTGGTTGACCCAAAAGATCAGCATAAAACTGCTTTTTCAACTGAATGGGGTATATTTGCCTATCGGGTTATGCCGTTTGGGTTAACTAATGCTCTAGCCACATTTCAAAGGTTGATGAGCCATGATTTCAAAGAGTATCTTAGGAAATTCTTAGAAGTTTATATGGATGATCTATGTGTACATTCATCAATCCGGGCTGATCATTTTGAACACCTCAAAAAGGTATTCGAAAAATGTAGACTTTATAGTATTTGCTTAAATCCTGAAAAGCGCACATTCATGGGTAGACAAGGAAAAATTCTTGGACATATAGTGTCTAAAAATGGCATAGCTACTTATATTGAGAAGATTCCTGTCGTTGCACATTTGCCTAGACCAACAACAGTCAAGGGAGTACAAGCCTTCATGGGGCATTATGGATATTACCAACGGTTTATCTACATGTACGCTATAATTGCAAAACCCATATATAGCTTGATTATGCACTTTGAATGGACCGAGGCATGTGAATAATCCTTCATGAAGCTAAAGGAAGCTCTCACATCAGCTCCAATATTGAAAGAACCAAATTGGGATAAGGTATTCCACGTACATGTAGATGCTTCTAATTTTGCTATCGATTGTATACTAGCTCAACCAGGAGACGAGAAAATTGACTTTCCTATTTCTTATGCTAGCCAACAATTGAACATGGCAGAAAAGAATTACACCACCACCGAAAGAGAAGGACTAGGAATGATCTATGCCGTTAAAAAGTATAGCCATTACCTATTAGCCAACAAGTTTGTGTTCTTTGTGGACCACCAAGCTTTGTTGTATTTGGTTAACAAGCCATGCAGCACATGGAGAATAGTAAGATGGTTCATCATTCTTCTCGAATTTGATTTAGCTGTGGTTGTAAAAAAAGGCACTACACATCAATGAGTAGATCATTTGTTAAGGATTGTTTCAGGAGAATCACCTAAAGGGGTAGACGATGATCTACCAAATGCCTATTTGTTCTCCATAGAAATGATACCTAGATGGTCGGAAAATATTGTGCCATTAATGACAATAGCTCAAGTGGATTCACAAATACCACTTCCTATCACAATCGGATTAATCGAGCAATCTGCTATGTATCAATTACTAGCTGGAAGGCTATAGAAAAGAAATCGGGATGGAGTATTGCTCTTATGCATTAACCCTGAAGAAAAATAACAGTACCTAAGTCAAGCACATGTTACCATAGTAGGACTTCACTTTGCAGAAGACCAAACTATGCAACAAATCTTGAGACTTGGAGTATTTTGGCCGACTATGAGGAGAGATGTTAGACCTTTTGTAAAGGATTGCCCTCAATGTAAAAAACAAACACCCATTCCTCATGTAGCATTGTTTCAAATGTCACCTGTTCTCAAGTGGAGTAATTATCTGGTTACTTACTTATCAAGCCGAACATTTCCTGAGGATATAAGTAAACGCCCTCAGAGAGCAATTGAAACTGAAGCCAGAGACTATGCTCTTATTGGGAACCAATTGTATCGGAGAGGTAAAGATCAATATTTGCGTCTTTGTGCAAATGAAAAGGAGTATATTCCTATTATAGAACAAGCACATGCTGGATTAGCTGGAGGTCACTTTTCTAGTGAGACCACTGCAAGAGCAATATTGATGGCAGGCATATGGTGGCCAACACTTTTTGCGGATGCTAAAGAATATGTTCGAAAGTGTGATGCTTGTCAATGAGCAAAAATGCCAACACGAGTAGATAGCATGTCCTTAAGACCAATGATGGGGGCTAGAGATTTTGGAAAATGGGTTATAGATTTTGTTGGACCAATACAAGCAAACGAACAAGCTGAGCATACAAATAACATTCTTAGCTCAGTGCTGACTAAACTGGTTAGTTCAGGAAGGACAAACTAGGAAATGAATCTCCATGTTGCTCTATGGGCTTATCGAGTTTCATTCAAAACAGCTCTAAATGCTACACCCTTTAACCTTGTTTATGGTCTTGATGACATACTTCAAATAGAGTTTCTATTGCCGACATTAAGGGTAGCAGAGAATCTTGAGTGGACTAGACATGAATTGTTAGAAAGACTTGAAGATTTAGAAAAGCTAGACGAGTAAAGGAAAACTGTTGTAGCTCATATCTATGCACAAAAGTAAAAACAAAAATAGTTCTTTGATTCCCACTTAATCACAAAAATCTTCAAGAAAGGGGACTTAGTTATAGTCTATTCCCTTAAGCAACACATTCCTAAGTTTAAGGAAAAGAAAAACGGACCATTTATCATTGAAGATGTATCTCCAAGTGGAGCAGTAAAATTGTCCACCTTAGATGGTGAACCAATGGCTAATTGGATTAGTGGATGTCGTTTAAAGAAATACAATTTGCCATTAACCAATGAATTGCTAGAAAGAGTGCATGCAACCAAACAAAGGAAGATCAAATGATAGTAGGTTATTGATGAAGCCCAAGAGGAAGCTCGGCTTTGGGTACTCAAGCGGAAAGCTGCTCTCAAGAATCAACAGATATTGATTCCCATCAACACTTTGGAAATAGACGATCGACAATGGGAATTACCTAAAGACGCAGTTTCAACAGATGATGACTGGTTAGATGGAATGGACCTGCACATCAAAGTACAGTTCAACAATCACAACACCAATGCTTTGGTTGACACAGGAGCTAGAGTAAATGCATTCAGTTATTTCACATACAAGAAGGCCACAAGTCAAGCATTGACGGCACGAATAGCAACAATCAAAGGATGCAACAAGAACCCAACTCCAACATTGGGAGTAGTCAACTTGAATGTGATAGTACATGGATGTTCATTATCTCATCAGTTTGTATGCTTGCCAGATGAACACATGAATGGGACGATGATTCTTGGAATTCCTTGGATGCGTACATGCAAAGCAATACTAATTGGGATACAAATCAGCTAAAGCTATCACCTAAAGGAGGGCAGCTCATTGTTGCAATTGCACCAAGCAAGGAGGAACGGAAAAGAAGCAATCAACAGACCAATCCACAAAGTGAATCTTCTCTATCCCCTCGACAATCAAATGTAACATATAGCATGCAAGGAGTCAAGAGAATTTGGGTACCAAAAGCATAGCTTAAGGATAAACCGATTTAGATCTGGGTGCCTAAAACTTCACCGACAAAACAAAAGAAGGTTCCAAGGTTCCAAGAAAAAGGAGCACTTATCTTCTCCACAACCCGCAAAACCAATCAAGAAATGACGACTTAAGTCGCAACAGACTCCACCACACCATGCAGTACCATGTCGACCAAATTACCAATGGCGAGAAAAAGCTCGACAACAGTCAAAAGTGCTACCAACAGCTCAAGCAATTAGTGTGCTAAAGCATCCTGATGGTACAATCAAACAGAGAGCACACAAACTATAAGATTTGCTCTTTGGAAGACATCAACAGCAAACCTCGACATCGGAAACCCTTGAGTTAATTACTCAAGACCCAGCTCTTGCACAGCATATTGATTTGAATTGCATAGATCTTTATCATGGTAGAGCCAATCACATCTATGCATAGACATGATTGTTCAACCCATGCACACAGTCGTCCCGGAGTACGCCATCTAGGAGGGGTGGAAGGGTACGAAGTACTAAGTAATTAAGGGCAATGTTTGAAGAGGGAGGAAAAAGTTTGATGTTAACGTGTGATTTTTTGCAAAATTACCTAATAATACCCTTATAATTCATCATCAAGGAAAAATTCACTGATAATATCTTCCCGATGAGTGTAAATAGTATATATACTATTAGAAAATCATAAAAAATAGTCATTTTTGGGTATTTTTCATCATTTTTATTGATAATAAGGCTTAAAAATAGAAAAATCCAACAAAAAACAATAAAGCTGTCTTTTAAGGGATTTTCTTAATTATTGGATTTTTACTTTACTTTTTTAAAGCATTTTGCTATTTGCTTTGATTTTTTCAAATAAACAAGTCAAAAATTAATAATATATAGCAAGGAGGTTCATATGGAAAAACGAAAGACACAATGGTGATCAGAAAGACAAGACAAACAAGCACAAAAATTTTCAAAAAAATCAGAAGATGGAAGCGGGAAGCCTAAATTAGGTGGCGAGGCCTACTTTTGCAAAATTCTTGCAGAATGAGCTAAAAGAATCCGATCAGGGAAATTTTTGAGTCTAACATAGATTTCACGGCCTATTAAGACTAACGGGGGAATCTGGGGAAATCTGGTTCGGGAAGTCCGAGTATAGATATCCAAGGTAGGCTAAAACCACCTCATTTCCACTTGGAGCCTTTGCAGAGAGAGATTTCGGCCTCTTTCGCACGACTTTTTTGGAGCCCACAATTGACCATTTTCAACGCCGTCTCACACGAGACATGAGGGGTAAGTTCTTTACTCAAGAATGATCCATTTTGTACGGCCGACAGCTAGTCTAAAGCCCTAGAAAAAACCCTAGAAATCGAGCAGTGCACGAAGACCTACGACCTAAAACTGGCCATAGCGGCTTGCCAGCTTGACCAAATCAGATGGGATTTGAACCATAGCATGCCCTAACATAATAAAACCTTTCTATACCATCAAATGACCATTCGGCTGGGGTCGAGGGGGTCCCCAGTAGAAAAGTTAAGTTTTTGGCAAATGCCAGAATTCCGACCTGACTCCACAGATGGCTTGCTAATGAGGTCCATATACAATGTATATGATTGGTTTAGTGAAATCCATCAAGCAAAGCCCTCGAAAAGCAAAAAATGGTGCAAAGGTTACAAAGCGTCAAATTCGACATACGGGGTCAAACTAACTCCAAATGAGCCAGAATTGGACAAATTGCTTCACGACTATGTTGCGGACAAGTCCAAAGCCTCAAAGTTGATCAACCGACCCAACGGTAGTGTAGTCACAAAAAGCGGTGGTTTCAAAGTCGACAGAGCACAAAGTGATGCCGACATGACCAAACTTGACCAAATTCAATCTAGGACTTGTATTAGGTGTATAAAACATGTCTGGGTCAAAATTGGTAGGTTTTGCAAAGTTTTGTCATTGTTGTAAATAATCACAATTATTCACTTTTGTATCAGTTTTGCTTGAAAATTATCAAATCATCTAACCTATCATGTGTACACACCTATTACATGCCAAAAATCAAGTATGAGCCAAAATGACCACCCATTACTTGTAAAATTGTCAAAAAACGCAAAGAAGTCTTTGCAAGCCAAGATTTGGGTTATGGACCACAATTTTTGATCCAAATCACTTCATATCTCATACCCAAGGTCTATACAATGCCTAGAACCAATTTGTACCAAAAAGTGTCAATTTTGGAAGAAAAGTTAATAATCGCGATTATTTACTTTTTGGTCAAAATTGGGGAATTTTGATATTTTGCCATCATACATCCAAAGTACATGATGTGTTGAGCCCACTAGCCAATTTTGAATCAGTTTGGAGCTCAAGATCTCAAATTTCCTTTATATCTACTGTTTTAGAGACCTAAAGCCAAAATCTGGTACCATTTTCACCCTATGCATCCAAATGAACCCATAATTCACTCAAAGCATGTATTTGGTATATACTTCAAGCCTATAAAGCCAAGTTTGCAAAAAGTTCAAAATTTTCCTCAGCTGTAAATAATCGCGATTATTTACTTTGGTTGCAAATTTTTGTTTTGACCATACAGTTTTGTTCCTTGCATGTTTTTATGCATCTTTGCTTGTTCAAAAATTGATTTGAAGCAAAGTGGACCAAATTGTCAGCATTTCATTCTAAAAGGACATAATTCTGACAAATCTGCTAACTTTGCACTCTATTCATTGAACAGGAGCCATGCAAGCATCAGAAAGGGCTACGAAGAAGCTAAACCAAAAAGAGAAACTACAAGAACTGCCCGCGTATCAACTAGACCCCGAGTCAGTCAAAGCAGCAAAGGCATCGTACCTTTCTAGAGAGCAGTTAGAAGAGCACCACACTACGGTCTTCACTGGCAGGTTCAAAAGTGAAGAGGGGCATCAAGTGGAGTTGCAACTCCTACCCAAAGAAGTCTATGTTGTAGCTGCCAAACTAGAAACCAAAGAAGCTAACCACAGGTTGAGGCTCAGGCATTGAACTACAAACAAGAGCCTTGCGGAGTGGATTTTCAGAAGGCTTATGAGCTTCTATCCACCATCAAAGAAGACGGAACCGCACAGATATCCAACACCCAAGGGAACAAGGTCGAAGTAGTGATAAAAAAAGAGATAGTGGTAGAGGCACTCAGATTGCCCACAGAAGGGATGACCATGCGAGCAAGGGACAGGAAAACCGTAGGCACATTTACCAAAGAGACAGCCGTGGCTACATTCGTAGACCTCATTTACAAACAAGTGGAAGAGCCAGCCCGTTTGTACCACCAGCACTTTCATTTCTTGGCAAAAAGGCCACCAAGGTATACTATACCAAATCACGCCGTGGCCACCACATTCACTAAGGTTCTCAAGTCGACAACAAGACAACTAGTGGACCACGCACAGTATGTCTTGACAACCTTGAAGGGAACCAAAAAGGAAGGAAAAATCACGTACTTGGGTGTGCCAGAGGTCTTGAATAGAATAGAATATCATGCCATCAGCATGGCCGACAACCTACCGCCTGTCCCTGATCAGAACACATGGATATTGGCAGCACAACCCTCTCCAAGAGCTATAAGGTCAGGTAAGAGATCATATAAATATGATGAATTGTCAGCTGACAGCTCGCCGAAAAGGCACATCAGTGAGAGCTCTGACAACGAATAAAAGAGAGCTCGGAGAGAAGAGATAAAAAGAAAATCTGTGGCCACACACCAAGAAGAGCTACCTCCAAAAAAAGAAGAGATAAAAAGAAAATCTGTGGCCACACACCAAGAAGAGCTACCTCCAAAAAAAGTGCGCTTTGAAAGAGAGAAAGAGGCGTACCAACACAGTAGGCAAGCACAAGGGAAGGACCCAAAAAATGGGTACCTGCTGGACTTAAAGGCCCTCGAACGAAGCATCATACAAGAAAAGAGGTGGATAATCCAACAGAACGTTTAGAAAGAATGTACCAAGAGGCTGAAGCTCTAAAGCTGAAGGAGGCAGAAGAAGCTGCTAAGAAAGCCAAGAAGGTGGAAGACCAAAGGCAAGCCGAGGAAACGGCTAGCCATGAGCAAAGTCATGGATCTCCCCGACCCACCTCACCGCCTACAGAACAACAAGACCATCCCATCCCTAGTCCACCACCATCACCTGCAGGCAAAGACACCAATGAAGAAGCAGAGCTTGAGAAAGAAAAAGATTTTGAGTCCAGCAAACCAACAGAATCCGCAAAAGAAGCTGACCAATACAACAGACAAAAATAAAAAGAGGTCGAGCCGGAACCGGAGAAAGCAGCTGAAGATACTCAAAAGCCAGAAGAGGAAAAGGCAAGTAGATCTGAACAAGAGACTAATAAGGAAGCAGATGCAGAAAAAGAGTCTACCACTGCACATGAGAAAGAAATTGAGCTAGAGAAGGAAGAAAGGCCGGCACATGAAGAGACAGCAAGGTCGGAGCCCACACCCTATACTTCTACTCAGCCAAAAACTGTTGAGGCATCAAAGCCTCAGGATACCCAAGAAGAAAACCGAAAATCTACCTCTACACAAGAACAACCAGTAGTTACGACACAACAAGAATCCACACATGAGGCTGCAGGAACATCCATACTGGCAAGATAGGAGGAGTGGCAATCAAATGACGAAGTAATAGTACATGTCAATGAATATGCATGGCAGATCCAGGAAATGACGGTCAGACTCCGCTCAGTAGCACTAAACTGTAGCACCAAGGCCAAAGAACTTGAGATGGTGATTGACGCTCTCCAAGGAGAGTTAGAAGACAGGATGATTGTCATCACTAATCTTCAAAGGCAGGTGCAAGAGCTGAAGGTAGAAGCGGAACAACATCAATTAACCAGAGATAGGCAACAAAAAGAAATGGAGGAGTTCGGTGATCTACTCACCAAACTATCTGATGCCTGCAAAGCAAAAGATGAGCAGCTAACAAAAGTTACGAATGAACTTCTTACGACATCTCTGTCAGCTCAAAAAATTCAGGTACAATTAGATGTTGCCAATGCTTCTTTGCAGTACTCGGAGCAGCGGATCAATGATCATGCCATTTTCTTACGACAAATGATCAGGCCATTTTCTTATGGCAAATCAGAGAAAATCCAGCCGTGGCCTCAATCAAAGGAACTGATGAAGTGTACAAAGTACTCGAGAAGCAAAACAAAGACCTTGAATTGGAATTAAAGCTAGAACAATCACAGCGCAGGGACCTGGCATTGATGCGGGTTCAAAGAGAGGAGGAGCTTCTAAAGGAGATAGTAGAACTAAATTGAATTAATCAACTCCTCAGAGATGGAAAACCAGACACGCAGGAAGAGGCAGGCACTTCAGGGCCTCCACAGATAGACATACCCTCGGTCTCGTTTGCTGAGTTTGAGACACAGTCCACAACAGAGCCGGGTGGTGATGAAGATTTTCAGATTAACATAACGGACAAGGACACAGTGCCAATGGTCCAACTGTCAAAAACTGAAGAAGACTCACTGAAGGAGAATATCACCCTAGAGGTGGATGAGCAGTGGAAAGCTGCTATGGATTGGGAGTTGAGAGTTTTAATTTGTCAACGTCACTCAACTCACTCCTAATCAGATCAACGCTCAATGGCACCAACAATCCCTGCCATACCCTCTCATCAAAGTGGAACTATTACAGGTGAAAGAAAGGATATACAAAGATATGCAAGAAGATGGCGCAGATAAAGACCACCCAAAGTGGAGGTTAAACTGGTTGAACAAGAATCCAAGATACCTAATTCTCTTCACAAGAGCACCTGCAGCCCTTCAAAGAGATCCAACCTTCTGTCCTGCACCCAGAGTAAGGACATGGCAAGTGCATGAAGCACTGCAAAAGAAGAGGCCAACTTGGCTTAACTTCCGTAGGCTGCCAGCTCCAGAGAGAGGCCAAGCGACAGAGGAATACATGGTGAAAACCCTAACGGGTTCCATGTCTTTCTTCAAGAGTCAGCCAGATCTCTCCCGTGCCATGTTATATAAAATCTGCAAAATGTTGCTAACATGTATTCAAGTTTATAATGAGTCTGAGCAAATAGGATCCCCATGGCTATCATTCTTGGAAGGAAACAAAGGCTTATGCTACAATCTGAGTGGGCAGCCTTCAGAAGAAGTCCTTTATGGATTCTATGCCAGATGTATGTTCCTGCCATTGCATAATATGCTAGCCTTTGAAAAAGCATTCTACATTGGATTCTTCACCTGGTGAACGAAGATATTTGCCTCGCTGATCAGCAACCTAACATCCAGGTTTGTAGGCTACTCAGCGGTGGAGTTGAAGAATAAAGTAACAATGCAATTTTTTCAAGTGCTCGATAAAGAACGAAGAATCAGATACCAGAAGGCACTGCACGCGCTTAAAGACCACCTCGCCGTCAACCCGAACACTATTTCAGCCCATAAAGCTGTGTCAAGAGACGACATGGGCGAGGAGGGGGGGAATGTTAGCAGCAAGCTAACACGGACACCATTTTTCAGAGTTCTCTTTGTAAAACATTTATTATTTTGATAAATCCAAAATATTGTAACTCCTATTTTCTTGGATAAACTTTGTAATTGATGAGCTGAGGCTACAAGCTTCCAGATTGTATTAGCCAGTCACATCACCCAACTTTGGTAGAACTCTAGATTATTAGTTTTGACCACCTAGAAACCTTGGCTAAGGTATAAAAGCCAATTTTTGTAATCTTTTTACAAGTTTTGGATAAGAAATACACACCGTGAGCTAACGGTGCTCACTACTCTCCTTCTCGCTCTTCCTACTCCCTCTCCGGTTGTCACATTATGATTGTGTTTGTTGCATTGCAACCGCAGGTAAGAGTTCTACGCATTGACGTAAGCCATTCACAGTATTTCGTAGCTTTTGGTGTCGTAGACCCACGGCCTAATTTCATCATAACTAGGAATTTACACTTTTAAATCGAAAACTAAGCATAGGCGGAGTATTGGGGCATCATTGCTAAGCATTTAGATGCATTCTGGGTCAAAAACGACTAGGTCAAAAATCCACTGTTGTTAATGGAATTTGACCTAAAGTGGGGTTTGAGACCATAAGCATGTGTGCTTAGGTCTTATAAACTTGTCCTAGAAGTTTCGTTACGTTTGGATGTCATTTGATGCTGTAACGGATGTGATTTGTTTGCCGATGAGCGATTGGCTTTTGGTGATTTCAGTCACTTGAGTGTAGCCTGAGTTAGATGCGAGTTGTTAGTTTTTTTTCAAGAGATTGACAACCTCTTGTAGCCTCTATGCACTAGGCGAGTCAGCTTCGTCCCATGGTTTGACAAATTAATTGTGGTTCTCGCTAATACTGCAATAAGATAGGATGGTGAGGTTAGACATGCGTCCCACAGTCAACTTATGATATAGAAAGGTTCTATTTTGGTAGGGCATGCTGCAGTTCAAATCTCACCTGATTTGGTCGAGCTGACAGGCCACTATGGTCAGTTTTTGGTCGTATACGTTGCTCAGTTTCTAGGGTTTTTTCTAGGGGTTTAGACTAGCTATCGCCCGTACAAAACGGATCATTGACGAGTAAAGAACTTACCCCTCATGTCTTGTGTGTGAGATGGTGCTCAAAACGGGCAACTGTACACTCCGGAAAAGACGCGCAAAAGAGGTCAAAAAGCTCTCTCTGCAAAGGCCACAAGTGGAAATGAGGTGGTTTTAGCCTACCTTGGATATCTATACTCGGACTTCTCGAACCAATTTTTCCCAAATTCCCGCGTTAGTCCTACTAGGCCGTGAAATCTATGTTAGACTCAAAAATTTTCTTGATCGGATTCCTATAGCTCATTCTGCATGAATTTTGCAAAAGTAGGCTTGGTTGCCTAATTTAGGCTTCTCGCTTCCATCTTCTAATTTCATTGAAAATTTTTGTGCTTGTCCGCCTTGTCTTTCTGATCACCATCGTGTCGTCTGTTTTTCCATATGAGCTTCCTTGTTATTTATTATTAATTTTTGACCTGTTTATTAAAAAAATCAAAGAAAATAACAAAATGCTCTAAAAAAGTAAAGGAAAAATACAATAATTAATAAAATCCATTGAAAAACACAGCTTTATTGTTTTTGTTGAAATTTTTAATTTTTAAGTCTCACTATCAATAAAAATGATAAAAATATAAAAAAAGAACTATTTTTTGATGATTTTCTGATAGTATATACACTATTTACACTCATTGGGAAGATATTATCAATGAATTTTCCCTTGATGATGAATTATAAGGGCATTATTAGGTAATTTTGCAAAAAATCACAAGTTAACATCAAACTTTTTCCTCCCTCTTCAAACGTTGCCCTTAATTACTTAGTACTTAGTGCCCTTCCACCCCTCCTACTTGGCGTACTCCGGGACGACTGTGTGCATGGGTTGAACAATCCCCGGTAGTGGCGCCAAATGTGGGACGCATGTCTAACCTCACCATCCTATCTTATTGCAGTATTAGCGAGAACCACGATTAAATTGTCAATGCATGGGACAAAGCTGACTCGACTAGTGCATAGATGCTACAAGAGGTTGTCAATCTTTCGCAAAAAAACTAACAACTCGCATCTAACTCAAGCTACACTCAAGTGACTGAAATCACTAAAAGCCAATCGCTCATTCGCAAACAAATCACATTCGTTACAGCATCAAATGATATCCAAACATAATGAAACCTTTAGGACATGTTTATAAGACATAAGCACACATGCTTGTGGTCTCAAACCCCACTTTAGGTCAAGTTCCAAAATCGCGATTATTAATAGCAATGGATTTTTGACCTAGTCATTTTCGACCCAGAATGCATCTAAATGCTTAGCAATAGATGCCCCAATACCCAGCCTATGCTTAGTTCTTGATTTGAAGTGTAAATTCCTAGTTATGATGAAATTAGGCCACGGGTCGGCGACGCCAAAAGCTACATATTACTCTGAACTTCTTACGTCAATGCGTAGAGCTCTTACCTGCGGTTGCAATGCAACAAACGCGACTGCAATGTGACAACCGAGGAGGGAGTAGGAAGGACGAGAAGGAGAGGGCGCTATGTATTTTATTATCCCAAAACTTGAAAATAACTTACAAAAATTGGCTTTATACCTTAGCTAAGGTTTTTGGTAGTCAAAACTAATAATTTGGGAGTTCTACCAAAGATGGGTAACAACAGGTTGATATAATATGGAAGCTTGTAGCCCCATCTCATTAATTATAGAGTTAGCTTGCTGCTAACACATGGATATGCTCTCCCATGGTGAATTAGGGATTGGCAAAGGTTGAAGCAATCCAGGTTTCTTCCCTCTATCAAACTTCGTCTTTTGGCATACCACACATTTTGAAACATACTCTTGTATGTTTGCTTTCATCATCTGGCCAATTGAAATATGTTTTTATCCCTTTTAGAGTAGACTGAACTCGTCTATGCCCCACATAAGGAGGATCATGAGATTCATACATTACTTTCTCACGTAGTGAGTTACTAACACATAGTCTATTGCCATAGAGAAGATAACAATCTTGTAGGGTAAATGGTTCTTCCTTCTTCCCAAGTGCAAGGCCTAAAATCACATCTCTAAAATCGGAGTCGATAGCGTACTCATCTATCATAGAAGATAGATCATTGTGAGTTGCTATGGACACTGCATTCACTCTCGGCCGTCTTGAGGGTGCATTGGCTACTTGATTATGATTGCCAGCAATGTGAGCAATATGAAAATGAAATTGCAAAAGGCAAATTTTCCACGTCATTTGTTTGTCGGAGAGCTTGGTCTGCATCATGAAGTACTTAAGGCTTTGGTGATCCGTTTATAGAATGAAAGGAGTTCCCAATAAATAGTGCTTCCACAAGTCTAGAGCATGTAGAATTGCTAAGAGTTCCTTCTCATATATGCCTAGATCTTGCTCAACAGGGTCGAGCCTTCAACTTTCATAGCCTATGGTGTGCCCTTCTTGGAGCAAAACAACTCCAAGGCAATCACCACAAGCATTGGACCTCAAATGGCTTTGAGAGATCCGGTAGTGTAAGCACATGATGAGAGATAAGCTTCTCTTTAAGCTTTTCAAAAGCATTGTTCTCCTTGGTGGACCATATAACATTTTTCTTGGTTAGGTCATGTAATGGTCATGTGATTTGTGAGAACTTTTCTATGAAGCATATATAGTATGCACATATACCTATAAAGCTTCTTAGTTCATACAAATTCCTTGGATTAGGCCATCCTTTTATTACCACTAACTTTGATGGATCCATTTGGATGCCATCTTGAGAGATAATGTGACCTAAATACCGAATCTCTTGTAAGAAAAAATCATTTTTCTTTTGATTTATATAAAGCTTATTATTTTTGTAAAACTTGAAATACTAACTGAAGGTGTTTCTTGTGTTCGTATAATGAATTAGAGTGTATGATTATATCAAGAAAGAACACTCCGGTGAGGCCTAAATAGCTTCTCCATCAAGCAGTTAAATGTGGCTGGTGCATTGGTCAAGCCAAAAGGCATGACAATGTACTCGTAAAGACCAAACATAGTGCGAAATGCGGTCTTTACAATGTCTTGATCCACTATCCTTATTTGATGGTAGCCACTTTTTAGGTCAATCCTACTGAAGTAGGTTGACCCTTGTAGCTTATCAAATAGGTCTTCTCCCCGTGGAATAGGAAACCTATTCTTGATAGTGATCCTATTTAGTGCTCTATAGTCGACACACATACAATATGTGCCGTCTTTCTTTTGCACTAATAACACTGGTGAACAAAATGGGGATGAGCTAGGCCTAACCATACCTTTCTCAACTAACTCATGCACTTGCCACATAATCTCCTCTTGTTGAGCTTGATAAACTTTATAAGGAGGTTTATTAGGTGGTGAACTTCCTGGAAGAAGTTCAATTGCATGGTCATCATTGCCTTGTTTGGGAGGTAGTTCACAAGGAATGTCGTCAATAAAAACATTTTGGAACCCCTTGAGGAAGTTGGATAACTCTAATTCCTTTTGAATATTTATACTTTCTTTTGCTAAAGCATTAGGTTCATTTTGAGAATCCTTAACAAAAATCATGTACACGGAAATAAAGCTCTTTATTGACTTATTGAAAGCTTGCTTATGTACAAGGGGTATGGTACTACCCAACTCCTTAGCAACTATGTCCATATCTTTTTCCCTGAACCTAAAGTAGATTTTCCTTTTAGGGGATTGAACATTTGTAGCCATGCAATCAAACCAGGGTGCCCCTAGGATTACATCCTTATGTTTGAGAGGAGAGATGAAGAAATCCTCCCTGTCCACATAGCTTTGGACATGGAGCCTCAATTTCCCAATTAAGGGAGTGAATGAGGCTTCCTGCCCCGTGAAAGCACCATCAGTGGGTAGGACATCTCCCATCTTACAGCTTGGATGCCTAGCTTGGTGGCCAGCTTTGTGGATATGAAATTGTGAGTAGAACCAGGGTCAAAGAGAATAAAAGAATTATGTTCTTTTACCTTTCCCCAAGCATGGCATAGAGGAGATCCTTTGTGATGAGCATCCTCTTCTTGAATTTTGACCAAGGTAGCTCTAGGATGCTCATTCCCTGTATTCTTGTGGGGGCAAGCACGATAGGCATGCCCTTGCTCCCCGCACTTGAAACAACATTTATCTTTTCAATAACACTCTAGCTCTTCAGAAGAGAGTTTATTTTTTCCTTTATGAACTCCCTTCTTCTTAGCTTTGTTGTTGTTGGCATTTCCTTTGGGAGACTTTTGGACGTTGTCCTTCCCCTTAGGCCCTTGTTTTCCATGGGCTTAAGATTTCTCTTAGCCCCTTGTTGGAAGTTGATTCTTGAAGCCACCATGGTATGGTGTAT
Organism: Adiantum capillus-veneris; assembly: GCF_014529385.1. Classification (NCBI taxonomy): domain Eukaryota; kingdom Viridiplantae; phylum Streptophyta; class Polypodiopsida; order Polypodiales; family Pteridaceae; genus Adiantum; species Adiantum capillus-veneris. The sequence continues at coordinate 67,609,325 of NC_140936.1, forward strand.
ACCGTAGATATGGTGCCTGGACTTTGGGAGTTAACATAATCCACCATATCCTCAGTTAAACCCGCACAAAATTGTTGTTTTTTCTCTCCAAAAGTCATCTTTTTGAAGACAGTGGCTTTGAGGTGTAAATCCCAAAAGTTGTCTACATATTTATGGATAGATTTGTAGGGAGAGAGATTTAAGCTTCGCCATTCGGTGAGTACTTTGTCTTTGGCATTGGTAGCCAAAAATTGCTTCAAGATGGAATGCTCATAAAGCTTTCCATGTTTGTGGAGCTTCACCATTTGCTCGTAGGCTAGACCACCATTACTCAGTGGACTTTTGAAAATGAATAGCTACATGACGTAGCTTAGAGGACTTTGTGAAGCCCTCATCTCCAAACGCCGCATTGAGCTGTTGGATAAAGGCCAAGACTTTGTCCGTAGCACCAAAGGTGCTGATAGCCATTTTTTGGCTCTCCGTCAGTGCCATAGTGAGCTACCTCACCCTACCAAAATCCCAAAAAATGTGGCTATTCTTACCTTTTCACTGTACATAGGCGTTTGTGAGTTAGGGAATTTTTCCCATATCTCCTTAAAACCCTCAGCTAGCTAGTAATTTGGGCTAGTTGAGCCAAAAAATTTAAATAAATTCAAAAAATAAAAAATATTATGACCCATTTGTGTGTAAATATTGCATTGTATATAGGGCCTAAATATAAGGAATTTTCATAATCATTTTGGTATATATTTAAATATTTTTACCTAGGTGTGCGTTATTTGCCTATGGATTCTATGTACATTGACTCATCATTACCACAATTTTTCTTACCATTTTGCATACTCTTAAGTCCATATAAATATATTTTCATGCAATCTTCTCTTATTTTTGTTGTGAATCCACTCCAAGGGAAAACTTTAAAAATACCTTTCACCATCAGTCATTGCCTTTTACTAAATTCCTATTTCCTAGAGGTATTTTTTATTATCTCTTGTAAATAAATATACTTCAATAAAAACAAATGAGGGTCTCCTCATTTGATTCCTTATATTTTCATATATCTCTTTTTCTATTTTATATTTATATATAGCTGACACTACTTTAGATTCCATAAATTGTTTATATATACTAGCCTGTTTTTTCCCATCATATCCATGTATTATATTTACGCATAATCCACAACCATGCATATTTCCAAACCCCTTAGAATCAGTTAGGTCATGCTCTAATGCAAGGAGAGGCCATTGAAGACTTTTTTGTGAAAGAAAAACATGTATTTTTGTGGGATTTTGTATATCTATCTCCACTCCGAATTTAAAGCGGTGGTCAAAAGAGAAAATGTGGAAAAAGAGCTGAATAATCACCTCAAGCATTTTGGTGATTTTTGGAGCAACAACCGGTGAGCTAGGATTTTTTGAGTAGACCCCAGTCTGCTGCCTACTTTTCTCACAAGTAGCCCATAGTCTTCTCTCACCTCTTTCCACACTTCTACACACATATACACACACTCATTCGTCTCAATCTCTCACTCAAACATGCACCTTTCATGGTTTCTCTCACCTTCTTCACCATTAACCTCCCCTCCTACTCCCATAGCTCTCATATGAGCTCTCCATGTACATACACCATTTCTAGGCCTCTCTATATTACTTCCAAAGTGCAATTCCATCTTACCCCTTCTCTATTACATAAATTCAACATGTAAACCATGCTTAAGCTCTGCAAATTGAGAGACCTCATCAACCAAATTTCCATTTCATTGCGATAATCAACCTTGGCGGCGATGGCATAAAGAAGAGAAGAAGAAGAAGAAGAGGACCGATATTCATTTTGGGAACCTACACAAGTAAGCACTTCTTCAAGATTCACCATCTTAAGGGTTTCCTCACTTCATTCAACCATCTTAATTCAACCATCCACCTCATTCTACCCACTATAAACATATCATTAACTTTCTAATGATTACTAACACTAGCCACTAACATACTAAAACAAAATAGCCATTGACCTAACCATAAAAGACACCTCACCTCAAGACCTGTGCATAGTAACTCTCTCTCTCTCTCTCTCTCTCTCTCTCTCTCTCTCTCTCTCTCCTTCCTTCCTTAAGCTCTACTTTCACCTTATCTACCATCAATAAGGCTCTCTTTTGAGCCTACATCCATGAATCAAGCAAACAAAGAAGGTCTGCAATGTTTTGATATTCAGAAAAAATCATAATCTTGATTTGTTAGCTTGTAAATTTAGGATTTCCAAATAATCTTAATAAGGGTCCCCAACCTACAGATAGGCCCCTCTCCTTCTTGTCAAACAACAATATCTCACATAGCACCCCAACACTCTATGCGTGAGGAGAGACTTAGGTGATCTTTACTTTTGGTGTAAGAGAAGCTTTCAAGCTACACATTGCAAGTGAGAGAGTGCGAGTTCAAAAATCTCAAAACCACTATTGTATATGCTCCTCCATCATCAATACATTAAGGTTTGTGATGGATCAAAGGCGTGATTTGACATTCAAATCTTCGTCCTTCCATTTGTGCAATACAGTTTGGTGAATTCAAGGCGACTTCTGTATTTTGAGTTTCTATCGGTTGACCTTGTTTTAGCAAGTGTTTTAGTGTGTTTTCATTGCCAATTTTGTGTCCATTGTAAGAGGATATTGTGGTGAGAGGTCTCCCACACCCTAAGACAGTGTGTGTGTGTGTGTGTGTGTGTGTTGGCATTATTTAGCATTCACTAAGCATTGAGTTAGCTTTGTGCAAGCTCTACGATAGCATCATAATGAGCCATCTCCATTTGCAAGTCACAAATAAGGTATTACGCAAGATCCATTCCTGTCTCTCTTCCCTTTTCTCTAGCTCTCTTGAGTCCATTTTGTGTGTCTCTTGGTGTGAGGTTGCTTGTGTGTGTTTTGTGGTGCATCTTCTTGGTTGTGACAAAATATCTCTTGCGCCCTAGTTCGTACCATAACTAGGTGGTGTCCCTATCTTGTTTGGGTTTGGCTGTGGGTTTGTTGTTGTGTTGTGCTTGTGGTTTCCCCAGCCCCAGTTGAGCAGCACGGCAGCCTTGAGGGATGTTTAGAGGTCGCCTCTCTTGTTGCCTACCCCAGACCGCCTCAATTTTGGTGCCGAGATAAACGCTTCAGTAAATCCTTTTATTTTGATTCTCTTAGTTTGGTCGAGATAAACGTTCAATAAATCCTTTTATTTTGCCTCTCATTAGGTACGACCTTAGTTTGGACGTCTATATTTTTGTTGAATAATGGCCCAGGAATAGAGTTTTTTCCCTTCCATTTCACTCCACATATTAAAATAAACATTGCAATTAGTAGAAAAATCCATTTTCAACAAGTATGGTGTTCATGTTTGGTGCCCAAAGAGTAGGAGAAATTCTCGCGTCACAAAACCCTGTCATCCTGCCTCTTATTGATTGTCATAGGTCATTTGATGTGAATATTTTTATTTTGTTGTAGAATAGATTGAAATTTAGAAAACATTATTGTGTAAATCTTTTAAGAAAGAAAAACAAAAACGTGTTGTCACTTTGAAGCTGATTAAATGGAGGCCCAAGGCCAAATGTCCGGATATCCTCTTTTCTTTGGAGAGCCTGGAGAGGATGCAAAATTATTTTTAGCAAATTTTAAGATGTCTTGCCATATCAAGAGGATAGTAACTGATCAAGAACGTGTAGAAATGTTTGAGGTGGTCCTTAGGAAAGAGCTAGCACTTGGTTTGACTCTTTGCCTGAGGAAGTTAAAGGGAATTACACGGAAGTTATGATTCATTTCAAGAGATACTTCTTTGATCCCCAAAACACTCAAAAGCTATGGAAAGATATTGTTTCTCACAAACAAAAAGACTTAGATGTATAAACAACAGTTTCTACGTCTTTGGGCTGTATGGATGAGAAATGCTACTAACCCTGGTGATGGTGCAGAGTTCCTAAAGAAGGAGAGGTTCATAGCCGGTCTCTTTCCCACACTCAAGATAAAAGTTGAGGGGGGTGCACCTGCTACCTTTTACGCAGCTGAAACTAAGACTGTTGAGAAGTATAGGAAACTCAAGTGTCTAAGAGGAGAGGTTCCAATAGAGGGTCCTAGACCTAATGGAAAATTGCAAGCATCAACATCCAGAGAGATTTTGGAGGTAACAACAGAGGTAATTGAAAAGCTAAATGAATCCTTAAGTAACTTGTCAATTCACCTTGCACAAGCTTTAGGTCCAAGTCATAAGAGCGAGATCCACCACAACCTAGGAGAGTCTTGCAATGTTGGAATTGCGAAGAGCTGGACATGGGATGTATAATTGTCCTTGGCCCCGTGGGGAGCCAGGGAGACCTAACTTGAATTACCCAATGATGAATGTAGGTAAAGAAACTAGTCAACAACCACGGCTTCTACAAAGGCCAAATGGAGAAAAACCATCTCCACGAGGAGTGAAAGGAGTTTCACCTTTGCCAGACCAAAATGTGCATGTGGTAGAGGTGACAAATTCCAATGAGGTGGACATGGAAGCAAATGGCATTAAGCGTGGATGTGGAAAAGGTAAGGAGAAAGAAGGAGTCATGTCACAAAGTGATCATGGATGAGAAAAGAAGGCAAAGGAGACCAAGGAAACCAAGAGGACTTGATGTCGTATCAAAATCCAAGACTTCCCTCTTGGACATGGTATGGCTCCGTACAACTTGTCAGAAGACATGAGAGGTAAGGGTCTTGACCACAAGCTAGGAGGTATTTAACAAGGGCAGTTAGCACTAGGAGAAAGGTAAAAGAGAGTGTGCCTGTTGTAAAACTTGCATAGGCCAAACCGAAGTCTCAAAAGCTACGAAGGCTAGGAGTCATCAAGGAGTAGGATTTACTTAAGGAGGTAAGAAAGCTTCTAGCAACAGGTTTTATTTATCCAGTGGAGAATTTGGAGTGGGTCCCTCCCGTTGTTGTCACTCCCAAGAAAAATGGCAAGTGGGGGGTATGTGTGGATTACCGTCCATTCAATGAGGCAACAAAAAGGGATCACTTTCCCCTCCATTTCAGGATGAGATACTAAATGAGGTAGCTGGTCATGAGAAGTACACTGTGTGTGATGGCTACTCAGGTTACTTTCAAATAGGGATTGCATTGGAGGATCAGTTGAAAACAACCTTCATCACTCCTTGGGATTGTTATGCTTTCAGAGTCATGCCATTTGGCCTAACAAATGCTCCTACAACCTTCCAACACTTCATGAACATGGTGTTTCAAGCATTCTTTGGAAAGTCCATTAGGGTTTTTATTGATGAATTTTGCATTTATAGCTCAAAATCATTGCATCTACAAAAGGTAGAAGAGGGTTTGAAAAACCTTTACGACATGGGAGGTCAACTCAACCCCGACAAGTGCCACATAGGTGAGGATGAAGTGATCTTGCTTGGTTATAAAGCTTCTTACAAAGGCGTCGAGGTGGATCCTTCAAAGTCAAAGGCTCTAATTGAGTTACCATCACCGAAGAGTCTTAAGGAGGTAATCTCATTCATTCAAAAGGTGAAGTATATGCCACACTTCATTCACTTAGCTTCAGAGTTACTTCACCCTTTACAAAAGTTGACACAACAAGTCGACTTTGTTTGGTCTGATGAGCTTGAAGAATATTTTTGTAACATCAAAGTCATTCTGTCAGAGCTACCAACACTCATGCCTCCTTGTTGGGAGTACACATTCTTTGTTAGCTCTAGTGTTGGGAAAGAAACAATTGGTGTTGTTTTGCTACAACAAGATCCCCACAGTACCAGGACGCGACCCATCTATTTTGCTAGTAGGGTCATGAATGCCTTGGAGAGAGGCTACACGGAGGCATAACTCATGATGCTTTCTCTCATGTTTGCGGTGAGAAAGTTTAGATCCTACTTGCTACCAAAACCTTTTGTAATTCTTAATGTAGAAAATTTGTTCCCTTGGGTGTCATCTCAAATGAATCTTAGTACTAGAATCTCAAAGTGGATTATGTTTCAATACTCTTTCAAGGTAGAAGATAGTGTGCATGCACAATTGGCAGGATTCTCACTTATAGGGTACATAAGAAGGAGATTAAGGTGCCTGAAGTAAAAACCCTACCATTGCCACCACCTAAAAGTATTCCTAATGCTTTTACCTTGTTCTTTGATGGAGCTTTTCGACGAGTCACAGGAAAAGCAGGGGGAGGGCTAGTGTTGTTCAACCCAAGTAGAGAGGTGTTCATGAAAGAGAAGGTCAATCTACCACGTTCAACTAGCAACAATGAAGCAGAATATGACACACTACTTCATGGTTTGAAGATGTGCATTGACCAAGGTATACAACGTCTCATGGTAAAGGGGGATGCACTTCTCATCGTGAAACAGATTTTAGGCATTTGGGCATGCAAGAATGAAAGCTTAAGGACAAAAGTTCATGCCATTCTTAGGTTGTTTAATCAGTTTGAAGAAGTGCAACTATATCATATTCCTAGGAAACAAAATGAAGATGTTGATTTACTTGCACAACAAGCAGTTACATCTGTTGAGAAAGTAGTGCAGGTCATCATGGTGGCAGCAGCTGTCAAGCAATCGAGATACCAAGGATTGGAGTCATTGGCTCCCATTATTGGCTACATTTTGGAGGGAGAGTTTCCAAAAGACTTCACAAAAACTCAAAAGAGGAGACTCATGAAGAAGGCAAGTTTCTATCTCTTCCTAGAAGGCTCCCTCTATCAAAGAGGGAAGGATCAAGTGTGAAAAAGAGTACCAACTATCGAGGAAATTCCAACCATTCTAAAAGGTTTGCATGAAGAGGCATATGGCGGTCATTTTGCCCAAGAATTAACCGTGAAGAAGATTTTGCTTGCGGGATATGTTTGGCCAAGCTTGCATGTAGATGTCCAACATTGGTGTAAAAGCTGTCACAACTATGAGGTAAACGGAAATAGAAGGTTGATGCATGGCCCGAGGCAAATAGTGCTTGCAAATGGACCCTTTGAAAAATGGGGCATTGATGCTATGGGTCCTCTGCCTAGAACAAAGAATGGTAAACTCTAGATTCTAGTGGCTGTAGACTACATGACTAGGTGGGTAGAGGCTCAAAGTGTGGCAAGGGTAAATGGGAAAACAATGAGCAGGTTTGTCTACACTAATATTTGTTGTAGATTTGGCACACCTCTAGAGATTGTTTTGAATAATGGTCCAATGTTCAAGAAGGGTTTACTCACAGAAATTTGTGAAGAGCTTCATATTCTACATTATCATAGCACACCCTACTACCCACAGTCAAATGGTTTGGTGAAGAAGGCTAATGGTGTCATTGCAGGCATCATTAATAAGATGCTGCAAAACAATACAAAGTTATGGGATGACTTCTTGGATGGTGCCTTGTGGGCATATCGAATCACATATAGGGAGGCAACAGAGTTCACACCATTTCACTTGGTGTATGGTCAAGAGGCTTTGCAGCCTATTGAGCTCAACATCCCAACAATACGGCTTCATGGCAAAGGTGCACAAGATGATCAAGAGGTATGGATGGATCGACTTCTTACACTAGTGGAGCTTGAGTGGAAAAGAGAAGTATCTTACGAGTGCTACAAAAGAAAATCTACACAAGCAAAGGAGAAGCTTGACAAGAAACTCAAGGACAAAGGCATCAAGGAAGGAGAGCTTGTGCTAAGGTATGACAATCGACTTGACTATCGTTTTGATGCCAAGTTTGAAACTAGATGGCAAGGGCCATACATAGTCAAGAAGGCTTTCAATTCAAGTTACTATCAGCTTATGGACTTGAATGGTAAACGGGTATCGCTTGAAGCCCTATTTGAGTCACCTTCTACCCAAGGATCTACCGAAGGACTATCAAAAAGTGACTATCTCACGTAAGTTTTGCTGCATGAAGCATGAGTATGACAAGAACCACACAATGAAAATCTTGTCAAGGGACCAGATCTCATAGAGGACTCAAAAGCACTCTCTTCGCAAAAGATGCTCTATGATGGTACATGAATATACCATCATCCTGGGGGAGGGCTAATGATAGACATTTTTCGGCTCTCCGTCATTGCCATAGTGAGCTACCTCACCCTACCAAAATCCCAAACACTGTGGCTATTCTTACCTTTTCACTCTACACAGGCGTGTGTGAGTTAGGAAAATTTTTCCATATCTCCTTAAAACCCTCAGTTAGCTAGTAATTTTGGCTAGTTGATCCAAAAATATTTTTAAAAAATCAAAAAATAAAATATATTATGGCCCATTTGTGTGTAAATATTGCATTGTATAAAGGGCCTAAATATAAGGATTTTTTATAATTATTTTGGTATTCTTTTAAATATTTCTACCTAGGTGTGCGTTATTTGTCTATATATGCTATGTATATTGACTCATCATTACCACAATTTTTCTTACCATTTTGCATACTCTTAAGTCCATATAAATATATTTTCATGCAAGCTTCTCTTATTTTTGGTGTGAATTCACTCCAAGGGAAAACTTCAAAAATACCTTTCACCATCAATCATTGCCTTTCACTAAATTCCTATTTCCTAGAGGTATTTTTTCTTATCTCTTGTAAATAAATATACTTCAATAAAAACAAATGAGGGTCTTCGCATTTGATTCCTTATATTTTCATATATCTATTTTTCCATTTTATATTTATATATAGCTGACACTATTCTAGATTCTATAAATTGTTTATATATATTAGTCTGTTTTTGTCCATCATATCCATGTACTATATTTATGCAAAATTCACAACCGTGCATATTTTCAAACCCCTAAGAATCAATTAGGTCATGCCCTAATGCAAGGAGGGGCTCACCTTTGGAGCCATATGCAAATTCAACAAAAGGGGGGCCACTGAAGACTTTTTTGTGAACAAAAACAGATATTTTGGTGGAATTTTGTATATCTATCTCCACTCTGAATTTGAAGCGGTGGTCAAAAGAGAAAATGTGAAAAAAGAGCTGAATAATCATCTCAAGCATTTTGGTGATTTTTGGAGCAACAACCGGTGAGCTAGGATTTTTTGAGTAGACCCCAGTTTGTTGCCCACTTTTGTCACAAGTAGCCCATAGTCTTCTCTCACCTCTTTCCACACTTCTACACACACATACACACTCATTCCTCTCAATCTCTCACTCAAACCTGCACCTTTCATGGTTTCTCTCACCTTCTTCACCATTAACCTCCCCTTCTACTCCCATAGCTCTCATATGAGCTCTCCATGTACATACACCATCTCTATGTCTCTCTCTATTACTTCCAAAGTGCAATTCCATCTTACCCCTTCTCTATATACATAAATTTAGCATGTAAACCATGCTTAACCTCTGCAAATTGAGAGACCTCATCAACCAGATTTCCATTTCACCGCGATAATCAACCTTGGCAGCGGTGGCATAAAGACGAAAAGAAGAGAAGAGGATCGATAGTCATTTTGGGAACCTACACAAGCAAGTACTCCTTCAAGCTTCACCATCACAAGGATTTCCTCACTTCATTCAACCATCTTACTTCAACCATCCACATCATTCTACCCATTGTAAACATATCATTAACTTTCTAGTGATTACTAACACGAGCCACTAACATACTAACACAAAATAGCCATTGACCTAACCATAAAAGACACCTCATCTCAAGACCTGTGCATAGTAACTCTCTCTCTCTCTCTCTCTCTCTCTCTCTCTCTCTCTCTCTCTCTCTCTCTCTCTCTCTCTCCTTCCTTAAAACTCTACTTTCCCCTTATCTACTATCAATAATGCTCTCTTTTGAGCCCACATCCATGACTCAAGCAGACAAACAAGGCCCGCAATATTTTGATGTTGAGAAAAAATCATAATCCTGTTTTGTTAGCTTGTAAATTAGGATTTCCAAATAATCTTAATAAGGGTCTCCAACCTATAAAAAGGCCCCTCTCCTTCTTGTAAAACAACCTCCAATATTTCACATAGCCCCCCAACACTCTATGCGTGAGGAGAGACTTAGGCGTAGCAACCACTTTGTGATCTTCAATTTTGGTGTAAGAGAAGCTTTCAAGCTACACATTGCAAGTGAGAGAGCGTGAGTTCAAAAATCTCAAAACCACCTGTATATGCTCCTCCATCATCAATAATTGAGGTTTGATGCATCAAATGAGTGATTCGACATTCAAATCTTCGTCCTTCCATTTGTGCAATACGATTTGGTGAATTCAAGGTGAATTCTGTATTTTGAGTTTCTATCGGTTGACCTTGTTTTAGCAAGTGTTTTAGAGTGTTTATATTGCCAAGTTTGTGTCCATTGTAAGAGGGTTATTATGGTGAGATGTCTCCCACACCCTAAGACAGTGTGTGTGTGTGTGTTGGCAATGTTTAGCATTCACTACGCATTGAGTTAGTTTTGTGCAAGCTTTACGATAGCATCATAATGAGCCATCTCCATTTGCAAGTCACAAATAAGGTATTACGCAAGATCCATTCCTCTCTCTCTCTTTCCTTTGCTCTAGCTCTCTCTAGTCCATTTTGTGTGTGTGTCTTGGTGTGAGGTTTCTTGTGTGTGTTTTGTGGCGCATCTTCTTGGTTGTGACAAAATCTCTCTTGCGTCCTAATTCGCATACCATAACTAGGTGGTGCCACTATCTTGTTTGGATTTTGTTGTGGGTTTGTTGTTGTGTTGTGCTTGTGGTTGCCCCAGTCCCAGTTGAGCAACATGGGAGCCTTGAGGGGTGTTTAGAGGTTGCCGTTCTTGTTGCCCACCCCGGACCACCTTAGTGCCATCGTAGGTAAGGAAAGAGATGTTCTTTCCTCTCTCTTTGAACTTTTTGAGCTTGGACGCCCTCTTCCAGGCGGCATAGGATTTCCTATGGCCTCTTCTTTTAGGTGGTTCAAGAGATGCACCATCACTCTCTTCAAAAGGGAAAGAGTATGAGGAGGATGGAGAAGAGGGTGACCTCTTTCTGGCCTTTTCCTTCCCTTGTTCCTCCTTGTCTGTACCATCACTTTCTTTAGAAGAGGAAAAGGACGAGGAAGATGGAGACGAGGGTGATCTATTCTTGCCCTTTTCTTCTCTTGTTTTCTCTCTTCCCTCTTTGAATTATGGTGTAGAGAAGTATGCAATGTTCTTCTCCGTTTAGGGGGTGTTGGAGAGCGTTTTGCCCGCCGTCTTTGTGGTGCCATGTCCACCGAGGTGGCAGGAGACTCACTTCTTTCTCATTATTTTGGTGGGGGCTCTACCATTGAAACTTGGGTTCTCCTTTGGGAGGGAGATGCATCATCAAGTAGTAAACTTTTCAGCCCTTCCTACGGATCCTCCTCTTCTTCCCTTATCGGAGAGAGTCCTCTTTTGGAAGTCTCACCAGGAGATTTCCTGGGTACTCTCTCTTCTTGGTGGGGAGTTTGGAGAATACCATGGGTGCACAATTGTTGTAGCACTTAACCTTGGAGGGATGGGTGACCAGGGCTTGTTGAAGCCTAGAAACAAGATAGTTTACAAGCATAGGGGCATCATTAGTTTCTCTTTCATAAGAAAAGTCAAAGCTATTAACATTCATATCAATCTCTTTTCCCTTGTCATCCATACTAGCAAATTTTAAGTGTATATTTTTACTTGCACTTTGGCACTTCAAGCCCTAGTTGCTACTCCTCTTTACCTTCAAAGATAAGGACTCAAGCATCTATACCTATGGCTCAAATATTATTAATTGCAAGGAATAGAAGAGAGGGTGCAACAGAGCCAAGACGACACCGGTTCCTGTCAAGCTTCTAATAGCTCAATAATGGTTAAGCCATAGTAGGACTCCATTATTAAGACCATAGCTCTGGACGGTATCCTCGTTAACTGCGTAAAGCAAGAGTGCTCCAAGGATTAAAAAATCCCTATTCTAATTACTCTTTTGCAATTAATAACAATAACCATTTGCAGCAAGCTTGAGGACATGTCTTCTCTCTTAAGCAAGAAAAGAGAAACCAATAGCTCTGATACCAATGTAGCATTTCATGCACTAGTAACTTGTGTATAGCGGAAATTGATAACATAATGAGCATAGAGAGAGTACTTAATTTGAGAAAGCAACATAGCAACTTACACCTAGATAATTTGGCATTGACCATACTTGAAAAGAGAGAGAAATAGAACAACTGACAACAGTTGAGGACCGGAATTACATGGAGCTGGCCCCCCCTCCATAAAGGCTTTGTATTATAGATTCTCCCATCAAAGGAGACTTTTTTACGACACAATCTTTGTGTTCCTTGACAAAACTAGTTGGTACAATGAAGATGGAAGCTTCATGCACCAAAGTATGCTTGGGAACATACCTAGTGTCCCTAGCCTCAGTCCCAAGACCTCACACACCTTCAAAAATGGTGAGAGCTAGCAAGGAATGAGGATAGATTGAGAGGAAGAAGATGTATCTTATGAGAAAGAAGTATTATCCTCACATAATCACTCTATAAGCATAGCTTAGCTTAGTGATTAGTATGGTAGAGGAGATAAGCATGCCATAAAATCTTGGCTCTTGGTTGGATTTGCATTCCATAGCCAAAGGTTGTTGGTGTAGGCCTCTACCTCTCAATGCTTGGAGAAGAAGATGGAGTTCTTCTTGCACACGTGAGTTGTATGTGTGTGTAGCATTGTGTTAGAGTAAAATGCATCCCTCTCTCTCATCTTGGTCGACCCCTCGTGCTATTTGCTCATGTTGGCCTCCCATTGGCTCCTGCAAAGCTTAGCCAATAAGAAATTAGAAGCATAATTGATACCCTTTTGACAAGTTTCCCCCTTTCCCCTTTTGTGAGAGCTTTAGGTAATTAAATAATTCAATTAAACTCTCATTGGAACTCTTAGTCTTCTGGCCAATAGGAATCAAGCAAGCCATTGGGCTACTGGATGCTCATTGGACCCCTTGGTAGATTGTACAATAGTCTTCTAGGGAGCTTAATTTCTATTGTTCTTTTATCAAGCATTTTTTAAATTGATTAGACTAACTTTACTCTAGCCTAATTCTCATTGGTCCACCCCTATGGCCATCCAATAGGAAGGAATCAAGCAAGCCATTGGGCTACTGGATGCTCATTGGACCCCTTGGTAGATTGTACAATAGTCTTCTAGGGAGCTTAATTTCTATTTTTCTTTTATCAAACATTTTTTAAATTGATTAGACTAACTTTACTCTAGCCTAATTCTCATTGGTCCACCTCTATGGCCATCCAATAGGATTTGAGGGGAGCTTGGGGGCAACTGGCCTAGGAGCCTGACATGTGTCCAGTATTCCCTTTGTGTAAAGGGGGAGATTTGGAGTGTGTGTGTGTGTGTATTTCTCTCTCATCCCCGAGAATAAGGGCTTTCCCCCTCCTTCCTAGGGATGTGGGAATAATTTTTAGTCTTCCCATGAACATCCAATATTTCCCCTACTTTGGCCTTTGGACTATACAATTAAAATTAGGAATTATAGCCTATGGAAGTCTTAATGGGATTGAACCTTAGGTCTTTTAAGCCTCATTGAAGCACATTGCTCTTTTGTAGACTGTCCCCCTTTGGATCCCTAGTTTCCCTCCTTTGGATGCCTGAAAGAGACCGGTCTCGCAACCTTACCAATATTCTAGCTTTTACTCCCCTGGTACTTCCCCATATTAAATGATCAGTTTAACATGAGAAAATCATTTGGGAGTATTAGATATTAGTTTTTATGACACAATTTAAGACTTCCTTCAAGTAAACAAGCTCAACATGGTATTCACAATAGCAAGTGTTGCGGTCCTTCAACTTGCATACGAAGTATGGATTCAAACTCTCAAAACATCTAAGGGACATCTTAATGTTAGGATGAGCCTCCTGGAACCGCATAAAAATGCTATAAAGTACTGAAATCTAATTGCAACACTTACCTAATACCACCTCGGAGTGTATTTTCACAAAAGTAGATATGACTTCACCTTTTGTCCACAAAAGAAGTAGGTATGTCATTTCTCCACCTTCCCAATCAAAGTGAGGTGGGGTTGGTTGAGCAGTGGGAGTTGGTGTCTATTTTTGGAAATTCACAGTTTCTACTTCAATTTTTTTTACTGTTGAACTTCTGTCCACTAGTGAAGCACTTCAGTGCACTTGGAGAACACCCCTGAAGCACTTTGGGGCACTTTGTGCCCTTTTAAGCACTCTACAACACTTTAAAGCACTTTGGGGCACTTGAAAGCACTCTGAAGCACTTTGTGACACTTTCAGGCACTACGAGGCACTTTCAAGCAACCTATCGTGCACTTTGGTGCCCTTTGAAGCACTTTGCAGCACTGTAAATCACTTTGGGAAACTTGAAAGCACTCTGAAGCACTTCAGTGCACTTTAAGAGAACTCTGAGGCACTATGTGGCACTTGATAGCATTCTGAAGCACTTTACCAGCACTTTGGTGCACTTTGAACTACTTTGGTGCACTTTGGAAGCACTCTAAACTATTTGGTGGCACTTTAAAAGCACTTTCAAGCACTTTGTGGCACTTCAAAGCACTCTGAGGCACTCTGTGGCACTTTCAAGCACTATGAAGCACTTTATGGCAGTTTGAACCACTATGAAGCACTTTTAAAGCACTATGAAGCACTTTGGGACACTTTGGAACAATAAATAGAACTGTGTGGCACTTTGAAGCATGTTGAAGCACTGTAATGCATTTTGTGATGCTTTCAAGCACTCTGCAACACTTTAAAGCACTTTTGGGCACTTGAAAGCACTCTAAGCTGCACTTTAAGGGCTCTTTGAAGGCACTTCAGTGCTATTTAAGGGCACTCTAAGGCACTCTTTGGCACTTTGCAGCACTCCAAAGAACTTTAGAGTTTAGAAAGCACTATGAAGCACTCTAAAGTACTTTGTGTCACTTTCAAGCACCGTGAAGCACTTTAGTGCACTACACTTTGAAGATGTTCTGACTGATATACCTGAGGTAAATCGAGGAGATGCACCGGATGCACCACATGTGCCGTCTTGCGGATTCTCTTTTGAACGACATCTTCTTGTTTGGGGAGATGCAGGTTTGCATTGACCAGAATTGAAACACGATTTCTTTGATTTTGATTATTAAGGTACTGGTCCTATGCTGTTGACGTTGACATGTGTCTAAGGGAAGTGACCCCTCCTCCATATTAGTTTGCAGTCGGAAACTAGCTCCCGCAACATTTTTTCGATGAAGTCCTAATGCCTTCGCAATATCATTATTGCTCATTACATTGTGAGCCCCATTGACTCGATTGAGGCATGCCTTGACAGTAGCCCGTTTCAAAAATAGCTCATTGTTTGAACAAGAAGTCTTCACCTCAGACAATGTGTGACAAATGTTAGAGAAAATCAGCCTCCCAATTGTCTCCGATGTGGGTTGCAA
Source organism: Adiantum capillus-veneris (assembly GCF_014529385.1). Classification (NCBI taxonomy): domain Eukaryota; kingdom Viridiplantae; phylum Streptophyta; class Polypodiopsida; order Polypodiales; family Pteridaceae; genus Adiantum; species Adiantum capillus-veneris. The sequence goes on from NC_140936.1 coordinate 67,624,621, forward strand.
CACTGAGAACCTTGGATGATTGTGAAGTTGCTATAGAATGCTCCATTGAAGACCCTCAAAAAGCCCGTTTGTTTGATTATGCCAACACTTAGCAACTGCCCCTACATATTTTCTTTGCCTCCTGCTCATCAATGTCACCATCCTCTCGTGCTCGTGCCATCCGTTTTTGCATGTTTCTTTGTTCCCTCTTCTTTGTAGCCTAGTATCTTCGTAGACTCAGTAGAAGATCCCTTGGAATATGCTGTGTGGCAGATAATGGAGGAAGGTAAAGGGGGTTTGTACTAACATTATGAGTATTATGTGATTCCATGTGGAACCTGCAAGGATGCTAATGACATGACAATGAAGATAGCCAAAACAGTGCCATAGTACTCATAGAGAGAGAGAGAGAGAGAGAGAGAGAGAGAGAGAGAGAGAGAGATGGGCAAAAGAGGCGGAGGTACCCATTGAGGTAGCACTACTATACAGAGAGCACAGAGGAGTGGCGGCGAGAGGAAATTTAAATGTGCAAGCAGTTTGCTACTTTCAGCTTTAGTATTATTAAAGTGAAATGGAATTTCCAGCCCGCTTAAATTCCAACCTCTCGGCCAAAAAAGATTTTATCTTTCCTTTATATTATATGAAAATGAATAACACACCACCCATTTCATCTCCTCCCAAAGGAGTGTCCAAGACACTCCTTTCTGGTACCACCTAAACATGCTACAGCCCCTCTGTAGAGTGCTTTAAAGAAGAGCTTCTTTATTGTGCTTCTTACACAATATCTCTTCGCAACAACTCCTTGTTTGAGGGATTATTGTGCACATTACATGTTTGCCTCCATTCCAAGACAATGTGCAATTGAAAACTTTCCAACCTAATGCCGCATCCTTAGAGAGAAAGAGGGGGAGAAGGAGAGAATTAGACCAAAAGAGAGAGAGAAAGATAGAGAAGGTAGAGAGAAGAGCATAGAAAGTCATTTCTAAACTCCATCTTGGGGCCGTTGGAAAGATCTTTTCTAAGTACTCTACAGAAGCCTTTGCACACCCCACAAAATGGTGGCCATCACTTACTAAACCCCCCTCTCTCTCTCCATTCTCTCTCTCTCTCTCTCTCTCTCTCTCTCTCTCTCTCTCTCTCTCTCTCTCTCTCTCTCTCTCTCTCTCTCTCTCTCTCTCTCTCTCTCTCTCTCTCTCTCTCGCAAAAGAAGTCGAAGCAAAGGTCACCCAAACCCATTCGGTCTTGCTTGCCAAAGTGGGATCTTGTGTGGCAACAGAACTTCGGGAACGACGACTCCAACAGGCAAACACACTCAAGGTTCTCATTGATGGGCTACCTCAAACATGGAGCACAATCTCGAGTGATTTCTCCAAACGCGTCGACTTCCTCAAAGAAACCCTCAAACCAGTTGAGTTTGACTATAACACAATTGAGAGCATCACCACCCCGGGATCACCACAAGGGGCGTTGGCAAGTCCACCCCAAGTGGACACGCCATTCTCGAATTTGAGAACCAAGAAGGTCGGCTCAAGTTACTTCAACAATCACATTTTCTCAAGGACACCAAGCTCTGGATTGCAAAAGAACTCACTTCAACACAACTCAAACACAAAAGTGAAGAGCTCAAGAAAGTACGCGTAGCTCGAGATCAAGGCAAGTGGGCAGTTTACCATGGGGGGAAGGAGATCATTCAGGAGTTTCGAACTTCCAAATCCTCTTGTCCCCATTTGAACAATCCTCCCTAGTATCTAGGTTGTTGTTCGTTTTTTTCATGATGGACCCTCAGTCCTTAACTGAGATGTAACCACTTGTGACTCCCTCACTGGGAGGGAGGAGATGCTGTATTGTTTGCTTGGTCCCATAGGTCATATCTGACCTCCATGGATGATAATTGAATCTATCTATCTATCTCTCTCTCTCACACACTCTATTTTCTCTCTATCCCTCTCTCTCTCTCTCTCTCTCTCTCTCTCTCTCCCTACCTCCTTCTCCCCCTCTCATTCTTTATTCTCCCCCTCCCTCTCTATCTCTATCTCCCCTCTCTTTCCCTCTCTCCCTCTCCCTCTCTTTCCTTCGATTCTCCCCCTCTCCTCCCCCCCCCCCCCCCCCCCCCCCCCCCCTCTCTCTCTCTCTCTCTCTCTCTCTCTCTCTCTCTCTCTCTCTCTCTCTCTCTCTCTCTCTCTCATTCTCTATTCTCCCCCTACCTCTCTTTCCCTCTCTATCTCTATCCCCCCCCCCCCCCCCCCCTCTCTCTCTCTCTCTCTCTCTCTCTCTCTCTCTCTCTCTCCTTTGTTTCTTAATCTACTCTCCCTCTTTAATTTCTCAAGCTTTTGCCTATTTTTATTTACTTTAACCCATTTCTATCTCTATTCCTCTTACAATCTATTTGCAAATAAATTTACTCTTACATCCATTTGCAAAAAAATATACTCCAGTATCCATTTGCAAACAAAGCAAAAAAAATTACAACGACACATGAGAAGATTTCTCTACTTCACTAAGCAACCTATATTAAAAAATCATTAGCGATAATCCCTATTGCAGCAGCCACTCAAATGAATGAGGTTGTGCACTTCTTAATCTCCTATTGTTTCTATCTTTATGCATGTAAGTGTGTGTGTGTGTGTGTGTTTGTTTGTGTGTGAAGTAGATTACAATAGGGAAAGAGAGGAAGAGGTTATGTGATTACCTTAAGTTGTAGAGATGGTTATTTGTGTGTGTGTGAGGGAGAAGGAGGAGAGCTATGGACAAGGGAGAGGTTATGTGATTACCTTAAGTTGTAGAGATGGTTATTTGTGTGTGTGTGAGGGAGAAGGAGGAGAGCTATGGACAAGGGAGAGAGAGGTAGATGGTGTGGCAGGTACAATAGGGAAGGTTGGGCAAGGTGCATGTGTGATGGCGGAGAAGAGGAGGGTAGAGTATGCCGCAAATATGTGACATAGTTTGCCCTTCTTTCTTTTTTAGGCGCTAGTGATTACCGCGGATATTACGGCTCTCATTATCGCACTTATTGCCGCAACATCATTTCAAACGGATACAAATGTATCCGAGGTAGCAAGGGAGGGGGGTACAAACCACCCCCCTCTACCCTCAGATAGACATAATTTCAAACATAGCCTTTTGATTTTTTATAATATTTTTTTGTTTTCACTTCATAGTAACATGTACTTAAATAATTAGCTTATGTTTATTTTTAGTACTTTTAGATGTTTTTTATATGAATTGTTTAATACTTTTGTACCATTTGTGATTAAAAATTAAGCTATTTAGTATAAGTACTGATTGCACTTTATCAAAAAAATTGTAGCACTCATTGCAGTTTATTCTCTCTGTATTTTTACTCATTTTTTTTTTTTATTGAAATATGTAATTGACAATATTTTCATTAATTAATTGTTTACTTTTTAGGACACATATGGCTTTTTTAAAAAAATTATAATCTCTCTTTTGCGTGTGTGGGCGTTTAGGACAATTCGGATCGTGGCCCTCCAAATGGCACTGAACGTGATTGGTGGCTCAAGGACAAATTTCCTTGTCCTTGCACCAAGTGCAAAAGGGAAATCCCTTGCTTGAGGCTTGGGTTAGCAAGTGATGGTGTCAACCCCTTTGGCACTAAGTCTACTTCATGGAGCACTTGGCCTGTGGTGATTGTCAACTACAATATTCCACCATGGGAGACAACCAAGAAGGGAAATATAATTTTTTCCTTGTTTGTGCCAAGGACGTACAAAGTGGCAAATATTGTTGTCTACCTCGAGTCTCTCATCAAGGAGTTATGGGTGGAGAGGCATCCCTATTATAGATGTCTCACTTGTAAACAGGGGGAGAGAAGCCATTGTGAGGGGAATTTTATGTGGACTATGCATAACTATCCTGGGCTTGGAGAGATTTATGGTATCTCCCTTTTCCTTCTCTCTCTATTTTTCTCCCTTTACTTTGAAGAGCCTCTCTAACTACTTGATATGTATGTAGGGTTGTACACATTGGGCCACAATGCATGTCCTACTTGCGGGCCATCATTGGTGACAGAGAGGCCAGATGCCTTGTGTAAGGTAATCTATCGAAACAACCATCATTTCTTATCCCAAGGTCATAGCAAGCACAAGGCTCCAACAAACGAGAAGATGCCTCTAAAGCTCACGATGCAAATTGGGCAACTATTTGGGAAGAGCACTACAACAACAATCCGCCGGCTCTGAGTACGTCTTTAAAAGGTATGTCAAGGTATTCTATATTTTTAAGGCTTCCATATTGGAAGGACTTAAAAATACAACACCTCTTGGATCCCATCAACATATTCAAAAATGTAGCCCACACCCTGTGGGACCACATTATTGGCAAGAAGGACTCATTGGGGGCAAGGGAGGATTTGAGGGTCTTGAAACATCTCCCTGCCTCTGCTACTCCATGTCATGCCTCTAATGGGAAGATTGTGCTTCCTAAAGTACCATGGATGCTAGCCAAAGAAGAAATGGATAAAATGAAGGGTACCATTGCGTCTATTTTCACACCAACAGGATACATGAGGTCGCTAAAGGGAGCTTTCACAAAAGCGAAGAAAGGTGGAAGCGTTCAATCAAGTATGGGTTGAAGTCCCATTATTGGCAGAAGATGCTTTAGGTAATGTCCCTGTCTCTATTCTCTCTATTTTTTTCTTTTTAGGACACATATGATTTGTGTGTAGGACTTTCTCTCACTTTCCCTTCCTCTAATTTACATTGTAGTTCATTTTGCCGGTGAGTATGTGCATATGCTAGGACAAGAAAGTTAGGGATGCTATTTTTAAACTTGGAGAGCTAGTAAGGTACACCACAAGACTCCACTCAACTACACTTTTTTATGTACACAATAACCTTAACTAGCACTTAGTGTATTCTTGCAAATTTGTGAGCTCCAAGGAAATTGAAATATATACTATCCCTGCTACTCAAACACTTGCAGCAAAAATTGTGTGTGCCATTGAGGATACATTTTCTCGATTGGTTGTTATTAGTCAAATCCACCTCTTAGTTCACGTGGTTGGGGAGATTGCTATATACGGAGTAGTGCACTCACGATGGATGTTCTTTTTAGAGAGTTTTTTAAAGACTCTCAAAGATTTTGTGCCACTGCGATCTCAACCAGAGGCATGCATGGCCAGAGGGTGGATCGTGCAAGAGGTATTTTTTTACATCTCATAGTATTTGACACAAGTTGATCCCTCAATGCCTCGCATGTGGTTAGACAAGGAGGATGCAAAGATGACTTCACACTTGCCAAGTGGAATGGGAAAACTATTTAACATGGATATGAATCTATCCCAAGTGGTCAATAAATTTTGTATTCTCAATGCAAAGGTTATGACCAAGTGGGTGGACTTGTGGACAATGGAAAAGACAAGGCGTTTGCAAGAGAGAGAAGCATGGAAACAAGTACATAGAGGAAGGAGGGCACCCCTAGTGCCTAGATACCTTGCAGTGTTGCGGAGTGGATTTATGAGAGAATGATCAAAGCAAAAAGCACGCACGGAGAAGACATCACTGACAAAGAATGGGAGTATGCACGATGCTGCATACCAAAGGTAGAGTACTCATACACTTAAACCATATTGCATAGTTTTTTCTTGATTTTATCTTTGTAATTGATAAAAGATTTTTTCCTATTTTGTAGTGCCTTTCCTTTAACTCTATGTGGTCAAAGGGTCGTCACTTTTGTACGTGCCACATTGACGAGCGAAGAACCACCATGGATTGTGGCATCATGGACAACTTTGACATAGATGGTGATGAAGCTAGGTACTTTGGAACTATTGAAAGGATACTAAAGGTTAATTTTAGAACCTTTCATACCTTCATCTTCAAGTGCAAGTGGTTTGCAAATTTGTTTAGACGCCATGAGAATGGCCTCTACATGGTGGACTCTAGTGTGCATCACACAGGGAGGTATGACAATTTAGTTTTGCCATGCAATTGTGAGCAGGTGAGTGACTACCTTTTTAATTCTGCTTTGCTTGTAACATTAATTATACCAATGTTACTCACTTTGAACTTCTCTTCTATAGGTCATCTATATCCCAGCAATCCACCAACCAAAACTTTGGTTCATAATTCCCATAACACTTCGTGGGAGAACCATTTTTTCCACTACTGAAGTGGAGACCATCTTCGACCCTCTTCCACCTCCTACTTTGGATAAGGGGGCGACAAAGGAGAGGGAGATCGATGATTCAAATTTGACGGCGGCAAGTTTTACCGAAGATGATTGTCATGATGATGATGATGAGATAGAGGATGACGATTTCAAAGATGATCAAGCCAACGCATCCAAAAACAACAATTCTATTTCTCTCTTTGTTGATTTAGGAGCCATGGACTTAGAATTGGATGACGCTTCTTGTAGGGATCTTTTGGAAAATGATTCATAAACATTTTGTATACTTTAAGTTATGAAATTATTTGTCCGTGTCATCCATTCATCTCTCTCCCCCCTCTCTTCCTCTCTCTAATTTTGTTAAATTATGTTAGTCAAGTGATAGTGATTAGTTTAGTTGTAATCAAGTGTAGTCCCACATAGCTAACTATTGTTCCACGTTTTCATATCTTTTTTCTTATAATTTAAAAATTTCATATATTGTTCTTTAATTTTTATTAAGGGAGAGAAAAACACCAAAATTTGACGGGGAGGGAGTGTTTGTTTAGGGACTAAATTGGGCTTCGAGAATGAGCGCGACATTTTTTCCAACAATAACAGAGGTACCTTTCATGGTAATAAGCGCGAAAATAAACAGGATATTATTTGAAATGAAAAAAAATCCCCCCCCCCCCCCCCCCCCCCCCCCCCCCCCCCCCCGCCCCCCCCTCGCTTCCCTCTCCAAACAACACGCAATAATTTGTAAAAGGCCGGCCATGGTTTGAAGAGCTCTTTTGGGTGGACAAAGTTGGCACTACATTATATAGAACTTGTAAGTAATTCAAAGTGCTATTCATCTAATACAACGCTGGCAGACTCTATGAAATACACAATAGCAATGCTTAAAATATAATTTTTATTCTTAAACTTGGAAAACCTCCTTGTGCAAAAGTTCATAGGTAAAGTGACTATCCTAGAAGGTTTATACAGTCATTTCTCGAGGTTTTGTATGTTTTCTCCCCTTCAAAATGGAAAGCTTTCAAAATTTGTAAGATTTAAGAAATGGTCACGCAAAGCATAGTTACTAGTTACTTTTGAAATAAATGTGTCTCATGCGTGCACCAGTTATTTGTCTTATATGTAACTATGCAAGGCTTTAGGTGCATCAGTAACATCTTACTGATAATTGAGGCACGCGTGAGTGCATCCTTATTTAGAGCACTTGAAAATAATTGCAAGCTTCGAAAACTTGCAAGGGACGAGTGTGAAAGCAAGCTGTGGGAGCACCCATACTGGCTCCTCGCTTATTTTATTCATTTGTTCCCGGATGCTCTCTTGAGATTCCCTCAACTCCATATTCACTAGTAAGTTCACTACCCAAGTAAAAGGATAGCACATATTCGAATCCCCGTCAGGCAGAAGATTGCCCTCCGATTGCTCATGTAGCCACTAGAGCAGGCACATTCAGTTGCTTCTTTTTTGAAGCTGCATAAATTAAAAAAACAGAGTTCATCTTCCTCAATCTCTGTGTGGAGCGCGCTCGTCTGCACATCACCTTCTGCTCTCTACCTGTTGCATCACCCACACCTGCTCATCTTCTCCTGCTCTATGCCTGCTGCGATACCCGCCATCTACCATACACCTTTGACACGGATCTCATTTGATTCCCTTCCTTTTTTGAGTTTCTACAATTGGGTACCCCATACTACCTTCCCTGCAATGATGGTGAATTTTTCTTTTTTGTAACTTGTGACGACGAGACCACGTTTCCGCTGCAAAGGAGAGTGGACGAGAACTTGACTGGACAAATAAACACATCAGCAGCCTGGGATCTAGTAAGACTCAAGAGAAAGGTCCATATAACTCTTCCACAATGAACTGGAGTGCGGTCATGTGTAGGTGATGAGGCACAGGTGTACCCCACATGTCGCTGCACAGCCGTCCTTGTCGATGATGTAACATCCTACCTAAGACCATCCAACGCTAATAGCAAGAGTTCATCGTGCAGCGAGTGGGCTAGTATGACTACGCACTCTCGTTATTGCTTCACTCTCACTCTCTCTCTCTCTCTCTCTCTCTCTCTCTCTCTCTCTCTCTCTCTCTCTCTCTCTCGCTCTTCTTTTCTTGCTCATGATTCTATATTGGTTATGAAATTTCCCCCTTGAATAACAGGTCTGAGTTCAACTCTCCTTGTCAGATAGATCTTTAAGTTCTCTTGGCATAGTTTCCTGCGACGTTAAACCTCTCCTCTTCTTCTTTTTCTTCTTCTTCTCTCTCTCTCTCTCTCTCTCTCTCTCTCTCTCTCTCTCTCTCTCTCTCTCTCTCTCTCTCTCCCACCTTATCCAAAGTAGGAAAAAAAACATTTAAGTTGGTTACATGCTCATGGAAGAGTGTTGCAAGCAATGCCACATATTGAAGTGGTGATTCCATAGGGAGATCTGCAAAAGTGTACTCTCCTTTCATAAAAAAGAACATATGCAAATGCATTTTTTTGCAAGATAAGGGGGAGAGTTGTGAGCAGTGCAATTTTAATTAAACAAAGCAAGACAAGGTAGCTATTGTGATTTTAACCCTCATCTAAGTTGCATTATACACTTAACCTCAAATGTATTATGTGCGTTTAATGGCTATATAATACGTTTGACAAAATAAAACGATCGTATTATATGATGACATGTCACGAAATTCGACCACCCATATTATCTCTCTGCACTTCAATCGAAAAAAACTTCAATCGAAGTGCAGATAGTATATATGCATGTCGCCACCAGTGCTCTTTCAACACCATTTGACACAATCAAGTATTAAATTGTTTTGAAAATTGAAAAAGTAATTCTCTTCCTCTTAAAGATAAAAATATGAAAAACCAAAAGAATGAAAAAAATAAAGATTTAGGCTATTTTTAAAGTTAGTTATTGATGATATAATTAAAGTTTGCTTACTATAATTTGCAGTAGAGTTTCTTTTTGTTTTTAATTTTAAGTTGAATGTTTTGGAATATTTTCAAAAAATAGAACTGGGCTCTTTTTGTGTTTGAGTTTTCTCACACATAAAGAGGATAAGATTAGGTTTTGAAACTGTACATCATTGTGTTGGAGTATATACTCACACTTGACGATGAATAAGCATCATAAATAGTGATTATTCACCTTTGTGCTAGAGTAAAAGTGTTTACACACACTAGAGATAATCATTTGTTTCACTTAGATTAAAAAATTTACTCCAAAAATTATTAGCTTAGAATTTTTGCTTGGGAGACGAGAAACTTTACTCAAGTACAAACTTGCGCCTGAATAAATTAATGTTTATGATGTTTACTCAGATTTAGATTGTAGTATTATCTTGTGTCTAAGATTTTGTGTTATATATTCCATACATTTATAAAGATTTAAATCATTCATTTTTGTTGTGTTTGAGTTTATCTCACACTTCAAAATGAATGTTGAACTATGAAATTTTTAGATCCTTGTGGCAATAATTTGACCAAGTTTTTACTTGAAGTTTTTTTACCGTACTTGATGTTTATCTTATACGGTTAGAAGTGCTTCAACTACAACAATGTTATCACCTTGATGTGTTAGAGTAGCTTCTCACACTTCTAAGAATATTTTTAATTAAGGTTTCTTGGCCATACTTGATGTTTATCTTGTACGTCTAAAAGTTTTTCAATTACAATAATGTTACAACTGTGTCTGCATATTTGTTATCATTACAAATGACATCTTCTTTAAATATCATGGAAGAGAAGATCGTATGTCCATGCACGCCCTGCAAGTATCAAATCTTGCGTAAGCGTAGAATATGCAATGAGCATGTGCACAAGCATGGAGAGTTCGATAAAGAACGTGTGCAAAATTTACAATATGACTCTTATGGAATGGGAATGGATTTTTATGACATAGCGCCTACGTCGGAGCGGCATAGGAAAAGGACAATTCTCACAAAATTCTCTAATCCAAGGATATTGAGGGAAGAAGATGATGGCTTACAAACAGAAGATGGCATGGAGGAGATGCTACATGCCTTCGTCAAAACGCATGAGGAGTAGCCCGATGAAATATGTCTAAATGTTGCTGACCCTTCTCCTAAAGATACGTTGAGAAAGTTGGCACATCAACCAATCTTTGGAGGCACCAAAAATGTGTGTGCTCCATGTTTGTCTCTCATTTTTGAATATGTAGGTTGTGTATGGGTGGTCAGATGCAAGCATCACTGCACTTTTTAGGTATGCAATTTGAATAGCTGAGACATGCATCCGATTTTGATGCATTGAAGCTTTTCTTCAACTTTCATATGAATTGATCAGGTAGCTACAAGTTCAAACACTGCTTGATGGAAGTGATATGCCCCCCTCTAGACCATATGCAAAGAGATTTCCAACCTCAGATGGCTTATACTACAATAAGATTCATGCATGTCCAAATGATTGTATTTTTTTTTGCAATAGCATGTCCTTAGTGCAGAGCAAGCGATACAAAGAAGATGCCATTGGTGATTTAGTTCCAATAAGAGTGCTATGACATTTTTAAATTTGTTTGAGGCTAAAAAGCATGTTTTGGTGTGGTTCCATTGCAAAGTTGATGTAGACATATTTTTGAAGGGCAAGAGCTCCTCTTCAAAATCCAACCAGATGACGCAGGCGACATAAGGGAGGATATGGATGATGAAGAGTTGGCACTAGTAGATGATGAGTTTGAAGCAAGGGACGATGTGGACGATGAAGACATGGAAGTTTAGATGAAGAAGACTTGGAGACGGATGAACAAAACTCATCACAACGATTTGGAGGAGAGTTATGCCTCCAACTAGGAATAGATAGTGACACGGTGCAAGATCTTGTCAACAACGCATCACTAGTCGATGCTTGCATGTGTGTGTTAAGGCTTTTGCTTATTTTTAGAATATATATAGTTTTAAATTTTTCTTGTATTCTCTTTGCACAGGACTTCACAAAGGGCGAATGACATAGCGTAAGATCTTGTCGACAATGCGTCACTAGTCGATGCTTGTATGTACGTGTTTGTTGATGCTTTTTCTTATAGTAACATATATACAATTTTGACTCTTATGTTTTTTATATTTTCTTTGTGGAGGAATTCTCCATGGGTGATTCTTCAGTAGATCCGGCTTCCATGAGTGAGGAAGCTTTATGGGCTTTATCATATGAATGACCCCTGCTCAAATGGCAACAAGTTCTTAGTGTTGGGTGGTACATGGCTCAACATTAGAGGGGTGGACACTAGTGGGTATGATGCATGTGGCCTTGTCACCTATGGGCACAACATCTGTGGGTATGACACCTATGGGTATGAGATCCCCTACCACGGCCGCCTCAACACTAGGTGGTAGGGGATACAGATCAATGGGTCCATCGACAATGGACTTGTATTCACCAAGAGATACTCTTGATCTGTCAGTGATTCCATCTCCCAGCTCTCGACGCTCTCATCGATCATAAGGTGGAGGTGGGCGCAGATGTTTCGATCCCGCCTCGCTCACGAACACCATTGGATGTAGGCATGCCACTAGGCACATCTTGCACACCTTGGGTGGCACATGCACACAATGCCTCCAAGATCTATTGCATACGAGAGGATGAGTAGCCTGACATGAATGCAGGTGGTAGTGAGATGTGATAGCAGATTTATCAGCTTGTAGAGCTATAATTCAATTCCTCCATCATGCTTCCTTGGCCACAATAGGATAACAAAATAAATTATATAGTCGAGACCATCCTTTGTAAGTATCAGCCAACATCGGGTTCATAAAAGGTGCCTCGAAGGTGGATCAAAGGTGTGGCACGGGACACCATGAAACATCATCGAGATCATGCTTGTTGATGTTTCAGGCTAGGCTTGCGGAAGCCTAGCTACATGTTTCACAAGGCGTGGCAACAGATTAGAAATGAAGAGAAAACTAGGGACACCAGATTCAGACAACAGAGAGATGCAGCACAGAGTCACTCAACTGGCAGGGTACATCTCATCTTGGTAGTGGGGGATCTGTCACCTTCTGATATGAGCTTGTAAGTTTTCTCTATTGTTTATGCAATAGTCGTGTTAGCTAGCTAGCTCAAATCATTCTCATGTTATTTTTGAATAAATGCAAAATCTTATAGTTAGACGAGCACCAACACATGAGGAGGAGACCACTGCTTACCATCAAGGTTTGGTTCCTCTATTAGAGGAACTGGAGGCCAGTGGAGGGATAGTCTACTGGCAAGACCTAGATGCCCGCCATTGATTGAGGTACATGAGATGGATGACATAGCTTCTATGGGTGCTACATGTGTGATGAATTAATAAATCATACTTCAATTTGTGATTATTTGTCTATGTGTATGAATGTGTTGATTTACCTCATTCTAATGGCAAGTACACTATACTTTTTGATCGATCAGTGGATGCTTATGTATATTTTTAGCTATATCTTTTGGTTGTGAGTTATCTATCATTATGCACATTGTATATTTGGCGATTGTGAACACATCGTTATGAATATATGGTTTATGACTTGTTATGGTGATGGTACATGGATCACTTGATTTTTTTAAAGGATTTATTGTGGAAAATTACTCAATGATAAGTAGTATTTGGTTTTGATTTGTCAAAATGGTTTTTTTGTTCTTCTACTATACAAAATGTTCCCTTAAATCTCATGTGAGATCCTATCCAAAACATGTGTAGGAGGCATGCAGGGTAATCTTTTGAAGGTTAAACAAAGAAGACTCTACTAAATTTTTTTCAAATGTGGCTCTCTGCACGCTACAACATATTTGCGTTTGGTGCTACTCACTTTCTTGGGGTGTGTGTGTGTGTGTGGGGGAAGGGGGGGGGGGGGGGGGGGGGTGTTTGGTTTAGTTCTAACACCCTAGATCAAAAAGGGTGAATGCATTTTGCTAAAAGGGAAATCCATTTGAGGACTTAAACTACTAGATATCTTGGGCAGAGGATCATGCACCCTATCGTATGTCTGTCACCTACCTTCAATAGAGGCAGGGCACATTCATACACTAGGTTGGATGCCCTTTTGCCAGAGTTTTTTTATTTATTAAAGTTTTGCAGTATATTTCCACACCTATTTCAATGTGGATTTCCATGCATATTGCGACGTTTTTATAAGGACACTAATTTCAAAAAATATCCAAATGATGATCTCAATGTGACTCATCTCTTGTAGTGACTCCATAAGCTTTTGATAAACAGTGGTTATACATGCTGCATTTGAAGTGGACGCAAGGATTTTTCGCATGTGGTATTACATTCAATGTAGTATGCAACCCTGTCTTCAAAGATGCATTGATGAAAACCACCAAAAAAGGATTTATGATGCTGTATTATAACAAAATGTGAACAGAGTATGTTGACAAAGTCAAAGATGAGGTAGAAAGTACGCTCAAATGTGCAGTGTTGGAATATGATCCTACCTTTGGATGGATGGACCATTGTCAAAAGAAGCCTTTAATCAATGTGATGTTGATTTGTCCTCGAGGTTCAATATTTTTAGAATCCATTGACACATCTTTGAAAGAAAAAACAATTTTCTTTATTTCAAAGATCTATGAGAATAGCACATTAAAAGATGGAGGGCCAAGGAATGTAACAGCTATTGCCACCGACAATGCTAAAAATTATAAAGGCACAAGTCTTGCGATTCAAGCAAAGTACCCAAAATTAACATGGGTGCCATGTGGTGCACTTACTATCAATTTTGTTTTGAAAGACATTGACAAAAAGTTAACAAAATAAAGACTATTTTGCTGGAAGCAAACACAATAGTAAAGTTCATTAGAGAGCATCAATTTTCATATGCTTATTTAGAAAAAAGTTGCCTAGCAAGGCATTACAAATCTTTTGTGCGACTAGGTTTGCTATTGCATATTATGTGTTGTCAATACTGAAAGAAAGAAGTCCGACATGTGCTCGTGGAGATAGTTGTCGATAGGAAATGGGATGCAAATATCCCAACTATCAAGCTACATCATTAAGGGTTCATCATCTTGTCAATTCTCCACTCTTTTTGAGAAATATGAAAAAGGTTGTCAATGTTACTAGACCCTTTGTGAACTTTCTATCCTTGGTGGATAAAGATTCTTTTGTCTTTGGGAAGGTGTATTGGTATATGTTAGAAGCCATTGAGAATATCAACAAATTTTAGGATACACTGATAGAGACAAAACATTTCTTGTTTCATGTGTAGAATCTTGATGGGCACAAATGCACACACCATTACATAGTGCAGTATTTGCTTTAGATCCAAAATTTCAGCTCCATGAATAATCCTCCAATTCCACAGTCATGCGTGGTTTCAAAGTTGTTTGCATGCAATTCTTAGGGCCTGAAGGGGAAAAAGATGCATTTCACTAACGCAGTGACTATGAAAATAGGTTTGGTATGTTGGTGATCCTTGGCACACTAATACCATCAAAAAAGTCAGCTTGCCTATGTGGTGGAAAGAATATGGAGAAGAGAGGATATAATTGCAACACGCAGCTATCAGAGTATCATCTGTTGTTGCTTCAACTGGTAGCTGCAAGAGAAATTAGTCTACATTTGACTTTCTACATAATAAGGAGAGAAATGGATTGCAGCCAAAAGCAGTCGAGACTCTAGTATATGTGTTTTGTAATATGAGATCATTGCATGCTCCAACCAACATTGCAATGAGAGTGGTAGGATATTCCTTTGGTATAAAGCAAACACATTAGGCAGTTGATGCTGAGGTGCAAAGTCATGGTGAGTTAGAGTAGGAGGTGGCTTCAAAATGTTCAGACATGGAAGAAGTTGATGACATGGTTCCGGTGTTTGATTTTGACGACATTGTTTAAATTCACTTTTGGTACCTTCGCTACTGATGAATATAGTCGAGACTTACAAGAATCTTTTCCAAAGATTAAAAAGGTTATATCCATCTCACAGCAAAGGCAAAAAGGGATGCTGCTAATAAGCACAAAAGAGTCAGCCTTTAAGAGAAATGATTGGGTCTTGATAAATTTTCTCAAGGCTGATCTAAGACATACTACGGGCAAGAATCGTACGAGCCACCAAGAGTATTATGCTAAACTAGCAAAATGATACTATGGTACCGGTCCTTACTTTTTAAATTCTTAAGCCAATCAATGAGATGGCTTATCAATTAAAGTTATCCAGCCATTGGCTCATTCACAATGTTAACCATGTGAGCCTACTCAAGCCTTACAAAGGAAATCTACAAAAAGAACCAATAATTGAGTACCCGCCTGAGATCAAAGATCAAGAAAAGGTGTTGCAGCCTGAATCAATTCTTTGACACAAAGACAAGGTACTAAGAAATGGTAAGATAATCCAATGATGTCTTGTTAAGTTTAAGAATTATTCTTTTAAAGATGTTAGATGGATGCAAGGAACTTAGCTTAAGGATAATATGAACCTTGTCAATGCTTACAATGCTACACTAGAGTAAGCAAATGAAAATGCATTCTAAATGAAAAATGGTTTTGTCTTATAAGACTCATTATCTTTCTTTTATTGTGCACAAAATTTAAGAAGTATGCATGCTTAGGTTCATGTTTGTGGTGATGACCTTTCCCAAACACCAAGTAGAACTTATCACTCTACTTTGGAAGTATGATATGGACTAAAGAGAAGATATGCTGGACCAAACGAGGAAATGGTTGCATCTCAATAGGGGTCCAAAAGGAGACGTCTACCAAAGAGCAATGTGCAGCAAGTACTTCTAGATTTACCCTAGCAAGGGACCAAAAGAAGAAATGGTTACATCTCAATAGGGGTCCAAAAGGAGGTAGTCTATCAAAGAGAAACGTGCATCTAATGGAGCTTAAAAAACCTTAGAGCTAGCTTCACTAAAGACCTCTAGAAGTTAGTGTTAAAAAGTCCTTTGACCTTAGCCAGTGACCTTGAGGTAGGAATCCTACCAAGCATGAGGTGCTTGTCAGCTTTCTAACTAAACTTCTCACAGTGTTTGTGGGAACCTTTCCCAAGCTTGTGGTGATTCTCATGCTTAAAGTGTTTGTGGGAACCTTGCCCAAACTTGCTAACTAAAGTGCTTAAAATGTTTGTGGGAACTTGCCCAAAGCTTGAGGTGATTTTTATGCTTAAAATGACTAAGGTTCTTGAAGTGTTCAATTCAAATATAAACTCTCAAGAAGCATCAACACTTTCCATGCTTGATTGATAAGTGCTTGAAGTATTCAATTCAAACAAAATGACTTAAGAAGCATAAAAGACACATGTTCAATGATCCTCCACATGTGGACCTCATGATGTGCTTGGATCCTATTGGATAGGTTTTAAAGGGGTCCAATGAGAATTTAGATGCATAAAAATAAATAATTAAGTTCTTTCTCTCAAAGAGGAAAAAGAGGACACATGTCCAAATGAAATAATTAAATAATACGAGAGAGAGAGAGAGAGAGAGAGAGAGGTGTGGACCAAGCATGAGAGGGGGTATACTCTCCCACACACACACACACACACACACACACATTCTCTCATTGTGTGGAGTACAAAGTGCAAGAGTTCCATCTCCTTCTCCAAGCTTGTTGAGAAGTTGAGAGCCTGCACCAACAATCTTGGCTATGGAATGCAAATCCAACCAAGTGCCATGATTCAAGCCATCTTCTTCATCTTCATTACTATGCTATTATTCTATACTAAGCAAGAAGAGTAATGATAAGTGAGGAACTATTTCTTTCTCCTATGAATGATTCTTCTTCCTCTTCTCTAACCTCATTCACCGCTAGCTCTCTCCACCTTCAAAGGTGTTTGAGGCCTTGGGACCGAGGCTTGGGATAGTTAATGCTTTTTGCAAAGTTAATGTTATGCTTGTGATGCATGAATTTTTCCCATATTTTTAGCATCACCAAGGTCACAAGGAACACAAATATTGTATTGTACCAAGTCTCTCTTGATGTGAGAATCTATAATACAAACGCCTTTTGGAGGGGGGACCGACTCCAAGTAAATCCAGTCCTCAACTATTGTCATGTTCTCTGATACTCTCTCTCTTGCAAAAGTATTGTTCGTGCCAAGTTAATTAAGTACTATGTTCATGTTGCTACCATCATTAAGTTCACCCTCTATGTTCTCACAAAAATGCTCACTTTAATTCTCTTAATTCCGCTAATCTCAAAGTTCATAGGCCATTTCCATTACATTGGTATCAGAGCATTTGGTTTCTCTTTTCTTGCTTAACAAGAGAGGTCCTTAAGTAGCCTATCAATGGTTGATTTTGTTAATTATATTAGGGTATGTGAGATTGGGATCTATTATCGATTTTGTTGAGCCCACTATGTGGGATATGGTGCACATCTTGGGAGATTTGGTCTTAATAATGGGAGCTTTTTAGACTTGCCTACGGTTTTACCATTATTGAGCCATAAGAAGTACGAAGGAGCTATCCCTTGATGATTCTGCTATGTTGGACCCACTCCACTACTCTCTATAATTAACCAATTCAAGCTGTGGGTGTAGATACTTAAGTGCCTAGATTGGAAAAGTGGTGGATCTTGCTTCTCTCCATGCTCCAATTGTGTGTAGCTTGGACAAGTGATGGTACTTGGGAATAACACTCAACTATCCATTTTGAGCCAAATCTTTAATAAAGTGTGGACAAT
Source organism: Adiantum capillus-veneris (assembly GCF_014529385.1). Classification (NCBI taxonomy): domain Eukaryota; kingdom Viridiplantae; phylum Streptophyta; class Polypodiopsida; order Polypodiales; family Pteridaceae; genus Adiantum; species Adiantum capillus-veneris. The sequence goes on from NC_140936.1 coordinate 67,642,322, forward strand.
ATTTTGTCCACATTTGAAAGTGTCTCTAGTTTGTACAAGTGATGGAACTTGAAACCAAACCCCTAATTCTATAACATATCGTTTAGACAAGTGGTGAGAGAAAATACCTTCCATCCTAGAATATAACATAGGCTTATAACCCTCTATCAATTTTGCAAACCTAGATTTGACAAGTGATTGACCTTGCTTCTTTGTATGCTTCACTAGAGTGTAGCTTAGATAAGTTAGCAGTATTTCTTATGTCTATGCTCCATTGAATTCTATCTTGGACAAGTGGTGAAGCTTGATATGAAGCTCATGTGCTAAAACATAGCATACCTTAATAGAGAACTAATGGACCTTGTAGTGGTTCCTCTTGCTTAGTTTTAAAATTTGGTGAATCTTGTTGCTCTCCATGTTCAATAGAGCATATATTAGACAAGTAGTGGGCCTTGCATCTCTTCATGAAGAAAAGATTGGACATATGGTGGGCCTTAAAACTAAAATCTCTGTACTACAATGGAAAATAAGTTTGACAAGTGGTATACCTTGAGATAAAACTACCCATGCTACTAAAGATGATAGGTTGGGCATGTGCATAGATAAATCATTTAACCTGGCCAAAGGGAGCTAGTAAAATGTCCACCAATCTACTAGTGAAGTCCAAGTGACGTATGAAGAGAAGCAAGGTATACTTAATCCAATCGAATCATGAAGAGAAACAAGGTATATCACTAAAGAATCCAAGATATGGGAAAGCAATTTACTGTCCACCACTTCTTCAACCTATACTATGTTATAGCATGGGGCTTACAAGATCTATCACTTTTTTGACTTGAAATCCTTAAAGTTTCAAGAATCAAGAGAAACAATGCCCATTAACCATTAGCTATGCATTAAAAACTTTTAAAATATCCACCATTTTCCCAATCTCAGATCTATGAAAGTATTAGCAGAATCTAGGTCCATCACTATCCAAGGTTAGCTCCATTGAAACATACAGATAAACAAGGTATCTCACTTGTCTAAGTTGGGTATTGACCTATGATATATTGTAGATGGTATCTATAAGGCTCTACATTAAAACACAGATGGACATATACCATGGATGCATGGTACCATCATAGGTTCAATCATTAGGAGAAACTTGAACTCAATTTTGGGCCCTGTAACAAGAAACACCAACTCAGCATAAAGAGAGGTAATTTTGAAAAATACAAAAGTGGTTTTTGGGAATACTTAGTATAGCACTTTTAAACGATGAAATGTGACGTCTCTAGCTGAAGATATGGCATTTTAAAGCCTAGGGCCTCATGAGGTCAGATACAAGCAGATAGAGGTCCAAGAGACCCCTCAAGGGCCTCTATTTGCTTGGTTCTGACTCCTTCATAGACTTAAATAATACTTATCAATCGCTATCAAGTATGATCTGTTCAAATCTGAATTGCGAGTACTTTTTAAAAAGGTGATTGATGCTTGTGCGAGATGAACACGTACAAGTACTTCACTTTATAGGTTAGCAACACCATGTCATAAAAAGGTGTTTGGCGCTTGTGCAAGATGTCACTATTAAGTGCCTTACTTTTTTGGTGATAGTGACAATTTCACCAAAATGGTTTTCATGGATATTTTCCAAATGAGAAAAAAGTATTTTTCTACATAATGTTAGCCTTCTTCCTATTGGCTAAGGAGCATTCTCTCACTAGAGCTAAAAGGCCCAAAAGTGAGTCCATTTCTTTCCTAATTCTATCCTCTCTATTAGCATGGTAGGTTTGGTCTTAAGCTCCACCACTTCTCTAGCCTTTATTTTGTTGTAATATGGAGATTTGGTTTTCAATATCACCACCTACCCAAACTCTACTTCATTGATGCTTAAAGAAAAGCAAGGCCCACCATTTTTCCAAGCAATGCTTCCTTAAAACACATAGAGAGTAAAGTCCACACCTTCTCCAAGCTTGAAGAGAAGCAAGGTCACCATTTGTCCAAGCTATGCTTCTTTAAAACACATAGAGAGTAAAGTCCACCACTTCTCCAATATTTTTACTATGAATGACTACAAGGTCCACCACTTGTACAAAGTATCATCTCTAACAGAATGGCTTGGAAGCTAATATCCAAGGTTCCCCACTTATTCAATCTTGTCACCATTGATCATAGAGAGAAGCCTCTACTTCATCATCAACATATTCAATTCAATTTTGTATGATCGAAGGAAAAGATTTTGTTATTTTTGAAAATGTCAATATCTTTATTGCACCATATGTAAAAATGGATGATCATACAAAGCAACTATCAGACAATAAAGCTACAGGCACTAGAAAAGCAATTGTCTAAGTTGCATAAACTAGTTCATAATATGTAAAAGCTACTACAAGCTTATCCTTCCTTTTTGCATACGGATCTTATTGTTCCTTCCTCTTCTCTCATTATACCAAGCTTTTCATTCACCAAACAATCCGCGCATAAAACTCCTGGCCACTCTGACAAACGTTTATTCTTGAATGTCTTGGAGTTTCATAATGAACAGGACAATTTTTGAGACAAAGAACCAGGGTGGGAAGATTGGAAAGCCGCAGAGTGGCTTGTTACCAAGCTGCAAAGCAACTTGCTTGATTTTGAGTTTGAGGCGAGGAGAGACTTATACACCATTTCTCGTTGTCACAAAAACCGCAACAATCTTATTGACAACATAGGAAGAACTCCCTCCAAAGTCTCAATAGGAGTATCATTTGAAACAATTAATTATGTTTGGGAAGAAGACTCAGAAGAGCCAAGATGGGATATGACAAATGCAAAAACCAATGCAGGAATTGAAAACTGATTTGAATGTTACAATGGAAACAGTCTCCAACTTGACTATTTTTATGAAGAATCAGTCTACAATGGTCTCCAACACGAATTAATTCCTAACTAAATTTTATCTTCTCCTTCCATTAGTAGTGATATCATTGTACAATATGATTCAGAAATAGATCAAGAAGTACAACTCCCATTACAAATGGAAATAAAAGATTCTGCTTCGGAAACAGATACTTCTAATGAAATCTCACACTTCAAATTCAGCATGGTAAAGTTTGAAAGCGAAGCCTCTTCCTCATTAGGAGACTCTTCAAGCAATGAATCCTCTTCCTCAATCAATAGAAGACTCTTCAAGCAACGAAGCCTCTTCCTCTACACAGAAGACCCTTCGAGTGCCAATTCTGAATCTGAAGACTACCCTATAGGAGATTTCATATACACATCTTTCAATCCTCATAGATACAAAAAGTATACTCCCAGGAAATACAGGATTGAAGAATCAAAAGAAAGTGATTCTAGCTATACTTCAATGTCTGTCAATTCAAGTAAGAAAGGCCAATTTGAAACACTAACCTTGAAGAAGTAGATAAACGCAGCGCTTAGAACTACAAAGCAATCTCATGCATCTGTCTCAAAAAGAATGACTCGTTCCTCTTATGATGCATTACTTCAAAAAGAGAATGAGATTAAACAAAGAGAAGAACTTCTTTCTACACAAGAGGCACTACTCAAATGGGAAGCTGATCTCAGGGTTAAAGAGCACACTCTTCACTCTCTACGGTGGGGTGAAGTAAGAGAAGTACTACCTACAATAAGAATTCCGCTCTCAACCTTGACGTCAACAACCGCATCTACAACAGGGATAATTGCTCCAATCCTTTGTGATCAATCACTCCCAAAAGATACATCAGTAGAGCAACAATCAATAGAAGAGCAGTTATCTAAAGGTAACCTTTTACCGCTAAATAAATTCAAAGGCTTAAGGAAATGCTAACTTTGCCAAAAGATCAGAATATACAAAGTTCAAAAAAATCAATAACTTTGTTCGACCAACAAAAGGATCGACCAACTGATGAAGAATCTACAGAGTTACAAATGACAAATGAAAAAAAAAATGCTAACGATGTGGCCATTCCTATAATCGGGTTACTAGTCAAACCTAAACAATTCCAACCAATTGCAATAGATGCACTAATGGATACAGGAGCAGGAGGCAACTTTGCAAAGAAAGCCCTATTCCGGCAAACAATGATCCAACGATATCCAAAAGCTAGACAAGTTATCTATGATAATGGTTCCAAATTCACTATCAAAGAATTTGTATATACTTGGATACAATTAGATATTTCTAAACTCGCTATTAGGCTATCCCTACATTCCAATAATATGTGTTATGATATGGTAATAGGATTTGACCGTATATCAAAACTAGCTCCTAGTATATTTTTGGAAAACTCCTTTACCTTTTCATATATAGGAAAGTATATAATACCCCTATTAAAAAAAAAGGCTAGCTATGCTATAACTAGTTATTTACTATCTATTAATTATTGTGATAATAAATTTAAAGAATGGTTCTCCAAGGAAAAGGCAAAATATGAAAAACAGATTGAAGCCATAAAAGAAAGAATCTTGACTCGAACCTCCGACAACCCATTAGCTTTTTGGGATCAAGAAAAATATATGATTACTCTTCCAACCATCCCTGAAGCAAACCCTACTAAGGCTTCACACCTAGAAATGTCTATCAACGATACAGAGCTTTGTAGAAAGGAAATTGATGAGCTCCTATAGAAAGGAATAATTGAGCCCTCCAACTCAAACTAGGCTTGCAGAGCTTTGTATGTCAATAATCACAACGAGCAGAAGAGAGGCAAAAAGAGGTTAGTCATTGACTATAGACCTCTTAACAAATTCCTGGTAGAAAAAAAGTTTCCAATACCTCTTCAAGAAGATCTAATCTATTGAATCTATGGTGCAAAAGTATTCTCCAAATTTGATCTCAAAAGTGGATTTTGGCAATTGAAAGTACATCCAAGAGATAGGTATAAAACTGCCTTCATAATACCTTATGGCATGTTTCAATGGATATCTATGCCAATGGGATTAGAAAATGCTCCATTAGAATGCCAACTAAGAGTAGAAATGATCTTTGGGCCAATCAAAGATTTTTGTTTAGTATATCTAGATGACATCTTGATATACTCAAAAGGCATGGAGTTATATATTCAACATCTGAAGTCATTCCACGATCTCTTAGAAAAACAGGATTGGTTCTATCATATATAAAATGCAGTTTTGCACAAGAAGAGCTTGATTTTGTAGGAATCATCATCTGTAATGGATACATAAAATTACAGGAGCATGATTCGTCCAAAATTGCCAATACTCCAAATCAGCTAAAAATTGTAACCCAACTACAACAGTTTTTAGGATGCCTAAACTGGATCAATTGGAATATCCCATATTTGGCTACTTTGACAAAAAAAGATAAGGGCAATATTGCATAAGAATAGCTCAAAAAAATCGGAAATACTCTCATAGCAAAACAATGGAATTAATCAAAATTGATCTACAATCAATTGCCTCCAATCAAACTCCCAGGATCCGGTAAACTAATTCTTTACACCGATGCATCTCTTGACGCATTGAGATCAATATTATGCGAAGCTACTGGAGAAAAGTAAAAACATGTATACATATTTGCCAATGGTTCTTCTTCTCGAGAAGAAAAAAATTATCCTTCTGCACAACAAGAAATCCTTGGTGCCAAACTCAACATCAAGAAATTTTGTCTATTTCTTTTGGAAAAGGTTTTATTCTTCGCATTGATCTAAACAATTTTCCATGATTTCTCACTTCTAAGAATTCCAATGAAGATAAACGACTCATCCAATGGGCATCTTGGTTTGTGCAATGGGACTACCAATATGAACATGTCAAAGGATCTAAAAACATCCTTGCCGACCTATTAAGCCGTCTTATTTGTGGAACAGACTGGAATGAAATTATTCATCCACATGAAGTCCCCCAAATTCCAGACAAATACTGTAGCTTCTTCAACAAAAAGAAATATAAAAATCCAAAGGAGAAGCCACCAGAAAAAATTCAACGGCAATTTCAACTTCTGATGACCCAAAGAATCGAGCCATCTCATTCTAGAGGCAGGGTGGGGTGTATACATATTTACCAATGACATAATCACTTATGTCATAATCCACACGGTTGTGCTAGTACTTGTTGCCATATACATATGGTAGTGATGTGTGTGAACACACTAGGACCGTTGGGGCATTTTTTCCCTCTTTAAAAGGTTTTTTCCCCCGAGCATTGTATATACGCCCATCACGCTAGGGCTATCTATCTTTCCATTGCACACTAAGTAACACACTCTCTATTGTATGCCTTGAGCTTCCTTCGTCTTCTCCAAGCTATATGTGTTTCTCTACATCCCTAATTCAAACAATTGGTATCAGAACCGATTGTGTCCTCTCGGGCTCAGTCGCCAGCAGCTCTAGCACACGCTTGCTCACTTTCTCCAATTTTTGTGAGCTTTGGCGAGCCTTCACAGGTCGACAAAATTTTTGGGTGAGTTCGTAGAGCTCAATTTGCTCAGATTTTTTATTCAGCCTCGTTTCGGCCTCCGTTTCCACTACAGACAGTACTACACATGCTATTTTGTCATTTTGTGCAGAATTTTTGTCAGTGCCGTTTTTTGCATAGCAGGTGCCTTACACTCTTCTATGGTTTGTGATATATAGCACGTGTTGTTCTCGCTTTGTTTCTCCTATTTTTGGGCAGTTTTCACATCAGATGCAGCATTTACCATGGCTGACAACAACACAGATGTCTTCAAGATGTTTGCTGCTGAGGACAGGTTGGATGGGGAAAATTACCCTATGTGGGCTTATATGATGCAACATGTTCTTGTTTCAAAGGGCGTCTGGAACATTGTGTAGGGCATTGATGTACGTCTTGGTTCTGAGGATGTAGGCGATGTTGAGGATGTTGCAGGTCTTGCTGCAAGGATTGATGCTATTAGAGTTGTTTTGCCTATGGTAGAACAAGCTTGTTGGGATGTAAAGGATGAGTAGGCTCATGCATTGATTGCATTGTCTGTGAAGTACACCATTGTTCCTCACATTCATTCAGCAAAATCTGCAAAATAGGCTTGGGATATTTTGGCTAGTCTTTATGCAATTTGCAATGAGGCTAAAATTGCTTTGCTACGTAAAGAACTGGAGGCAAAGATTATGCATGAGGAAGATGATATGGACACTTTCCTTACTGGTGTCAAGGATACCAATGCAAAACTTATTTTTGCAAGTGAAGTCATTTCAGACAGTTCCCTTGTGCAGACTGTCCTTAATGCCTTACCAGATTCTTACCAGACTTTTGCTAGTACTTGGAGACTTATGACCCAAGGAAATCCTGAAGTTGTCAAGTTTGATGCATTATGCACATTTTTGTTGCAAGAGTCACTTTCCCAAAAAAAAACAAGACTAGACAGCGTGCAGTTGAACGGGCTTTTATTGCTTCTCAAAGAAAGGGTGGTAACATCAATGCAACCACTTCTTATGGTTTTGCTGCGAGTGGCAAAACTTTTGTTCCCAATGCTTCAACTGGTAGCACTTCATCTGACAATTTTGGTGATAATGGAAAAAAGAAGATGCGTTGCCATTATGGTAAATCTAATGATCACTTAATCAAGCAGTTTCCTAAGTTGAAGGCCAAAGAGGATAAGAAGAAAGAGGGTGGTTCCACTGCAAATGCTGGTTCCACTATAAATGCACCCATTGTTGAGTCTTCTGTGAAAGGAGACTGTGATGTTGATGTTGATGCAGAATGGGCTTTTAATGCAGAGTGCACTTACAATCCTGATGTCCATGATGCATGCATGTCAGTTGTTGCTGCAGATTCATATGCGTGGTATTTTGACAGTGGTGCTACAAAGCACATTACCTCACATCGTGAATTGTTTACCTCTCTCGAGTCTGTCCCTCATGGGAATTTAGTCACTTGTGCTAACAATGCCTCTTATTTGGTTCAGGGAGTTGGAAAGATTGTGCTTACTGCTGTAAATGGCAGTTCTTTCATACTTGTTGATGCACTTTATGTACCTGGGATCAAGAAAAGTCTTTTGTCTATATTTGCACTTGCTAGACTTGGACTTGTAGTCAAATTTATGGATGACAGATGTACAGTTCATGATCTCATCTTTGGTAATGAAATTGTTGCATCTGGCTTTTTGTGCCGTGGGCTGTATAAGATCACTTTGTATGTCAAGTGTGGACAAAATTTTGCAAATGCTGTTGCAGATTCAAGGGCTATTTCAGATGCAAAACTTTGGTATGCACGTTTTGGTCATCTGAATTTTGCCAGTTTGCTGCGTTTGCAAAAATCTGATATGGTTGCTTCTTTGCCGCCTCTTGAAGCACATGTCAAACATCTTTGTGAAGGCTGTATTTTTGAGTAAGATGCAGTGTTCTAAGTTTCCAAAGGATGGTTCAGTTCGGGCCACATCCAGGTTGCAGCTTGTGCATAGTGATGTTTGTGGGCCCATGTAAACTCCTTCCTTGGGCAATTACCTTTACTTCATGACTTTCATTGATGATTACTCCAAGCATGCATGGGTATTTTTGCTTAAAGCGAAGTCGGAAGTTTTTATGTGCTTCAAACAATTTCTGGCTATGGCTAAAAATGTATTGAAATGTACTATGGGCACCCTCCGTTTCGATTGGGGGGGGAGTATATGTCTCATGAATTTAATGCATTTTTGGCTAGTCATGGGATAAAACACCAATGTACAGTGCCTTATACACCTCAGCAAAATGGTGTTGCTGAGAAGAAAAATAGGTCACTTATGGAAATGTCACAATGTACGGTCAAAAGTCAGTTTATGCACAACAAAAACGCATAGATTATGAAGAATTTTGCTCCCACTTGTCGTATGACTACTGTGCATTTCGTATGTGCATTGGCAGCTCATTTTAGTTGGGATGTACATCAATCAGACATTGTTACTGCTTTCTTGAATGGTGACATATTTGAGGAAGTTTATGTAAGACAGCCTCACGGTTGTCGTGAAAGGACAAGAGGACAAAGTGTGTAGATGTAAGAAGGCTTTGTATGGGTTGAAGCAATCTCCTCGTGCTTGGTATGAGAAAGTTGACACTCATTTGGTCAAACGAGGCTTTCGTAATAGTCCAACAAAAAGCACATTGTATGTAAAGCATGAGGGTGATGTACTTCTCATTGTGGTTCTTCATGTAGATGATTTGTTGATCATTGGACCAAATGAGAGACATATTGCTGAATTTAAGGCTGATCTGAATGCTACTTTCAAGATGAAAGATTTGGGGCTGTTGCATCATTACTTGGGCATACAATTTAAGCCATGCGATGGTGGTATTGCTTTGTGTCAGAAAAGTTACATAGAAACATTGCTATGTAAGTTTGGACTTGAGGATTGCAAACCTATTGCCACTCCCATGGAAACAAGTTTGAAGTTAAGTCTACATGATGCTCGGGATCCTGCTGATGTCACTCTTTACCAAACTGCTATTGGTTGCCTCATTTATGTATGCAACACGAGGCCGGATATTCAGTTTGCAGTCTCACAGGTAGAAATTTTTGCATAGCCCAGGGTCTAAGCATCGGCAGGTTGTCAAGAGGATTTTTTGCTACCTTAGTGGCACTTTACATATTGGCTTGTTTTATCCCAAGGGGGGATCATTGCCGCCAGACTTACATGCATTTTCGGACTCAGATTGGGATGGTGTTTTTAACACGCAAGTGTCCACAAGTGTTTTTTGTTTCAATCTTGGCAGTTCATGTATATCATGGTTGAGCAAGAAGCAACCTACTGTGGCCACTTCGAGTTGTGAGGCTAAGTACAGGCTAGTCTTCACAACTATGGTTGAGCGTGTATGGCTCAGACACCTTATGGCTGATTTGGGTGTTGGACAGGACACTGCCAACACTATCTACACTAACAATCAGAGCGCATTGGCAGTTTCTAGGAACCCAGTTGTTCATGCTCGCACAAAGCACATTGAGGTGCATTACCACTATGTCATGGAGAGGCACTCAGCAGGAGAGATCATCTTGGCTTATGTGCCAACACAGGACAACCTTGCAAATATTTTCACAAAGGCTTTGTCTCATGAGAAGCTTGAAGCTTTCCGCAAAGCTTTGGGCTTACTTCACTTTGTGGATTGATCATGTCCTCAGGGCATGGCTCGTCCCTTTACTCATGTTCCAGCTCTTGTTCACCGCATCACTTCAGGGGGGATTTGCTACCATATACATGTTGTAGTGATGTGTGTGAACACACTAGGACCACCGGGGCATTTTTTCCCTCTTTAGGAGGTTTTTTCCCCGAGCATTGTATATAGGCCCATCACTATAGGGCTATCTATCTTTCCATTGCACACTAAGTAACACACTCTCTATTGTGTGCCTTGAGCTTCCTTTGTCTTCTCCAAGCTATGTGCATTTCTCTGCAACCCTAATTCCAACAATCTAGGGCTATCTATCTTTCCATTGCACACTAAGTAACACACTCTCTATTGTGTGCCTTGAGCTTCCTTCGTCTTCTCCAAGTTGTGTGCGTTTCTCTGCAACCCTAATTCCAACAGTACTTAGTGTCTAGAAAAAAGCATATGCGATAAGATTCTCCACCTACCACTCCTTATCCTCCACTTCTCTCTACCTTTTGACATGTCCACTTTGTAAAACAATAAACCACCTTAGACAGTGACACCACTAGTGTAAAATTGATGCCCACTCATGTAAAGTGACATCCACTACCTTACCTACCAAGGCGTTACCTTGAGCCTCAAGCCAAGCCTTTCCTATATAAAAGAGGCCAACCCTCATTGTAAATGCATCTCCTTGAGTCCTAGTGAATGCATCTCCTTAGTGTGTAATACCTCTCTGCATTACAAAAGTAAGCTTAGCCTAAACCATTGTACAAAGCTTCACTAATATAAGCTTTCCCCTTTTGTATTTCAATCCACTGCACACTCTATGTATTTACCTTTTGTCTATGTTAATAGAAATACACTACTTCTACGTGCAAATTCTTCATGTGCATTTCTTGGTATCAGAGCCTGTGAATTAAGTTAGCCTACAGCTTACGCTTTCTCTTTGTTTATGACTCTTGTTCCATGTGGTACAATAATTCAATTGCGTATGAGCTAAAGTTTAACAAGCTTTCGATGGAAGCCTACTTGCTCTGAGTGACTAGTGAGGATTTATATCTTTCTACATTATTTATCCAGTGGTGTGTTTGTTGTTCACTTGAATCTAGAATGCAAGGCAAGGTTGCGGCAGGGAGGTAGCAAGGTACAAAATTGGTAGCTGCCGACGTTAAGGTGAGAAGGAAATCCACTGAGCCACATGCATAAAGGTCCTCGTAAATTCCTAGGTAAAGCCCCCATCTTGTGGTGTTTATTCAGGTAAGCTTCAATGGAAGTTTTGAATAGACCTTTGTCTGAAGTGACCAAGTCTCTTTCAAATCTCTCATTAGCAATAAAAGAAGGAACCATCAGCTCAATTGCAAATACCGCAATTAAATCTTGAACAAGTCTATCATCATAAACCTTTGTTCAATCCTTCTGCATCCACTGTATCTTTGGATTATAGATCCTTTAAATCTATCACTTTTGACAGTAATGCATTTTATCAAACTCACCAAGATCCTCCAAAATGACAAAATGGAAGCCATCTTGGGATGCAATGAATTTGTTCAATTTGGTTGTTTAGATATTGTAGAGTTCTTAGAATTTGTTATTAGAATTCTTAAATCAGAGTTAGTAAATAGAATCTTAGATTATAATTCGTAGCCAAAATTCTCCAATTAGAAGTCATAAACAGAACTCTTAGATTAGAGTTGGAAAATAAAGTTCTTAGTCTAGATATGATAGAACTTATAACTCTTAGATTAGTAACCACTTGTAAAATTCTTAGCTTAGAATTCATAGATCGAATTATTTATACAAATTTTTGTATCACTAATTTAGAATCATTTAATTATGTAATTGACTCACAACAGTTGGTTAACGATATGCAAAAGCTACAAGCCTATCTTAATTTGCATATAGAACTTATTATTCCTTCCTCTTCTCCCATTATACCAAGCTTTTCATTCACCAAACCACTGTGTATAAAACTCTTGGTCACACTGAAAAAAGTTTATTCTTAAATGTCTTGGAGTTTACTAATGAACAAGAAAATTCTTCATACAAAGAACCAGGGTAGGAAGATTTGGAGGCTGCGGAGTGTCTTGATAACAAGCTGCAAAGCAGCTTGCCTGATTTTCAGTTTTAGGCAGGGAGAGATTTACATAATATTACTCTTTGTCATACAAAATGCAAAAATCTTATTGACAACACAGGAAAACCCCCCTTCAAAGTCCCAACAATTTGTATCATTTGCAACAATTGACTATGCTTGGAAAGATGACTTAGATGAGCCTCAAAGGGATATAACCAATGCAAAATGCAGATCAAGTATTAAAGACTATCATACAGTTTTTCATAGAGACCTAAATCAATTTGATTATTTTTATAAAGAAACAATTTACAACGGCCTTCAAGGGAAATATATCCCAGTTCAACTTCCATCTCCTCCTTATGACTATAATTTTGGTATAGAAGAAGATGCCAGTGGAAGTGAAATTGATGATTCACAGGTATTAATTTCTTTAGTACTAGATAACTCAAAGGTGTACATCTCTGAAGTGCCTCTACATATGGAAAAGCATGAGCCAATGGGAGACGCCTCTACTAGTGCTTCATCCATTCCACCAACTCCCAATTTGTGCAAGGAAATAGAAATTAGGTGATCACATTCTATAACATTACCAATCTGGAATAGGTTGATATCATCCTTGTTTTAGAATACATGCATAATTGGATCTACCAACAAATGTTGTTTGAAAGAATGAAACAACAATTTGCTGTGGAAGCGGGAATCAATGATTCACTAGCATTTTAAAGTCATGGTGGGAAATGTTTCCTCAAGAAGTTAAAAATGCAATGTTATGACCTTCTGATAAGAGATCTCCAATGCTTGTATTAATTGAAGGAGTCTACAAGGAATTCATTGGACATCAGGAAGATCAATTAAACCTAGCCCTTCAAGCTTTTCATGAAGCACGGATATGTGATTTCTTTTCAATTTGGGATTTTTATATTTACTGCAGAAAGTTTATTTATAAAGAAGGTAAATACCATTCTAGAGAAATTAAAGCAGCATTCATTCATAAATTTCCAAAAGCAATAACAAAGTTATTTTTGGAGAAACTAGAAAATCAAAATCTTGATCTTTAGCCAGTAACACTAAGTGACATTAGTCAAGCTCTCCAAATAGTAATACAAGAACTCTCATCCATAAGCAAGCATAGAAGGAGTTGAAAAACTCTAAACCTTGAAAAAAGTTTATCAAGCAAAACTATTATAGCGGGTGTTGTCAGTTAACGAGCGATAAAAAGCAAGTAAGGGACAAAAAGCGAGCAAAGAAAAGCAATTGATAGAGCATAATAACCTCATTTTATTGATTCTTTAATATTTGTATCCCAAACCTTGGATTAGTGCAAAATGTCTTTTACTTAACATAGCCTTCACCTAGAAAAAACTCGCCCTTTTATGCTATGTATGTAGTGTGTTAAAAGTGGTTGTTCTTCTTTTGAGGCTCTATGGAATTTGATGGAACTAATTTAAGCGTAGATGAATGATTGTATGTTCCTTGATGCACTAGAACCACCCACACGTTAGATTACAAAGCTATAGACTCAAAAACTATTTTCATGTTTGTAACATTATCATAGTTCTTAACGCCTATTTGCATACACGCAAGAATGTATGACAAATTACTTATTTACATTAAATTGTATCATGCGATCATTACACGTATCACAGAAACTAGTGTCTCATGCTTCATTTTCTCACAACAAGGAATTTTTGAGGGAGGATCCTACAAACACCAAAAATCACTATATTTGTTTTGCATACTCCAAAAAAGACCTTAGAAAACCATACGAAAACCACCTCAATTTTAATTAAATGTCATAGTAGCTAAACAATTTGTCAAATATGTGGTTGAAAATTGCTAACAAATATTAGAAATTGACGACGGTTCACTTTGGAAAGGTCATTTTGGCTTAGCTACTACAAGAGGAATTTAGGATGTTTGAGAAGGTGTTTCCTTTCTACTAATCAAGACAAGAAATATGAATATTTTGAAAGAGAAGAGGGATTTACAATTTTGATGACAGTAGTTGCACAAAAAGTTCAAGATTGTACAAACAAGGTAGAAGAGTCTTATGTGACCTTGGGTGTCCTAAGAACTATCCTTCTTTGTCATTATTATCATCTCTATGCCACTGGAGATAAGGACATGGTTGATGTGCCAAATGGTAAAGAATTTGTATGGCTTGTTATATTTAATGATGGCCTTGTCAAAGACATACATAATTTGTTCCATGTTTTGAGACACTTTATTGCATGTCCTATTCAAGTACACTCGCAAAAATCTTCCTAGAAGGTCCAAAAAGAAGTCAAAACGGTTTTACTCATCTCCCAAATTAGTTGAGAAAATTTGGGAGGCTGCACTCATATACAACAATAGAGCTTGTAGAAGTCAAATTGTTGTTATACTTAAGGAATGCACTAACTTGACATGACGATAAAGTTGAGAGCCTACCTGCACGTCAAATACTTGAACACTACCTTTTTTAATCATGATATAGTGGAGATAGTAATACCTTGACAATCCATTTTTTGTTTCTCTAAGAGAATCTACAAAGTTCGAAGGGTTGATTGCAACAAGCTAGAAGTCAAAACGGTTTTACTCATGTCGACAATGCATTGCATGACTTGTCTTTATATGCGGGCTCCATTTGGTTTGAGTAAGTCCCTATAAATTTTCTAAAAATAAAGAATATTTTAAAAGTAAACAAGAAATATGTTTTGGGTCATAAGTACACCGAATGCTCTCACCCAAAGAAAAAAAAACAAGGCAATGAAGGATGATCGAGGGATAGACCAATGGTAGTAGCTATAAACCATACACAATTCCTTTTCATGAGATTTTGAAAAGGAAAACTTGGGAAATTGAGCCGGTTGTAACTTTCTTTGCACAATTTCCTCAAAATCTCGATGGAATTTTTCTCTTTTCTCTTGCTTTCAACTAAACTTTTTTTTAGCATGGACAACGACCCACCTTTTTCTAAGAAAAAAACTAGTCATTATTAAGAATGTTTCCATTTTCTCCTTATTGTCACTTTGGTACTCACCTTGATCTTCCAGTTTGCGTTTGGAAACGCAAGTTGAAAATGCCCGGTGAAGAGAAAAGTTGATTCTTAACCAGGAGGTCTTCACCAAGATTTTTCAACTTGCGTTTTGAAACGCAAGTTCAAGAGGCGTGGTGTGGCAGGGCTTATAGAAGCTTGTGCAAGGGAGGGTAGGAGGTGAGCTTGGGGGAACTTTATCAACAGGTCTCTCACCACCTGCATGCTACTCTGTCTCTCCTTTGTCGCCTCTTTGCTACATTCACTCCCAAGTCCAGATGGTCTTAAGCCTTCATTGATACATTAAGATGGGCGAGCAATGCCTTATTCTGATTGCCTGCTCTTCCTCCTCTAGCATCATCCATGGCCGCTCTCGCCTTCCTCTTGCATATGTAGGGTGATGGGCAATATCCGTGCAGGTGAAGAGTCAAATCTTAGTCGGTTTTTAGTTGTCGGTTATCCTCACATGACTTCAATAAAGAGCAAAACCAGACACAAAAAATTAAGGTTGTGCTATTGTAAATACCAATTTTGATGTGAGATCAACTTACATAACTACACTATTAAGATTGCCGATGCTTCTAGTTCCACTCTTGCTATAATTGTATGAGTATTTGAAGACAGTAATAATATCTACTCAAGCTTAATGGATATCCATACCAATGATGAAATAGGTCTTGAGTTGATATTACCCAATGGTGCATTATCATGCTTGCAAAAACTTTTAAATTGTTGTTTAAAATGCAAGAGAAATGAATGAGTGTGTGTGTGTGTGTGTGTGTGTGTGTGTGTGTGTGTGTGTGTGTGTGTGTGTGTGAGAGAGAGAGAGAGAGAGAGAGAGAGAAGGGGGGGAAGGGGGGGGGGGGGCGGGGGGGGGGGGGGGGCATATAGGGTTCAAAAACCATGTGTGTAATCTAACCAAGGATAAGGACTCAACTATAATAATTAACATGGGTGCTTATCACATTTATTATAGATCATTAACATCACGAGCAAAAAATCTAGTAAAATATGCTACGAGTTTGGATCCCATTACACTGTTGCAAATCCAAAGATAATGATACCAACCTATATGGAGAGACTTTTCAAAACTCTATTGACACACACGACCTAAGCATGATCACTTTATGATCAGCAGGTTCATAAGAGAAATTGAACTACTATTAACAAATGGAGTATTCTCATCATGTTGATAGTGTGAGCGATGTAAAAACAAAGGTATGAAGCATTTCATGTTATTTGGAGAGACATGCTACACTTCTAAGTGGATCCATTTTTCATCATGTGCATTAGTAAACAGTTAGTTGATTGTGTCTCAAGATACTCTATACATAACTCGCTTGCTTACCATACATTGTTGCTTACTAGGCAAACCTTGTAATGCAATGGTTTATGAAGCCCTTCATACAATGTCAATTACAAGTCACAAGACAATCTACATATCGACACTCCTACTATCTTATAAAGTCATAAAATTCTTCTAAGATCCTAATATTGGTTCCATATATCAAAGAGTGCTCTTGATATAAGATCTTAATGTTGGTTCTCATTTATCAAAGAGTGCTCTTCATATCTAGATAACTTTATTTTGAATCGCTTTAAATGCAAGTTGGAAATTATTCCATAAAAAATGGCTTGCCTTGTCCTTCCCCAAGGATCTTCTCTTTGTAAAAAGTCACTCTTTTTACATCTCTTTCTTGCCCTTTCCAAAGTATTTGGTATGAATTCTGTAGAACTAAAATTAATGTTTGTAGAAAAGTGAAAAACTTTATGGATTCTTTTTTGTCATGGCATTTATTTTTATCACTTTTTTGTTGTGTTAGGATCAAGTACATGCCTTTACCCTGGTTTTTGCTAGTCTTTTTTATGAATATTGGCAAGGAGTTAATGTAGCCTCTAGTAGATTTTTTCATTGATTGGCTAACTTGGCATTCCATCTAATACCTATAGTTATTATATAAACATGTAGATTTCTTGGACTTGCTCACTTTTAGCTGCTCGTTCTTTGCTCGGTAAATGATAGCACCCTATTATAGCAAAGACTTCGGCTGTGTTGATTCAAAGAAGCAATGTGCCTGCAAGGATAGAAAGAACCCAAGGAAGAAAAAGTTTAGAAGAAAACCTAAATATCGCCTTTTCAAGAAACGTAAGTCTACTTCTTCTAAAACTAATAACAAATGCTTCATTTCTACCTCAATATCTGCCAAATCAGGTAAGAAAGGCCGCTCTAAAATATCAATCTTTCACAAGCAGCTAAAAGCAGCTCTCAAAGAAATAAAATAAGCTAATTCACCAACATAAAAAAGAATGCTGATTCTAGCCTTGGCTAATAAAATGAAGATAAAGAAACTCAACGAGAGTAAACCTTTCTTTGATGAAAGTTTTATTAGTAATTTGGCAAGTGGAAAAGTCAAAGCTCAATTTGTCTATGATATACCACTAGGAAGAATATCTTCTTCTTCTTCAGACTCAGATTACCAAGATCTCTCCATCATGGCATCAACATCCAAGAAACCCATTCCTTTCTCTCATGATGCATTCCTTCAAAAGGAGAAAGAGCTTAAACAAAGAGAAGAACTTCTTGCCAAACAAGAAGCACTACTCAAATGGGAAGCCGAGTTTCAAGTTAAAGAGCATTCTCTTTACTCTTTACAGTGGGGTGAATTAAGGGAAGTATTGCCTACAAACCAGCTCTCAACCACAATAGTTGCACCTACAATTGGCTTTTTTGTAGCATCTACAACAAGCATGACTGCACCAATAATAGGTATAACTACACCAATAGAAAAGCAATCACCAAAAGATAATTCTTTCACCTCTAAAGAAATTTAAAGGCTTAAAGAAATGTTAGCTTTGCCTTGTAAAACAAAAGTACAATCAACAAAAGATACACAAAGCTCAACAACATTAACTTTACAAAAAAATGATCAACCACCTAATGATGAATTAACAGAGTTACAAATGGCCAACACTACATAACTACCAGTGGCCAACAAATGCCAAATTGGCAATAAAGATATCCTACTACCAAAGAAGAATATCATGGTAATTGGCAAAACTCTTCTCATAGGAGAGTCACGTCCAATTTCTTCAATAGATGAAACATGTCCAAGCTCTTCAGTTAGTAAAGGTAAAGAGTCTCAAATTAGAGAATATGTTTCCATTACAATAGAAGAAATTAATGATGCACAGAGACAAGCCATCTTGGAATCTCTACCATTTCTTACTTCTACAGAAAAGATAGACTCCTCTATTTATCAATCCTATAAAAAAGAAGAAACTATTTTGGATCCAGAATACCCTCTCAGACTTCAAACAAATAAAGATAAAGCAAAATGGATTAATGCCAATGTGGTAGTGCATAGAACATGATGGTACAGAGACTGGAGAAAGTATTATGTTAACTATGTAGACTCTGATTCAAAATTAGAAATCTCTAAAGAAGCTGTTCTCCTAAGAAATTGGATGTTGAAAAAATCAAGCCAATTAATCTTAAAGCTATAAAGAAATCATGGATCAATCCAATCAACAGATAGATTCAGCAATGGACTTATAATTGTACACAGCTTCAAGTCTTTGCTCAAATAATAGATGATAAGCAATCCCAGGATCAAATCCCAGAAGGATCGTTTACAAAGATCAAAAGAAAAGGTAAAAAACCAGAAAAAATTTCTACTAAATGAACACCCACTCATGAACCTCCATCAATTTAAGTCTGGTTATCACCAAACGTGACAGGCTTTTCAAAGATGCTGATGACATCCGATTTAGAGTATGTCATAACACAAAGATAGCTAAAGATAATCGACAAAGCCTTGCAAGGATTGAAAAATAGGTAAATGATTTTATCTTGTTACAGCAAGAAGAAATTCAGGAACTAATTAATGCAGACAATCGTCTTTCACCAAAAGGAGTTTCCGATTCTATTATCCTGAATACAAAATTTCTGAATTCCCTCAATGAAATTCTCGATATAGGAGCCAGCTTAACACTCCTTAATGAAAGGTTTATTCCTGAAAATTATTGGGGAAAGCTAGAAGAAACTTTTCTTATCAAATGTGTTAACAAATCAGAAGAGCCGATAAAATATTGGGCTAAACTATGGCTACTACTTGGAAAAGCTAGAATTCCTATCTTTGTCTATCTTTGTTTTCAACCAAGCTATTATATGATGATCAATAGAGATATTCTAGACAGATTGCAGCCAATCATATTCAAAGATGGCTATTTCAAATGTAGATGGAAAGAAAAAGATTTCTTTACTGCAATCCTACATCGAATTCAATGTATCATTTCCATCTCATGAATGGACCAAGGTATATGAAGAAGAATTCAACCTAACCAATGGGGCCGTTCATCACGAAACTGCAAATTTAATCCAAGCAAATCCTTATCTGGCTAACAGGAGAACATTCTTCAAAAATAAAAAATATAAAAATCCAAAGGAGAAGCCATTGGATTGAAGCCAACGGAGATCTCTAATTTTGATGCGACGACGGATAGAGCCATCTCATTATAGAGGCAAGGTGGGATGACATCATTTCTTACCCAAGCGAAAGGAATCTTATTAATGACATAATCACTTATGTCATAATCGACACGGTTGTGCTAGCACTCAGTGTCTAGAAAAAGAGTGTGTGCGATAAGATTCTCCACCTACCAATTCTTATCCTCCACCTCTCTCTACCTTTTGACCTATCCACTTTGTAAAGCAGTAAACCACCTTGGACATCGACACCCACTAGTGTGATGGGGCACAGGTTATGGAGGGTATAATCTTGCAAGCATGGTGTGCAGCAGACGAGGAAGAGAGAGAGAGAGAGAGAGAGAGAGAGAGAGAGAGAGAGAGAGAGAGAGAGAGAGAGAGAGAGAGAGAGAGAGAGAACAAGCTTGACAGAGCAAGCTAAAGAACATGCTTTGATTGATAATCATTTTGTGTGTAAACTCATTACAATATTAATAGAAAAGCTTGCCATGCATGACATGACTTACAACTAAAACTGACCAGCATGCTATAGGGCTTGTACCCACGAGCTAGACACCGGATAGTGGACATTCCCACAATTGGGCTTGCATACCCAACAACCCCCTTTTCAAGCCCAAACCACTCACAATGGACTCAAGATAGACAAACCATGGCAGATTTCAATCACGTGAAACCATGAGTAGAAGTCCCTCCCTGGACAAGAACATATGTGTATGTGTGCACTTCCCTCAAACAACCATCAGTGTGAGACATACCAGAACTCGACCAAACAACAAAGGGTGGTCTTACCATTTTATTTTCATGGCAATGTCTATAACCCGTACAATTATTGATAAAGGACTAACATAAAGGAAACATAAAGATGAACTGAAAAACTATAGGACATCACTTTCTAGAAAAAGCATTGGTGCTTCCCCATTTTCATCACCTTCAACCATATTGATCTATCGTTTATTCTTCCTAAAACATTTGTCCGAAGGATGATTAGTCTTTCCACAATGGATGCAAGGATTTTATTGAAACAATCCTTGATTTGATAATTGATGCATCCACATATCGCACAAGGTCTAGTGCTGGTAGTAGGCCTGGTTCAATTGGCAGTTGAAGTGCAACCACAAGCTACATATGCAGTCGGTACGAAAGAGCTAATTTGTGGTACTCGTTTCTCTTCTTCCTGTAATGATTTAACAATGAGTTAACAATGCCATCCAAAGAAAGCAGAGGATCCGTCTCCTTTAAAATAGTGACAATTTGGCGAAATTCTGACGATAGACTATTCAGGAAAACGGCTATAAGATCTTCATATGGGACAGGAGCTTCAACATAAATTAGCTGAGCGCGGATGCTTTTCAGTCTATTTGCTAAAGCCATCTTCACACATGCGAAGAGAATATAATTCCATTTTTAAACTCATTTTTGAATACTTAGCTTTGGCACCAAAAAGCTTCTCTAACTCTATCCAGACAGCACTTGAAGAATCAACATCATCCAAATAATGAATAAAGTCGTCTTCTAAGGAAGTTAGAATGATACCAAAACCTTGTTTATCTTTCCTGTATTGATCGGCAGAGAGGGCTCGAGTTACTACAATTGTAGTGCCTGCTTCATCGGTTGCAAGAGCCTTGACCACGTTCCATAGGTTTTTTCGCATCAGACAACCTTTGACTTTAATTTTCCAGGTGTGGAAGACGGATCCGTTGAATGTATCCACCTTGGAGGCCATAATCAATATGCGAAGGATAGCTTGGTCCTTTTGCTATGCTGGCGAAGGTAAGGAATTTCCATTGATCTTGGTTATAGAATTTTGAATTGCTTCTTAACACATCAGTGGATCCGTAGTATAAAATAATCAAACCTTTAGCACCATTTTAAAGAGGTGGCTGCAACTGCATTTCATTCAATAGCTCATTTACAACAGCTTCAGCTTGAACATAAGCTTCCAAAAGCATGTACGAGCACCTTGCTTATCTACTATGAGCACCGAGCAGAGGATGTGAATAATTGTTGGTGTGAATATTCGCTTGGATAAGGCCGTAAGATCAAATTGGGTGGTCAATTTAAAAGGCAGTGTAAAAAACACAGTGACAAATTCTATAGCAAACGAACCAATAGTGGCGGTGATGGCGTGGATGACAAACCTGCTTGCATCGGGCTGAGGCGATCGAACAAGGAGACGTGGTAGTGTCAAAAAATGCTCCTTAAGCCAAGGCGATCCCGCTGCTGCTTATTACAGGCAAGAACTTGCAGGTCAATATACTCCCGTCTCTCTGCATAAGTGGCTGCTCCCGCGCCCTGACTCAAAGCCAAGAACCTTGCTCTGATACCTGTTGATGGGGCACAGGTTATGGTGGATGCAATCTTGTAGGCATGTTGTGCAGCAGACGAGGAAGAGAGAGAGAGAACTAGCTTGACACATCAGGCTAAAGAACATGCTTTGATTGATAATCATTTTATGTGTAAAATCCTTACAATATAAATAGCAAAGCTTTCCCTCGCTATGCGTGGATACTCATCTTCTGCAAAAAAATAAGCATGTGCCACTGGAGAAACATTCGCTACTAGGTAGGGATCAATAGTTATCCATAGACATATCAGCCATTCTAACTCCTCAAAATTTCTCTCACGCGCAAGTCTCTCTACCAAACCCATTCGCAAGAAAGTACAGGATAGCAGATATGAAACGAGAAAAATAAAAAGGGTACCTTTCATAAAAAATAGAAGCGCATGTCTTTGGTGAACTAGCCATCTCTAAGAATACAGATAGATTTGGTTAGGTCTTTAAAACATAACAGTTTTTTTTGTGTGTTGCTTGATGTGACATGGTGAATTTGGACTTATGTGCAAGATCTGATAGGGTGCTCTCTCGTTGCTAGTCGCTCTTGCTCTTTTACTATTTTTTTTTCATTTTTTTTGTTTGTTTTCTAGAACTAGTATAAGGCTATGTATATACATTCCCTCAACTACAGAGTTCAAATGATAGGGAAGAAAAATTAAGAGGATGGGGATCCAAAATATTGACGTGAGTGAGGAATCCCCCCTTCCTTGTGTAGGTCATACTGTTTGAAATGTGCTCGTCACCCTTTCAAACCAATTGTTCCAGTTGGTAATAGGTGATGATTTTTGTGGTAGTTTTCTATTACCTTAGGTGCCTCAACGAGTTGCAAGGGTGGTAAGGCACTCTCCCAAGATCAAACTTGAAGTGGTTCATCAGGTGATTGTTGAACACTGGGAGGTGTGGATGCCTTTGTAGCTTCATGGAGGTCCACTATTGTAGGTAGAGGTTGTGGAGAAGCTTTTACCTCTATGGATGCATTACATGAGGAGCTAGAAGCTTCATGGGACTCCCCCCCTTCCTGGGCTAGGTGGAATAATTTGGTTTTGCCTTGGAACGCAAACTAGCTCTGGAATAGATGTGTAGCATTCTGTTATCTTTCCCTTTCCATGGCCTGCCATTGGCTTTGGAATTACACTGATTAATTCACATGGTTTTGTAGGTGATAGAAAAAGACACATTTACGTTTAGGTACCCAAATTTGATCATTTCCATCATAGTAGCCTTGGGATTCTAATAGTCGTTTTGGAATCCATCGTGATTTGGTCTTGACTCTCCTAGAGTGCACTCTTGGTTTTCCATTATAAGTTTTTCTTGAAATGATGGAAGGGTTGAGGTATCTGGAAGTAAGGCCTTGGGGACCCATTGATATGTACTCTTAGGTCGTGCAGGTTGAGTACTTGCAATATTATTGCTTGGTGCAACTACAAGTATTGAAGTGCTAGGTTCATGGGCAGCCGACAAGAATGTATTAACCACTTTGGTTTGTAAATCTTGGCTATCATGTAACTTCGCTAGAGTCTGCGACATAGGTGACTTTGCTTCAAGGATAGGGGTAAGAGTCCGTGGTCGCGTCGTGACACTACCAAGACCCCAATCAATAGTGCATTTGGTTGCAGCATCCACGTGCGTCCAAGGTTTATGTTTCCCTCCATAGTTCCAGCAGGCATGACCAAAAGTCTTGAGCTACAACCCCATTGTCATAATTGATAGAAGTATGCCAGATTCCAAAAATCGCAGTTTTTTTCTTGTTTACACCCTTGACTTGGATAATACCCTCAGATAGATGTGGCTTTCCCAATTGATATCACACTCCATATGACAACAGATTATACTTAGCACTCGTGTCCAATAAGGCGTTATATAGAACTTTTCCATAGGTGTTGTTTTAGCTCAATAGGGTATCGTAGAGGTGTGTTAGATTCCCCAACCAATCCTCGTCAGTTTCAACGTGGAATGCATTTGTAACTCCAAGGTTAGCCTCTGGTTGGCGTCTTATGCGTTGTTGTCGCTCCTTAGCCTCAGAGCTTGTATCTTCTTCAATTCTGTTTGTGCCTTGGCTGCCTTTTTTTTAATGGATGGCACGTAGTTCATCTTGGCTTAAAGGATCATAGTATCTTTTAAATTTGCTCCCATTGAGGAATTTGATGGTTTCAACTCCATCAAGAGTCTCCACATGAATGTTCCCTTGTGGGGTGATTTCACATACTCTTTATGGTCCTTTTCCCGTATATTTCAACTTTTTATTTTCGTTATGCACTCCATACATAAGGACTATATCACCAACATTGATATCTTTGTTCTTTAGATGACGGTCAAACCATTTCTTTCTCCTCCAATTGCCTTTCTTCATCTAACCTTTCAAGGATATATAAGCACTCAACTAAAGGGTTACCATCCCAACCTTCTTGTGAATTACAAACTCCCATGGCATAACTGCTTCTTGGCCATATACCATTTTGAATGGTGTACAATTAATAGCCACTTTGTAAGAAGTACGATAAGCCCATAGAGCTAATGTAAGCTTTAAATCCCAATCTGTACGATGAGCCTCAACTGTTTTTGTCAAAATGGAGATGAGATTTTTGTTGGTACTCTAAACTTGGCCATTTGCTTGTGGATAATAAGGCGTGGACTTATGGTGAGCTATCATGAAGTTGGTAGTAAGTCCTTTTATCACTCCATTTATAAAATGAATGCCATTGTCACTCACAATCTCAAAGGGACAACCAAATCTTGTAATAATTTTCTCAAAGAGAAACTTGGCAATTGACCTTGCATCAGCCTTACGTATTGCCCTGGCTTCCGTCCACTTTGTCACATAGTCTGTGGAAACGATAATATACCGAGATTGAGTGCTACAAGCTGCCATAGTAATTGGGCCTACAAAGTCCAACCCCCATTTTCCAAATGGTTGAGTCACTTTAACAGGTTGTAAGGACATCTTATCCTTTCATTGTGTGATCTTGTAATGTTGGCATTCATCACATCCTTTTGCAAAAAGTGATGCATCTTTGAATAAGGTAGGCCACTAATAGCCTGATTGCAACACCTTTCTAGTTGTTAGTTCCCCTGAGAAATGTCCTCTGGCTATACCCATGTGGGCTTCTTGCAGTATGTATAAATACTCATCCTCACGGGCACAATGTCTAAGAATATCATCCTTTCCTAGCCTGTAGAGAGTTCCTACAATGAGAGAATAAGGTTCACATTCTTTTAACAGTTTTTTAGCTATGTCCTTACGAAGCTCTTTGGGTGGAAAACCATTAACTAGAAAGTTCACAATCTTCTCACTCCATTCAGGTATGGTTGCAACTAGGAATAGAGAAGTATCGGGCAACTCATCATCGACTCCAGTAGGGGCTTCACCATAGGGTATGCAAGACAAATGGTCCGCCATGACATGTCTTTTACCAGGTCTCACCACCGCAGTAAAATCAAACTCAAGGAGAATTAACAACCATCGTGTAATTCTTTCCGTGGAACAAGGTTTATTTACTAGATACAACAAGGATTGATGATCCACATAGAAAACAAACTTGTTGGCAAGAAGGTAGTAGCGGAATTTCTTTACTGCATAAATCATAGCTAAACCTTCTCGCTCCGTAGTGGTGTAGTTTCTCTGGGCATCATTCAATTGACGACTTGCAAAGCTAATGGGGTAATCCAATTTATGTTCTCCTAGTTGAACTAGAGCACACCCAATAGTAAAGTTCGATGCATCAATATGCACATGGAAAATTACATTCCAATCGGGCACTTGTAGAATAGGAGCACAGTCAAGGTCTTTTTCAATGACTCATAAGCATGGTCACACTCCGCGGTCCAGTGGAACTCAATAAGAAGCTTGTACAAAGGACGAGCTATCTCGGCAAAGTTTAAAATAAACCGTCGGTAATAAACCAACATGGACCATGAACCTTTGAACTCCTTTATAGTTTGTATGTGGTGGCAATGCAGCAATGGATTTAATTTTTCTTTCATCTATGGAAATCCTCTTTTTGGACACTATATGTCCTAAAATGACTCCATGTTTAACCCAAAACTGGCATTTGAAAGGGTTTAAGGAGATGCAATACAATCTGCACTTTTCAAACACTTTTTGTAAGCATGATAGATGTTCTTTCCAAGAGGAATAAACACAAGGTCATGTAAGAAAGCTTTGCAAAAGTCCCTCAAATATTCTCTAAAAGCAATGTTTATTAATCTTTGAAAGGTAGCAGGGGCATTGGTTAAGCTAAAAGCCATAACACGAAATGCGAACACTCCAAATTTGGTTATAAAGACTGTTTTAGCTTGGTCCTCTAGCGCAATTGTGATTTGATTGTAGCCAGAGTACCCATCTAAAAAGCTATAAGCTTCCTTCCCTGCAACTCTTTCAAGCACATGTTCTGAATATGGCAAGGGGTAATGGTCCCTCCTAGTGGCGGCATTGACCTTCTTGAGATCCATGCACACTCTGAGTTTCCCATTATTTTTCGGCATAATCACTATTGGAGACACCCATTCTGAGTGCTCAATAGGGTATATGAATCCGCATTTCATAAGCTTTTCAATCTCTTCTTGAATGATATTTGCATATTTTAGGATTCATTGGGTAGGGTCGTTGCTGAACTGGTTTAGCCATGCTATTCATGGGGATTATGAGATGCACCATGGAAGGTGGAACACCTTTCATATCATGATATGTCCAAGCAAATATATCCCTGAATTCCTTGAGAAGTTCTTTAAGTACACACTCCTCAGTCTCTGTTAGATCTTGGGCAATGAAAACAGGTTTGGACTCTTCTCCTGGGTCTACTAACTCTATTTCCTTAACTATCATGGGACCATCATAAACTCCATTGCTTCCATCAATAGGTTTGCCTTGAGCCTTTGTATACACAACCTTACGTTCCTCTATGATGTAGAATTTGGAATGTTCAAGTGCAGGGTGTAAGTTTGTGGGGTCCTGTTGTTCTGTGGACTGTGATTTCACTTTGTTAATACCTTGGTAGTGCTTGGATGGTTGCATTGGATTCATCTCCCTCAAAGTATTGTCCCAGCTTGTTAACAGGTATTTCTACAACAAGGTTCTTATCTAGGTTGGGTTGTGGATTTAAGTGTTCCTCCTCTATTGGCATCTCCCTAGCTCCATCCATCTGTGCAAATTGTGATAGCCCAACCTTCAGTTCTCCATTGAGGAAAGCTCAAAGAGCTAAGACTAGATCAGGGTCTCCATATAGTTTAAACATGATGGTGGTTCTAACTTCTGAAGACATGAAATCCATCAATTTGGCAATGTTTAGAAGCACCTTTTGGGCTTCGGTTTTTGACGTGGGGAAGATGGGATCTCCATTTTTTTCATAGGGTCAGGTAGTCCCTCTGTAAACATTCGTTCCAACAAGAAGTGAGTATGCCCACTTTCCCATGACTTTAAGTCACTTTCTTCTTGGATGACACTAGGTATGGCTAAGGGTCTATCGACTTGGTGAGGTTGTTGCTGCGTAGGGAACACTGTGTCTGTAATCTGGATTTGCCTAGGTGCTGGTTCTAGATCCCTTTGGGTATCTTCTACCAAACTCCTTAATTGCTTGACCCGCTCAATCTCCTCAGTAGGGTTTGGATAAGTTCCTATCTTCTTCTTGTATCCTAGGTGAGAGCGGATTTTTGAGATGGGGCTCAACTCAAGGCTCCCACTAGACAAACCACTCCGTGAGGCCCTACACATGCATATTTCTTAGGGGAACCACCTCTTTTATGGAGAAAGAAGGAAACCAAAACAAACCATATGCAACACACACACACACACACACACCTTCCTTATATGCTTCAACACAAAATGCCCTTCAACCATTCAACACACACTCCTTAAGCAATCCCTTTGAACATTGCACCAACTCACATGCAAAGAGTGACCTTCACCATATTAGTGCTCATATACTTCTAAGAAAAGCAAGCACACAACCTCTTAGCAAAGCTCAAAACACCATAATGCACAAATACTTGACAACTCCTTTCCTTTCCCAAAAGAAGAGACTACTTACACACATAAGGCGGCATGCATAGAGAGCTCTTCTCCATCTATGCAGCCCCAAGACTTACTTACACACAACATAAGGAGAGAAGCCAAGCAAATAGAAACCATGGTGCACAAAAAACTTTCTCAACAAAACAAGCAACCCAATGAGCACAAAATATGAGAAGCTGCCAAGATATGCTTACCAATTTTACACGCATTTAGGGCAATAGTGTGACGACGACACCCCAATTGCAGCAAATTGTTGATCAAACCATGAGATAGATCATTGAACTTGATATCCTTTCTCTCATATACAAGCTAAAATCCTTATTTAGGGATGAGTATGGTAAGAGGAATGTTTGCAAGAGAATGGTAGCAATAGCATATTGATGCTCTCTCTATGGCAATGCTTATGATAGCGAGCTTAGGAAATGGATAGGGAGACGAGAGGAGAGAGAGATTAGGGCTTCCCTAACCTTAGAGGAGCTTATTTGTAGCAATGGAGTAGGTGTGTATATTTTTGTGCTTGCCAAAGGGCCTTTTTATAGCTGTACAAGACCTTGGGTTAGGTTAAACTTGACTAGGGTAGGTAATTAACCATAGTTAGGTTCCCTTTTGACCATTCCTTAAATTATGCAAATAAGGGACTTATTTTTTCATTAAAAATATCCTTTTAAGTCGGGGAGGCTCCATAAGGGTTGATAATGTATGTGGGCCCCACCATGATGTCCCTCTAGTGGCTCCTGCAGAGTGTCCCCATCCTGTTTGTTGTGTCTCTGGAAGCATCTTGAGCCGACCCCTCCACATGCAAGTGGTTTTTAACTCCCCATTGGTATTTTAGAATGTTGAAGGAGTCAAGAAAACTTTTCACCTTGGTGGTTTACCTGATTGTAACTTTGACCTGCAGTAACAGTGTCCGCAGCACCTTGTTTTCACCATAACTTTCAACGTGTAACTCAGAATTGGGTGCTGTAAAAGGCAAAGTTGACCTTCTCAAAGTGTTTAAGCTGATTTTGGAGTGTTCTTCAAGTATATCCACAAGATAAGGTGTTCAAGATGCATCCAAAACACCTTTTGAACCAAGTCTCCTTGTAGGGGACCCTTTAGCATGCATCCAAGGTGTAGCATGCTTTTTCAAAAGAGAATCCACCTTAAACAAATGAGGTAGGCTCCAATAAAGTTTGATTTATTGGGTATATACATTATATTTAAGATTTGTTGACCAACACAAGTAAATGATCCAAGAGTTGGGTCACATAGTGGTGGGGAAGGGAAGGCCTACAAGGTTAACCCTACCCTTGAGAGAAGATGGGTAAGATAAGTGCCCATAAATTATTTATTTACAGATTATGGGATGTAGATAGCTATTTAACTTAGTAAAGGTAATTAGTTAAAAGAATATGTAGTAAAAAAATTAGGAGAGTAGAATTAAGTTTACTATTTACATTTAGCATGAAGAGTGAAATATGATGTAAATGCATAAAGATCTAAGAAGGGTAAGGTGTTTGTATGAAAAAAGGCTATTACGGAAAGAGAAAATGAACACTAGGTTAAAACTTTGATAAATAATATATACATTTGAGTAGAAATATAGTGCAAATGCAAGGTTACCGTTTAACGCTACTCACTAGCCATTGTGGCTCATGACGATCTTCCTTGTTGGTTTCTATCTTAGTGGTCGTTTTGGTCTCCATGGTTTTACCTGAATCAGAATCCTCTTTTGCGTTGTTCATATATATGGGGTCGTCACCAGTTCCTATGTTGGTCTTTGAACTGGGGTCTGACTTTGGTGCTTTTTGCAATCTCGCACTTCCTCTTGTATGCAATCTTTCAAGAACAGTCTCCTAAGAGTAGGGTAAATCTTTTTTTCTTCCACCCTTAGGGTTCTATACTAATCCCTAGCCTTCCCACTCAAGGTTAGGCTTAAAGAATTACTCTTATGTAGGTCATTGTGTTCTCCTAGAGAATCGCATATTTGTTCAAACACTTCGATATGCTTTCTCACATCCCCGTCCCCACTAAATGTTTGTGTGAGCTTGGCTATTTGTACTGCCCTACTTCTAAGATCTCTATCAGGCATGTTATGCATATTCTCAACACTAGATTGAAAATAGCTTGAGAAAATGTTGCCAAGTCACCTAAGTGAGCAGGCATCGTGGGTGAAGGCGCTTCAGAGACTACATGTGGAGTAGGTATTGCCATTGGGCTTGGCGCATAGGAAGCCCTTGGGTTCCATGTTTGGTACGGTGTTGTGCCATGTGGTAGCCCAAATTTCATATGTGTGGCCCTAGGCATAGCAGGCATCGGATGTGGCATGCTAATGCTAGCCGGTATGGTCCCATGGAAATAAGAGCTTGAATGTTGTGGTTGTGGAGAATAGGTTGTTGAAGCAATGGGAGGGGTAGGGACTACATGAGTACGAGGACCCATAGGTGTATACGACCGATACACACTTGTAGGTACTGTTGCAGGCATTGAGCTTCCATGTAGTAGTGCTTTACTAACAAATGAGGTCCATGGTGTGTTTCTTGGCATGCCCATCATTGGGGTAGGCATGGTAGCCGTGGTGTCATCAAGGGAAAGATGAGCTAGACTTGGAAAGGTAAAGCTATCACTTGTGGGCTCAGATTGCACTGAGACCCTAGCGAAACAACATATGGAGGATCCCTCGGATTTATCGAGGGAGTTTCCATTTGCGATAAGGTTGGTTGTTTAGCCTTCCTTGTATCCAAGAATCTCATGCAACCCGTTGAACGCATGTGGATCCCCTTGTTCTATCTCTCTAGCTCAATAACCCTATGGATGACCTCACAAATTCTTTTTTGTTGATCCTCCACACTAATAGCACCTGTTGTGGATTGTAGGACATCTAACCAACCCACGTGATAGGTATGACCTGTGTATAGGTTGGTTATAGTTTCCGTTTGCAGTTCGTACTCCTAGTTCTCATTTAGAAATGCTCCATTAAGGTGCTAGGGGTGTCCTTTGAACTAGATGCAATGTGGCTCTCAATGGGTTGACCCTTAGTGGTCGCCTCGATTGCTCTCCTAGCAATGATATTGACATAGGGGCTTTTGCTTTTAACTCTCTTTGTTGCTCTGCCTTGCGTAAGCTCTCGATTTTCTTTTCCCTAGCTGCAATGATATATCCCTCAACCTCTTGCACTTTGGCAAGGCTTCTACCATCAGATAATATAACCTCGGAGGGGAATAGCTCTGAAGCGTTGTCAGGAGTTTTTTGGAGCAAGGAATTGCGCATATGTACATACACATGCATGGTGCATCAAATAAGGAATTGCCCATTTTCCAGAGCCAGGTGGTTACGTGGGGCCCACATGTGTACAGGTAGGACAGCATGTACATAGTGCAGCGATTTTCACTATTATCAATACTAGTGTGTTTTTTCTACAATAAGGAGGAGTTGGTAGCGCGTAAAACTTCTCGAGGAAGCTATCCGCAGGCCGACGACGTGAGGTCAGCAGGTCCGTCAGATGGCATCTAGTGGCGTCAAGAGGGCGAACGAGGTCAATATTTGCACGCGGATGAGGACGGACACAACGTGGGTGTTTTCTGGTGAGAGTTATGCAGAAAGGTCATCATTAGGACCACTTTTTGGGGCCACTTCACGTGGTGGCGAGATGCATTATTGGAAAAAAGTTGAGTTCCAGGTGTGCGGATGATGCAAAAAGGTGACAACTATGCACTGCGAGGTCAGTTTTTGGCCTGTTCGGGGTCCGTTTGAGGTCATCTAAAAGGCCAAGGGTGCCCAAGTAATAAATCTAAGTGTGGGAACTGAAAAAAACAGAGAGAAGACCAGAAAAAACGTGGAGAAGAGAGGAGGAACAGCCGCAGGTGTGTTTTTTGGGTTTTTGGAGCCTGTTTTGGCCGTAAACTGCTCATCCGATGTCGGATTTGAGCACTTTGACATTGTAGACTGGGGTTTTGGGCCGTTCCGGACGCGATGGCGCTGTCCATTTTGCCAAATTCCTCACTCTTTTTCTGGTGTTTTTCTGTGTAATCTTCTCCGGTGAGTGAAGCTTCTTCTCCAATTTGTGATTGTATCTGGTATCTTTTACCCATATTGTGTGAGCTGTTTGCCCCATTGGTGTTGGCCCAAGCTCATTTGTATCTAAACATCAGAAATTCTCCTCTTTTGAGCTGAGTTTTTTGGGTGTGTGTGTGTGTGTGTGTCTCTGTGTGGAGTGGGCAAGTGGATAGTTTCTCTCCTCTCACTCCAGAGGTGTGTTCCCTGTCTCGGCCAAGTGTGTTGTGTAAACCGAGTGGTGCCCCATAGTGTGTGTGTGTGTATCTTCCCAAGAGTGTGTGTCGGGTCGTTATAGAGGCGCTGTGTGTGTTTTCATCCCGCTCACATTCTTTTGGCGCCCCCACGGAGGACCTTCTTCGAGTACCTTCTGCTTCGAGCTTCGAGCTTCGAGCTTCGAGCTTCGAGCTTCGAGCTTCAGGATTACAGGTTGCAGGTTACAGATTACAGGTTATAGGTTAGAGGTTATAGGGATAGGTACAGGTACAGGTGATTCACACAGCTACAGGTAGCTGGAGTACAGTGATATACTAGCAGTGATGTCACTTGCAGTTGTGGGTATGCATCATTTAGCGCCTGCTTGAGCGCATTGTCTACTGGGTTGTACGTTACTTGTGGAAACTGCCATTGTACACATTTGTGGAGCCATACTTGGTTGTATTTGGCAGTCCCAGCCATTTCCGAGACTTGGCCTGGAAGATAGTCATTTCTGAGACTTGACTATATGCGATTTGCATTATCCTTCGTGTGAGGGTCGATAGCGTGAGGTTTTTATTGAGCTGGGGGATTCTCAAATGTGGAGATCCTTTCGGTGATACAGGTAGCTGGAGCACCCTTTTTTTGACCTCGCCATAGACTATGTACTAGTGAGTCCTACTTGATGCTCGGGTTCTATTGTTGACAGTTTATGCATACATAGACAATCTATATTTTGGGTTCCTACTGCTCTACTTTTGGGGAAACTCTGTCGAAATTTTCCCAAGTTATGATGGCTGGTTTTTTGGTATTTTGAGCCATTTATGCTGTTATGCTGTTGAAATTTTGGCAAAATCAGAGGTTGAGTCATGTGTGCCTTCTTGGGAGCTTCATGGTTGGCTTTAATGGATGA
Organism: Adiantum capillus-veneris; assembly: GCF_014529385.1. NCBI lineage: Eukaryota > Viridiplantae > Streptophyta > Polypodiopsida > Polypodiales > Pteridaceae > Adiantum > Adiantum capillus-veneris. The sequence continues at coordinate 67,675,363 of NC_140936.1, forward strand.
TCAAAATGGCCCTCAGTTCACTCCTTTTCATTTAACTCAAAGACTTCAGATTAATGTTCATGTGTCCAGGAAGATCTTTTTCCAGCAGTGCATAGTCTTTATGTTTGGGCCAAGAAGATTGAGAGAGATCCTGGAATGTCCTTTGCCTGTTGTCATTCCGATGATTAACTATGAAAACTCATTTGATGTGCATGTGTTTGTCCTTATCTAAAGTTGAGCTCCATTGAAGTTTCTGGGGATAGGGTAGTGAAAAGTTTTGGGTTCTTGCACGTGTGTTCGAAGGGGTTCTCAAAGCATCATAATTTGGGTAGCCATGGCTTTCTCTTATCCGGAGTTTCATGGAAGAAGTGATGAAGATGTGGAAGAATTTTTGGAAAAGATGGAGGTTGCCTGCATTAGCAACCAGATTCATGACCCTACGCAAATGTTACGCCTTCTCCAAATTTGTTTGAAGAGTGATGCACGAGTTTGGTCTAAAGCATTTGAAGAGGAGTTGCGTGTGGCTGATCCACCTGTAAGGTTGAGTTGGGACAATCTACGAGCAGGGTTGGAAGTGGAGTTTGTGAAGATAGAAGATCCTGACAAGGTGTGGCAAGAAGTACAGGCTTTGGTGCAGAAGGAAGGTGAGCCAGTAGATGCGTACATACGTAAGTTTTCATTGGCATGGGAGCGAATGTGCCATGAAGGCGAGGATGTCAAGGCCAAGAGGAAAAGGAGAGCTCGTCGAAAGTTTCATGTTTCAGATTTTCCACTAGGGGATGGGCAATTAAGCTATGACTTGAGGGAGGATCTGACGAGCAGGAAGGCAGATGTTACTTTTGGGCAGCTTATAGAGATGGTGCCTAAGCTAAAGCGACAGTGGAAGAGGATGGTTAACCCAATGGAGAAAGAGCAAGAGAGAGGTTTAGTGAAGGTGTTGGCAATGGACGAGCTACCAGACATTTGTCCAATAGTAGATGTGTGGCATAAAAGGAAAAATTTGGGACAAGGTTATGTGGATGGCGGAGCCCAAATATGCGTCATAACACACTCATGTGTTGAGAAGATGGGTCTCACAGTGGCTGGGGTGTCAGGTTTTCGAATCAGATTGGCAAACCATCAAAAAGTAAAATGCTTGGGTATTGTAAAGAGCTTAGAGGTGGAGGCATATGATGCAAAGACAGTGGTTGATTTTCATGTGATGCCAGCAGGGTTGGGAGCATATCCTATTATACTAAGCAGACCATGGTTACGTGCAGTGGGAGCTGTTCAAGATTGGCGACATGGTACGATTAGCCTCTATGGAAAGACAGGTACCAAGAAGCTTTATAATATGGACACAAGGAAACGATTAGAGGAGCTTTATGAAGATGAGGATGAGTCTAGTGATGAAGACTCTTCCACGGTGACAGATGAGGATAGTGATAGCACTACCAGCAGTGATGAGGATGCTGATGTTGCATTTCTTTTTATGGACAAAGAAATCCAAGAGATTGGTTTAGTTGCATTTGCGAATAAGGTTGAAGATGAAAGTGAAGGGCCTTATGAAGTGATTGAAGGGCTGATGCAAACCAAGGTTGAGTTGTCAAAGAAGCAGGAGTTGTTGACACAAATGATCAATGGAGACCTCTCAGCTATGGAGAAGGATATATATTTGCATATGCTGGCTAGTTTTCCTTATTTGTTCATTACTTCATATGAAGAGATCAGAGGGTTCAAGGGTGAAGAGATGCATATAGAGCTGAAAGAAGGTGCTAAGCCAGTGCGGCAAAGGCTAAGAAGGATGGGTCAAGAGCAAATGGAAGCCTTGCGGGTAGAGGTGGACAAGTTATTGAAGGCAGGGTTCATAGTTCCAGTGGAGACCACAGAATGGGTGAGTCCAGTTGTAGTCAGTCCAAAGAAGGATGGGAAGTGGAGAATTTGTGTGGATTTTAAACCCTTAAATGCAGCCACTAAGAAGAACCCATATCCTCTTCCATTCATCGATCAGATCTTGGATTCAGTGGCAGGTTATGAGAGGTACAGTGTGTGTGATGGTTTTTCAGGCTAATTTCAATTGAAGATTGCTCTTAAAGACCGCACAAAGACAACTTTTATTACGCCATGGGGCTGCTATTGCTACACAGTATTGCCATTTGGGTTGTCAAATGGACCTTCCTTCTATCAAGAGAGAGCAAATTGGGTGTTGGAACCATTCATTGGTAGTTGTGTTAAAGCTTTTATGGATGACTTCTGTGTCTATAGCAGTAGGGTTGATCACCATGAAAAGCTGCAGATGGTATTGGCTCGATATGATGAATGTGGAGGACAACTAAATCCAAAGAAATGTCATCTAGCACAGCCAAGGGTGAAGTTATTGGGCCATATGGTGTCAGAAAATGGCATTGAGGCTGATCCAGATAAGGTGAAGTCTATTATTCTTCTTCCATCACCTACGAGTACGAAGCAATTGGCAACCTTTATACACAAAGTGAAGTACATGGCACGGTTTATTCCATTGTGTTCGCAGCTTCTTTATCCATTACAGCAAGTGGCAAAGCATGATCCATTGCAATGGGATGACAAGTGTGAAGAAGTGTTTCAAGAGGTGAAAGAGGTGTTAGGGGGGTTGTCAGCCATGCAGGCTCCTGATTGGGAGAAAGTTTTTTATGTAAATCCATCAGTAGGGGATGATGCCATTGGAGCCATGCTATTGCAAAAGGGGAAGGGCATCCATTATATGAGGCCAGTGTATTGTGCAAGCCGAGTGAAGTTGGTAGCGGAGAGAAAGTTATCGGAAGTAGAGCTAGTGATGGCCAGTGTAATATTTACTTGTCGACGATTTCGTCATTACTTGCTACCACGGCCTTTTGTTTTCTTGACGAGTTATGCCTTTTTGCCACAGTTAATTAATGGTACTAACATGTCAAATGTGGTGAAGAAATGGGTAATTGAGCTGCAAGAGTTTGAGTTCTCTTTTCTAGTGGAAGATAGTACAAGGGCTACCCTAGCTGATTTGTTGACCTACAAGGAGAATCCCCTTATTGTTAAGGAAGAGGTGGTGAGAAAGGTAGTTGAAGAAGTGCCACAGATCAGCAATGCACATGTGTTGTTCTTTGATGGTTCATACAGAAAGAGCCACGATGCAGCTTCAGGGGGTATAGCACTTTATGATCCAGAGCGGAAGCTAGTATGCAAGAGAGGGTTCAAATTGGATGCGCATAGTAACAATGAGGCTGAATATGCTACATTGGAAGCCGGATTACACATTTGTTTGAAGCATGGGGTTCGAAGGTTGAGCATAAAAGGTGATGCCTTGTTAGTGGTGAAGCAAGTGCTGGGTGTGTGGAAGAGCAAGAACACCTCATTGAAGGAAATGTGCTTTAGAATTAAAGGCCTGTTAAAAAAGTTTGAAGCATGGAGCATCAGACACATTGAACGTGCTCTAAATGGAGAGGCACATGCAGCAACTCAAGGCATGATTGGGGAGCTATTCGTATTGAGGACCAATTTACCTCTTTATCATGGCCAGGAAAGTTTGGCTCAAGAAGAGGAGTTTTTGCTAACAGGAATCATTCCAAAGGAGATTCAGAAGTCTAAGAAGTATGGCTTTGTGCGTAGAGCATACAGGTACAAATTGATTGGTGATGTCTTATACATGAAAGGGGCTGATCTCGTGTTGAGACGTGTACCTTGGCGGGAGGAGCTTTAGAGAGTGTTGGAAGAGAATCATGAAGGCGCATGTGGTGGCCATTTTGCTCTAAAGATCACCTTGCATAAGATCTTGCAAGAAGGGTATGTATGGCCTAGTCTGCACAAGGATGTTCACCATTGGTGTAGGTCTTGCAATAGGTGTCAAGCATTTGGGAAGAGAGTGTTGAAACCAGAGCTACGAAAAACCATTATGGCGTTTGATGTGTTTGAAAAGTGGGGGATTGATGCAATAGGCCCGTTACCTATCACAAGCAGGGGCAAAAGCTATATTTTGACGGCAGTGGACTATCTTTCTAGATGGGCAGAGGCTATAGCAGTAAAACAGATCACTGCAAAGGATGTGGCAAAATTTGTGTATGATGAAATATGTTGCAAGTTTGGGGTGCCACTGGAGCTACTTTCAGATAAGGGGCCTGGCTTTAGAGCTAAACTGCTAGATTTTTTATGTGCAAAAATGAAGATTAGGCACCAGCATACCACTCCTTATTACCCACAATGTAATCGCTTAAATGAAAGATTCAATGGTGAGTTGGTACAGATTCTTTCGAAAGTGACAGAGCACCAAGGAAAGAATTGGGATTTGGAATTGCCTAGTGCATTATGGGCTTACCGTACTTCGGTGAACACAGGTACAGGGTTTACTCCATTTCATTTGGTGTATGGAAAGGAAGCACTATTGCCTGTGGAGGTAGAGTTGCCTGCGGTCAAGATGTTAGAGAAGTTGCTTGGGCCGCCTAGTGATGCATTCAAAGAGAGGCTCTTGCAATTACAAGAGGTCCAGTTGGATAGGATGAGCGCATTGGAGCATTATGGGCAGATGCAGGATAAGGCTTTGGCAAAGATAAATGAAAAGGTCAAAAGTAAGGGTATCAAGAAACATGACTTGGTTTTGCGCTACAACAGTAAGCTGGACAACACCTTCCAAAAGAAGTTTCAAATTAAGTGGGAAGGCCCTTTCAAGGTAGTGGAGTGTTTTCCAAATGGCACATATCAGCTGGCTAACCTGGATGGTGTTCTACATAAGTCAAGGGTAAATGGGTTGCGTCTTAAATTGTATCATGCTAGATTGATGATGGTGGATCAAGATGAGTTGTCTGTGGATCAAGCAATGTTGGTGAGGGACGAGGAGCCCTGTGATGCGACGAGTCTCATATCTCTCTTTGCTGTGCTGATCATGAATGATCTAGCAGGCTAGGGGATGGGAAAATTATGTCAGGAGTTTTTTGGAGCAAGGAATTGCGCATATGTACATACACATGCATGGTGCATCAAATAAGGAATTGCCCATTTTCCAGAGCCAGGTGGTTACGTGGGGCCCACATGTGTACAGGTAGGACAGCATGTACATAGTGCAGCGATTTTCACTATTATCAATACTAGTGTTTTTTTTCTACAATAAGGAGGAGTTGGTAGCGCGTAAAACTTCTCGAGGAAGCTATCCGCGGGCCGACGACGTGAGGTCAGCAGGTGCGTCAGATGGCATCTAGTGGCGTCAGGAGGGCGAACGAGGTCAATATTTGCACGCGGATGAGGACGGACACAACGTGGGTGTTTTCTGGTGAGAGTTATGCAGAAAGGTCATCATTAGGACCACTTTTTGGGGCCACTTCACGTGGTGGCGAGATGCATTATTGGAAAAAAGTTGAGTGCCAGGTGTGCGGATGATGCAAAAAGGTGACAACTATGCACTGCGAGGTCAGTTTTTGGCCTGTTCGGGATCCGTTTGAGGTCATCTAAAAGGCCAAGGGTGCCCAAGTAATAAATCTAAGTGTGGGAACTGAAAAAAACAGAGAGAAGACCAGAAAAAATGTGGAGAAGAGAGGAGGAACAGCCGCAGGTGTGTTTTTTGGGTTTTTGGAGCCTGTTTTGGCCGTAAACTGCTCATCCGATGTCGGATTTGAGCACTTTGACATTGTAGACTGGGGTTTTGGGCCGTTCCAGACGCGATGGCGCTGTCCATTTTTCCAAATTCCTCACTCTTTTTCTGCTGTTTTTCTGTGTAATCTTCTCCGGTGAGTGAAGCTTCTTCTCCAATTTGTGATTGTATCTGGTATCTTTTACCCATATTGTGTGAGCTGTTTGCCCCATTGGTGTTGGCCCAAGCTCATTTGTATCTAAACATCAGAAATTCTCCTCTTTTGAGCTGAGTTTTTTGGGTGTTTGTGTGTGTGTGTGTCTCTGTGTGGAGTGGGCAAGTGGATAGTTTCTCTCCTCTCACTCCAGAGGTGTGTTCCCTGTCTCGGCCAGGTGTGTTGTGTAAGCCGAGTGGTGCCCCATAGTGTGTGTGTGTGTATCTTCCCAAGAGTGTGTGTGAGCGGGATGAAAACACAGCGTCAGGGGGTGCAGTGAATGGAGTATTCACATGCACACTCTCCAAGAGCATGGGGTCTACATGGGTCATGAATGGCGAATTTACTTCCCCACCCCGCTCATTTACATCGTTAGCTCCATGTTTGCAACGAGTGGCTCTACTAAAGGTTTCCTTCAAGCGACTAAGCACACTCGGCCTAGAACGTGGATCCATGGCATGCATGTCTTGGCTTGAGCTATCAGGATTAGGCATTGGGTAACCCTCCATGACGTTGTAGTCAGAGGAAGAGTCACTGGATGCAATATGCGGGTCTTGAGTGGTACTACCTTGGGTTCTCACTAAGGGCCCGAAACCTAAAGTAGATGGGTATTGAGAACTCGCGTAAGTCGAAGTGCTCGCTAGTTGCTTGGTCTCTAGCACACAAGGCACACCAGAGCGCAGATGCATGTGCCTTTGGCACCCTACAAGCGTCGGTGAATAACCTCAAAGGTTAACCGCTTAATTTTTACACGTTTCGTATCCCGTTTTCACTCGTTTTTTGATGTTTTTTAATGATTGTTTTTAGATTAGAGTGCGTGATAGATCAAAACGAGCGTATCGCTCAGGGGGTCGTGGTGTGCTTTATAGCACAGCATCTGGTTACCCGAAGCTCTGTTGGTCCTCAAAAGGGTCGATTCTTACTTAGGCGTGAGGCTAAAATAAGTAATTTTAAAGGGTGACTGAGGCTTGATCTTGAGCGTGGGCTTGGGCCTACGGAATGTTCCCAATCCTGGTCCTATCTTTATTTTATTTTTTTTAATAAGGTTTCAGCGGCCGCGCCGTGCGTGCGAGCACACAAACACCTAACCTACCCACTTGCAACTAGAGAGCTACTGTTACACATTAACACAGTACTAAACAACTAATTAACTAGAAAATCTACTTATTGTACCTTACGAAACTAACATTATAGACCTAATACCTTAAGGCTAACACCTTATTAACAAAAAACACAGTACATTGCAACACCTTATTAACAAAAATAGTACATTGCAGCAAACACAAAGGTCACCAATCCTTCTCAACAAACCACACACCTTCTTTCTCTACTTTTCCAACACAAACACTCACGGAAGAAGCACAGAGTGCCTCTTCAGCTTAGTGCAGGGAGATTCCCCGGCAGCGGTGCCAAAAATGTGGGTTTCTACCGCACGTATCGAAGCAAGGGACTTGCCTAACACCGTGTGCGAGCCACAAATGACTCTAAGCACACAACTAGCCTAAACTAGTAAGCTCAAAGATGACAATGGTTTGTCACTCATCACTCTACGCTTGTTTTCGTGGACGATTTTTCACCGCAAAGAAGAGGGAGCAAGAGGGAGCCGCCGTTGCGCCATGCTCAACCACCTTGCCATCGTCGTGCCGCCGAAATGCTCTCTCTCTCTCTCTCTCTCTCTCTCTCTCTCTCTCTCTCTCTCTCTCTCTCTCTCTCTCTCTCTCTCTCTCAAGCACACACACACACACCAGTACACAAAGGAGATGGAGAAGGAGATGGAGCAAGAGCACTCTTCTTGTATTGCAAAATGACAGAATGAGGTATTTTAGGTTTAGACAGACTTTTATATGGCCTTGCCCGTTCACATTTGGGCGCCCACACTTAGCCAATCTTACCCAAACATTATAGATTCCAATTTTAGAGTGCACCTCTCATTGGTGATCACTCTTAACCATTCCTACCTGACCGACAAACCCGCCCAATAACATAATACACTACTAGCGAGTCCGACAAGCCCGGCCCATGGCTACATAAAAGGTGGTCACTTGGTGGTAACAACATCGCCGGCTACCAGATTCGTACCTTGCTACCGCAACCTTGCCTTGCGTTGTAGATTCAAGTGAGCAGCAATCACATTGCTGGATAAATAATGTAGAAAGATATAAATCTCACTAGTCACTCAGAGCAAGTAGGCTTCCAGAGAAGGCTTGTTGAACTTGAGCTCATACACAATTGGAGTATTGTACCACATGGAACAAGAGTCATAAACAAAGAGAGAGCGTAAGCTATAGGCTAGCTTAATTCATTGGCTCTAATACCAAGAAATGCACACAAGAATTTGCAGGCAGAAGTAGTGTATTTCTATTTAACATAGGCAAAAGGTAAATACACAGAGTGTGTAGTGGATCAAAATACAACAGGGAAACGATTATATTACTATGAAGGTAAATACACAGAGTGTGCAGTGGATCAAAATCCCGGGGTGGTCACTTATCAAAAGCTTCCTATATCACGTGCGTTCAAGAGGTTATTAATAATACCTCAATATACATACTATATTTACACTATGTGCCTATTTAGAAAACCCCCACCCCCCTCTGTATGTATACATTTTGATCTTTTAATAATACTCTCCGGTTAACTCATGTGATAGCATACACATTCTAAAAAGTGACCGCCCCGGGATCAAAATACAACAGGAAAAAGATTATATTACTATGAAGCTTTGTACAATGGTTTAGGCTAATCTTACTTGTGTAATGCAGAGAGGTATTACAAGCTAAGGAGATGCATTCACTAAGACTCAAGGAGATGCATTCACTCAGACTCAAGGAGATGCATTTACTCAAGCTCAAAGACATGGATTTACAATGAGGAGTGACCTCATTTTTATAGGAAAGGATTGGCTCGAGGCTCAAGGTAACGCCTTGGTGGGTAAGGTAGTGGATGTCACTTTACATGAGTGGGCATCACTTTACATAGTGGGTGTCACTATCCAAGGTGGTTTATTGCTTTACAAATTGGATAGGTCAAAAGGTTAAGAGAGGTGGAGGATAAAGAGTGATAGGTGGAGAATCTTATTGCACACACTTTTTTCTAGACACTGAGTGCTAGCACAGTCATGTGGATTATGACATAAGTGTTATGTCATCGATAAGATTCTATCACACTTGGATAAGGGATTATGTCATCCACCCCATCTCTAGAACGAGATGGCTTGATCCGTCGTGACATCAAAAGTAGAGATCTCCGTTGGCTTTGATCCGGCGGCTTCTCCTTTGGATTTTTATTTTAAAAATGTGCTCTTGTTAGCCGGATATTGCAGCTTCTTATTGAATGGATGTATTGGTTAGGTTGAACTCTTCTTCATATACCTTGGGTCATTCATGAGATGGAATAGTATATTGAATTTGATGTAGGATTGCAGTAAAGCAATCGATTTTTTTCCATGTAAAGTTGAAAAGCCATCGTTGAATATGATTGGCTCCAATTTGTCAAGAATGTCATTGCTGATGATCATATCATAGCTTGGTTGAAAACAAAGATAGACAAAGATAGGAATTTTGGCTTTTCCAAGCAGTAGCCATAGTTTAACTTGATTTTTTATCGGCTCTTCTAAGTTGTTAGCACATTTGATAAGAAAGGGTTCTTCTAGCTTTTCCAAATAATTTTCACGAGTAAACCTTTCATTAAGGAGTGTTAGGCTGGCTTCTGTATCCAGAATTGCATTGAGATAATTCTAAAATTTTGTATTTAGGATAATAAAAATGAAAACTTGTTTTAACGGTGAAAGACGATTGCCTCCATTAATTGGTTCCTAAATTTCTTCTTGCTGTAACAAGATGAATTCCTTTACCTGTTTTGCAATCCTTGCAAGGCTTTGTTGATTTTCTTTAGCTATCTTTATGTTATGACATACTCTGTATCGGATGTCATCATCATCTTTAAAAAGCCTGCCATGTTTGGGAAGAACTAGACTTAAATTGATGGAGGTTCCTGGGTGGGTGGTCGTTTGGTCAAACCTTTCTTTTTTGGTTTCTTACCTTTTCTTTTTCTCTGTGTAGATGATCCTTCTGGGATTTGATCCTGGGATTGCTTATCATCTATTATTTGAGCAAAGACTTGAAGCTCTGTAGGATCATCAATCCATTGTTGAATTTGTCTGTTGATAGGATTGATCCATGCTTTCTTTAAAGATTCAAGATTAATTGGCTTGATTTGTTCCACATCCAATTGCTAAGGAAGGTCAGCTTCTTTAGAGATTTCTGATTCTGAATCAGAGTCTGCATATTTAACATAATACTTTCTCCCGTCTCTATACCAGGATGTTCTATACACTACCACATTGGAATTAATCCATTTGGCTGTATCTTTATTAGTCTAACGTCTAAGAGGGTATTCTGGATTCAAAATAGTATCTTATTTTTAATAGGAGTGGTAGATAGCGGAGTTTATCTTTTTTGGAGAAGTAAGAAATGGTAGATCTTCTGCAGGAGATTCCAAGATATCTTGTCTCTGTGCATCATTAATTTCTTTTATTGTAATAGAGACATTAATTTGAGACTCTTAAACTGTATAGGCTAAAGAGCTTGGACGTGTTTCATCTATTGAAGAAATTGGACGTGATTCTCCTATGAGCGAAGTTTTACCAATTACCATGATATCCCGCCTTTTGTGGTGGGATATCTTTACTGCCAATTTGGCATTTGTTGGCCATTGGTAGTTTTGTAGTAAACGCTCATCGTAACTCTATAAATTCTTCAATAGGTGGTTGATCCTTTTGCTTAGACAGAGTTCATATTGTTGAGCTTTGTGTATCTTTTGTTGATTGTACTTTTGGCTTTTTAGGCAAAGCTAATAATTCCTTAAGCCTTTGAATTTCTTCAGAGGTGAAAGAATTACCTTTTGGTGACTGCTTTTCTATTGGTGTAGTTATACCTATTGTTGGTGCAGTGATGCTTGTTGTAGATGTGCAAATAAGACGATTGTAGGTGGAGCTATTGTGGTTGAGATCTGGTTTCTAAGCAATATTTCCATTACTTCACCCCACTGTAAAGAGTGAAGAGTATGCTATTTCCCCTAAACATCCACTTCCCATTTGAGTAGTGCTTCTTGTTTGGCAAGAAGTTCTTCTCTTTGTTTAAGCTCTTTCTCCTTTTGAAGGAATGCATCATAAGGGGAAGGAATGGGTTGCTTGGATGTTGATGCCATGGTGGAGAGATCTTGGTAATCTGAGTTTTACTCTCTTTGAGTTTCTTTATCTTCATTTTATTAGCCAAGGCTGGTATCACCATTATTTCTGATGCTAATGCATTAGCTTGTTCCATTTCTTTGAGAGCTGCTTTCAACTGCTTGGAAAAGATTGATATTTTAGAGCGATCTTTCTTACCTGATTTGGCAGATATTGACGTAGAACTAGAATCACTTGTTTCAGATTCTTTAATCTTGTATCTTCGTGAAAGAATATTTGTCTTTTGAAGACTTTTCCCATCTGTGAGGATTGAAGGGTATTGTCATGAAATCTTTTATAGTCATCATAGAGTGCTATAGGACAATCTTCAAATCCTGAATCTATGCTTAAAGAATCTTTTGTTGTAGAAGAGTTTTTGCTTTTGAACTGAGTAATAGTGAATTCAAAGTCTGAGATTTTGTTGGAGGAAAGCTCTGAATAGCTGTAACCATCTTCAAGAATTATATTCTTGAATGCCATTGATTTTTTCTTTTTAGGGCATTCAAAATCCCAATGACCTGTCTTGCCACAAATGAAGCATTTGTTATTAGTTTTAGAAGAAGTGGACTTACGTTTCCTGAAAAGGCGATATTTAGGTTTTCTTCTGAACTTTTTCTCATTGGGTTCTTTCTTTTTGTCCTTGTAGGCACATTGCTTCTTTGAATCAACATAGCCAAAGTATTTGCTATAATAGTTCTCCTTGCAGAACTTTTTTGAAGGTTTAGAGTTTGTCAACTCCTTTTGTGCTTGCTTCTGGATGCATAGTTCCTGTTCCTGTATTACTATTTGGAGAGCTTGACTAATGTCACCTAGTGTTACTTACTGAAGATCAAGACTTTGATTTTCTAGTTTCTCCAAAAGTAACTTTGTTATTGCTTTTGGGAATTTATGAATGAATGCTGCTTTAATTTCTCTAGAATGGTATTTACCTGCTTTATAAATTAAATTTCTACAGTAAATACAAAAAACCCAAATTGAAGAGAAATCATATATTTGTGCTTCTGGAAAAGCTTGAAGGGTTAGGTTTAATTGATCTCCCTGATGTCCAATGAATTCCTTGTAGATTCTCTCAATTAATAAAAGCATTGGAGATCTGTTATCAAGAGGTCATAAGAGGGCGTTTTTAACTTCTTGAGGAATCATTTACCACCATGACTTTAAAATGCCAGTGAATCTATTGATTGCCGCTTCCATAGCAGTTTGTTGCCTCATTTTTCCAAACAGCATTTGCTGGTAGATCCAATTGTACATATGTTCTAAAACAAGGATAATATCAACATGTTAGAGATTGTCGATGCCATAGAATGTGATATCACCTATTTTTCTAACTCCTTACACGAACTGGGGAGTTGGAGGAATGGGTGGAGCACTAGTAGAGGCATCTCCCATTGGCTCATCTTTTTCCATATGTAGAGGCACTTCGAAGATGTACACCTTTGAGAGTTATCTAGTAGTTAAGAAATTAATACTTGTGAATCATCAATTTCACTTCCACTGATGTCTTCTTCTATGCCAAAATTATAGTCATAAGGAGGAGATGGAACTTGAGCTAGGATATATTCTTCTTGGAGGCCGTTGTAAACTATTTCTTTAAAGAAATACTCATATTAATTTAGGTCTCCATGAAAAACTGTATTATAGTCTTTAATACCTGACCTGCATTCTGTATTGGTTAAATCCCTGCTAGGCTCATCTGAGTCATCTTCCCAAGCATAGTCCATTGTTGCAAATGATACACCTATTGGGACTTTGAAGGGGGGTTTTCCTGTGTTGTCCAAAAGATTTTTGCATTTTGTATGACAACGAGTAACAGTATGTAAATCACTCCTCACCTCAAACTCAGAATTAGGCAAACTCCAAGACATTTAAGAATAAATTTTTGTCAGTGCGACCAAGAACTTTATACACGGATGGTTTGGTGAATGAAAAGCTTGGTATAATGGGAGAAGAGGAAGGAGCAATAATTTCTGTATGCAAAGGAAGATAGGCTTGTAGATTTTGCATACCATTAATTAGCTATTGTGAGTTAATCATATAATTAAATGATTCTAGATTAGTAATAGAAAAATCTAAATGAAGAATTTGATCTATGAATTCTAAGCTGAGAATTTTACAAGTGGTTACTAATCTAAGAGTTATGAGTTCTATCATATCTATCCTAAGAACTCTATTTCCTAACTCTAATCTAAGAGTTCTATTTATGAGTTCTAATTGGAGAATTGGGTCTAAGAACTCTAATCTAAATATTCTATTTACTAATTTTGATTTAAGAATTCTAATAAAAAATTCTAAGAGCTCTATAATATCTAAGAACCAAGTTGAACAAAATCGTTGTACCCCTAGATGGCTTCAATTTTGTCATTTTGGAGGATCTCAGTGAGTTTGATGAAATGCATTAGACTGCCAAAAGTGATAGATTTAAAGGATCTATAATCTAAAGATAGAGTGGATGCATAAGGATTGAACAAACATTTATGATGATAGACTTGTTCAAGATTTAATTGTGATATTTGGAATTGAGCTAATGTTTGACTTCGTTTATTGCTTATGAGAGATTTGCAAGAGACTTCGTCACTTTAGACAAAAATCTATTCAAAAATGCCATTGAAGCCTACCTAAATAAACACGAAAAGATGGGGATTTATAGCGGGCACATTACATGGGACTTTATGCAAGACTTTAGCATGATTTACCTTTACGCCTGTGGTGCAGTGGATTTTCTTCTCGCCTTAACACCGATGGATACCAAATTTGTACCTTGCTACCTCGCTACCACGTTATCCCAACCTTGCCTTGCGTTGTAGATTCAAGTGAATAGCAACCACATTGCTGGATAAATAATGTAGAAAGATATAAATCCTCACTAGTCACTCTAAGAGCAAGTAGGCTTGACCAAAAGCTTTTTGAACTTTAGCTCATACACAGTTGAAGTATTGTACCACATGGAACAAGAGTCGTAAACAAAGAGAGAGGCATAAGCTGTAGGCTAGCTTAATTCACAGGCTCTGATACCAAGAAATGCACACAAAGAATTTGCATATGAAAGTAGTGTATTTCTATTATTATAGGCAGAAGGTAAATAGACAGAGTGTGCAGTGGATCAAAATACAAAAGGTAAAAGCTTATATTAGTGAAGCTTTGTACAATGGTTTAGGCTAAGCTTCCTTTTGTAATTCAGAGAGGTATTACAAGCTAAGGAGATGCATTTACTTAAACTCAAAGAGATGGATTTACAATGAGACGTGGCCTTTTTTTAATAGGAAAGGCTTGTTTTGATGCTTAAAGTAACACCTTGGTGGGGAAGGTAGTGGATGTCACTTTACATGAGTGGGCATCACTTTACACTAGTGGGTGTCTTTATCCAAGGTGGTTTATTGCTTTACAAAGTGGAAAGGTCAAAAGGTTGAGAGAGGTGGAGGATAAAAAGTGGTAGGTCGAGAATCTTATTGCACACGCTTTTTCTAGACACTGAGTGCTAGCACAGCCTTGTGGATTATGACATAAGTGATTATGTCATCGATAAGATTCTATTATGCTTGGATACACGACTATGTCATCCACCCCAACTCTAGAATGAGACGGCTCAATCTATTGTGACACAAAAGTAGAGGTCTCCATTGGCTTTGATCGGGTGGCTTCTCCTTTGGATTTTTATATTTTTATTTTTTGAAAACTGTGCTCCTATTAGCCAGATAAGGATTTACTTGCATTTAACTTGCACGTTCTTGTTGAATGGCCGCATCGGTTAGGTTGAATTCTTCTTCATCGGTTAGGTTGAATTCTTCTTCATATACCTTGGGTTATGCATGAGATGGAAAAGTATAATGAATTTGATTTAGGATTGCAATAAAGCAATCAATTCTTTCCATCTAAATTTGAAATAGCCATTGTTGAATATGATTGGTTGCAATTTGTCTAGAATATCCTTGCCGATGATCATATCATAGCTTGGTTGAAAACAAAGGTAGACAAAGATAGAAATTCTGGCTTTTTCAAGCAGTAGCCATAGTTTAGCCCGATATTTTATCGGCTCTTCTGATTTCTTAGCACATTTGATAAGAAAGGGTTCTTCTAGCTTTTCCCAATAATTTTCAGATATAAACCTTTCATTAAGGAGTGTTAGGTTGTCTCCTGTATCCAGAATTGCATTGAGGAAATTCTAAAATTTTGTATGTAGGATAATAAAAATGAAAACTTGTTTTAATGGTGAGAGACGATTGTCTCCCTTAATTGGTTCCTAAATTTCTTCTTGCTGTAACAAGATGAAACCTCTGCACTATGCTTCCATTGTCATAGACAACAGGGGTCTGAAGGACTCCAAGAATAGCAGTTTTCTTTTTATTAATGCCCTTGACTTGCATCGTACTCGGGGATAGGGTCGGTTTCCCTAATTGACACCAAACTCCATAGGATAACAAATTGTGTTTAGCTCCCGTATCTAATAAGGCATTGTATAGTACTTTCCCATAGGGGCTATTTAGCTCAATTGGGTATCGTAGGGGTGGCTCAGATTCTAATGAGTCGTCATCTGTGTCCTCGAAAAATGCTTGCGTGATTCCCAGATTAGCCTCTCGTTGGCGTCTAAGACGTTGTTGTCGTTCTTGAGCCTCAACTCTTGCTTGGATTTTTTTAAGCTCTGCTTGTTCCTTGGCAACCTTCTTTTGATGGATGGCTTGCAACTCTTCCTGGCTTAGAGGATCATAATATCTTTTGAATTTACTCCCATTAAGGAATCCAATGGTTTCAACTCCATCTAGAGTCTCCACACGAATGGTACCTTGCGGGGTAATTTCACACACTCGATATGGCCCCTTACCAGCGTATTTCAATTTCTTCTTTTCATTACGTACCCCGTACATAAGAACTTTATCACCAACCTTGATGTTTTTATCCTTTAAATGGCTATCAAACCACTTCTTTCTCCTATCCTTCTCCACTAGAGCATTCCGCAAAGCTAATTGCCTCTCTTGATCTAGCCTTTCCAGGATATATAATCGCTCCACTAAGGGGTTACCCTCCCAACCTTCTTGAGAAGCTACTCGAAGACTAGGAATGACAAACTCCCGTGGCATAACTGCTTCTTGGCCATACACCATCTTAAATGGTGTGCAATTAATAGCAACTTTATACGCAGTACGATAAGCCCATAAAGCTGATGTAAGCTGTAGGTCCCAATCAGTGCGATGAGCCTCAACTATCTTTGTCAAAATGGAGATGAGCGTTTTGTTGGTACTCTCAGCTTGGCCATTTGCTTGGGGATAATAGGGTGTAGACTTGTGGTGTGATATCATGAAGTTTGACGTGAGTTCTTTTATTACTTCATTTATAAAATGAGTTCCATTGTCACTCACAAGTTCAAAGGGGCATCCAAAACGTGTGATAATGTTCTCAAAGAGGAACTTAGCTGTTGTTTTTGCATCCGCCTTCCGTGTTGCTTTTGCTTCAGCCCATTTGGTTACATAGTCGGTAGCCACAATGATATATCGTGATTGCGTGTTACGTGCAGCCGGACTAATCGGTCCTACAAAGTCTAAGCCCCACTTTTCAAATGGTTGGGTTACCTTGATGGGATGTAGAGGCATCCTATCACTTCTTTGTGGCTTCTTGAAGCGTTGGCATTCATCACATCCCTTTGCAAAAAGTGATGCATCCTTAAACAGAGTGGGCCACCAATAGCCTGACTGTAAGATCTTTCGGGCAGTCAAGTTTCCTGAAAAGTGACCACCAGCTACGCCCATGTGTGCCTCTTGTAGAATATATAAATACTCATCCTCGCGGGCACAGCGTCTAAGAACATCATCTTTTCCTCTCTTATAGAGAGTTCCAGCCAGTAAGCAATAGGGTTCGCATTCCTTGATTAATTTTTGAGCTATATCTTTTCGCAGTTCTTTGGGTGGAAAACCATTAACTAAGAAGTTAACAATCTTTTCACTCCATTCAGGCATTGTCTCAACAATGAACAAAGGAGTATCAGGCAATTCATCATCAACCCCCGTAGGAGCTTCGCCATTAGGGATACGAGATAAATGATCCGCCATGACATGTTTCCTCCCAGACCTCACAACAACGGTGAAGTCAAACTCAAGAAGAATTAACAACCATCGTGTAATTCGACCTGTGGAACACGGCTTGTTTACCAAATATAGCAATGCTTGATGATCAACATAAAACACAAACTTGGTAGCAAGAAGGTAATAGCGAAATTTTTTTACTGCGTAAATCATAGCTAGACCTTCGCGCTCTGTAGTAGTGTAGTTCATCTCGGTATCATTTAATTGGCGACTTGCAAAGCTAATAGGGTAGTCCAATTTATGTTCTCCTGGTTGAGTTAGAACACACCCAATAGCAAAATTTGATGCATCAATATGCACATGAAAAGGTACATTCCAATCGTGTGTTCGCAGGATTGAAGCACTTGTTAGGGCCTTCTTTAATAACTCATAAGATTGATGACATTCTTCCGTCCAGTGAAACTCGATAAGAAGCTTGTACAATGGACGCGCTATCTCGGCAAAGTTTAAAATAAATCTTCGATAATAACCAACATGGCCCATAAATCTTTGAACTCCTTTATAGTTCGTAGGTGGTGGCAAATCGGCAATGGCTTTAATCTTACTCTCATCTGTGGATATCCCGTTCTTGGACACTATATGCCCTAGAATGACTCCATGCTTAACCCAAAATTGGCATTTGAAAGGGTTCAATGAGATGCGATAAAATCTGCACCTTTCAAATATTTTTCGTAGATATAACAAATGCTTCTCCCAAGAAGAATAAACACAAAGGTCGTCTAGGAAAGCTTCACAAAACTCCCTTAGAAATTCTTTAAACGCAGTGTTTATTAATCGTTGGAATGTAGCAGGGGCATTCGTTAATCCAAAAGCCATAACACGAAATGCAAACACTCCAAACTCTGCGATAAAAGCAGTTTTAGCTTGGTCCTCTAATGCAATTGTGATTTGATTGTAACCAGAGTACCCATCTAAAAACCTATAAGCTTCCTTGCCCGCAACTCTTTCAAGCACATGTTCTGAATATGGCAACGGATAATGATCTCTCCTAGTAGCTGCATTAACTTTCTTGAGGTCCACGCACACTCTTAGTTTCCCATTCTTTTTTGGCACAATGACTATTGGAGAAACCCATTCTGAGTGCTCAATAGGGTATATGAATCCACATTGGATAAGTTTTTCAATCTCCTCTTGTACAATTTTGGCGTACTTAGGATTCATTGGATAGGGTCGTTGCTGGACGGGTTTAGCATTGTTGATCATGGGAATTGTATGTTGCACCACAGAAGGTGGAACGCCCTTCATGTCATGATATGTCCAAGCAAAGATATCCTTGTATTCCTTGAGGAGCTCTTTAAGTACAGCCTCTTCAGTTTCAGTAAGGTCTTGAGCAATAAAGACTGGTTTAGACTCCTCACCTGGTTCTGCTAATTCTATCTCTTTAACTACCGCTGGACCATCATAGACTCCACTGCTTCCATTGGTAGGTATTCGTTGGGCTTTGGCATACACAACCTTTCGCTCCCCCGTGATATAAGATTTAAAATGTTCAGGAGCCGTATGTAAGTCAGCAGGCTCTTGTCCTGATGGAGACCTTTCTTTTACCTTTTGTTGTTGTGCTAACTCTCGATTTTGACGTCTTCTTATAGTTCGACTCAATTTCGGCTCTGTAACCTCCAATTGAGCGAGGTCAATGGGTCGCGGGCTGCACCACATGACATTCTGGAGATGTTCACCCCAATTGTCTACTAGCTTTCGATGAGCATCACATGCCCCTAGATAGCTAAGCCATTCTGCAGTAGATCTTTCCTTGTTTATCCTAGCTCTCACATTTTCTCGATATCGTCATCTCTTATATGACCTTTGTTTCTTGTTAAGGTTTTGATTTTGGTAAATGTTTGAACTCGACTTGCTTGATAGGTCTTCGCTTGTATCTTCTTCACTCTCATATAAATTACCATAGATGGTCGTACTAGACCGCTAGTGTTCAGTTTCTATACTTGGCTCACTCGATGTTTCCTCAGGTTCTGAATCCATTTCTCCCTGAGATTCCGTTTCTAATGTGTATTGGCCTGAAGCCTTTGAGGAATCATCGGTTTCACTCTCAGGTAGGTGCGCCTCTTTCTTATCATCGGATGTTACATGCGCTACACCTAACATGTTTACTGGTGCAATGTGTGGTATCTCTTCCCCATCTGGTGTTACCCAAGTTGTTCCTCTAGCTCCCCATGTATCTATAGTTGCCGCTAGGTGTACCCAATCGACATTGTCTAACTCAGCCATTCCGGGTAGGATATCCATATAAGGAGAGTTCTCCCCAATATCCGTGTCTTCGTTACACGTGCAACAATACTGTAATGGAGCTGAGTGAATTGTTGTGTCTGATCCTATTATCAATGATGAATTTATTTCCTAGAGGATGCGTTCGACCACTTAAAAGATCAACTCGAATGACAGAGTCTTGGAACTGTAAGTAGACGTGGTTTTTGGACCAGTCATGCACCATTTTTGCTTCCCTCATGAATGGACGCCCTAAGATCATCTCAAATGACATAGGATGCTTGGAAAAATCCATAACAATGAAAGTCTGCCTTACTTTGTGTCCCAAGACCTTGATTCTGAGATCCTTTAGCATTCCAATAGGCGTAACAATAGATCCATTAGCCATTTTTACCACTACGCTTGTGGCTTCAAGGTGAGGTCGCCCCATAGACTCCCAACAACTCTTTGTCACCATGCTGACTCCCGTACCACCGTCAAGGACTCCCTTTACAGTTAATCCTTTAGTAGTGATTGGCAGAGTAGCATTAGATTCATCACCTTCAAAGTATTGCCCCAACTTGTTAACGGGTACTTCAATTACAGATTCATGTCCCGCTAGGTCAGATGGTGATGCTAAATGTCCTCATCATTCATTACCGAGTCAGGTTTGTTCATATGTGCAAACTGTGGTAATCCGGCCTGTAATTCTCCATTGAGGAAGGCTCGAAGAGCTGAGACTAGCTCGGGGTCTTTATATAGTTTGGACATGATGGTGGTTCTAACCTCTGAAGACATGAAATCCATCAATTTGGCAACATTTAATGGCATCTTGTGGGACGTAGGACCCTGACAAGAGAATGGTGAAGATGGAATCTCCACTTCCTCAAGGGGGTCAGGCATTCCCTCACCAAACATTCTCTCTAGTAGGAAAGGTGTGTGTCCACTTTCAGATGTCCTACCCTCACTCTCTTCCCGAATGATACTGGGTATAGCTAACGGCCTGTAGTTCTTGTGAGGTTGAACTTGTGTGGGAAACACTGTGTCCGACATCTAGATATGTTTGGGTTCAGGTTCTAATGTTCGTTGAGTTTCTTCCACCAAACCCCTCAGTCGTTGGACTCGTTCAATTTCCATTGTTGGGTTTGGATAGGTTCCAATCTTTCTCTTGCAATCCTCATTTTTTGTCTCTCGTGGCTTATCTTGGGGGTTCGCAACTGGGTAGTTTAACTTTGAATACTCTTTTGGTGTTCGTCGTAATTTCCTCTTGTGATCCTCCTCACTGGCTTTTTCCTTTGTAGTAACAGTTTTGGTCTCCGTGGTCTCTATCGAATTTGAGTCATCCTCAGGGTCATTCATATACATGGGATCCTCTCCTATCCCTATGTTAGTCTTTGAACTAAGTTTTGAGCTAGAAGCGTTAAGGGATTTCTTTCTTCGAGGATGTAATTTTGCTTTTGGAGCATCGACCGTGTGAGTGCATTCACTGGTGCTATGTTTATAGTTGGTGGTGTCCCATCAACAATCTCTATTATGTTCAATGGTGTGATTTTCGGTGCGTTTGGATTGTTAGGACATTGTGCGATCAAATGATCTATGCCACAACGATTACAAGTGAGTATTGGCATTGCCAATGCACTCCCTTGACTTGTTTGCATTAGTGCGGCATTCTTTTGTATTCTAATGGGGCACTCAGCTACTCGATGTGGTCCACCACATTCGTAGCACTGAAGAGGTGGTCTCCTGGCAAACTAATAATGTTTTGGCCTCTTGCTGCTAGTGCAGTAGCTTGATATACCGGTTTGATTTGTCCCCAATGGTCTTCCATATAGTACATGGGACACTCCTCAAGCATGTCGACTCCATAGGTGATACTAGAGTCTATGTCCTCTTCGCAATCTACATAAGTACTAGATGACTCGCAACCTATTTGGTTCATAGGTGTAACTCTTGGATGAGGGGGTTGCGGTCCTAGCACTGGAGGTGGCAACGGTGTGGTTTGGACCACATTTTGGGTTCTAGGGACCATGTGCTGTAATGGCAACTGTTGCTCCATGGGTGGGGTAGGCATCAATGCAGGAACTCGAGGTGAGTCTGCCCAAGCTATAGGCGGTCTATTTTCCATGATGCATTTAAGCATTAGGCAATCCTTCGCTTGATGGCCATACCTACCACACGCGTTACAAGTCCCGTTAAACTTTACTCTGAAAGTAGGGCATTCACTCGTAGTATGTGGGCCCAAGAAAATTGAGCACCATTGTTGCTCCCTTCTTGGATACATATGAGTGTTTTGTGGAGCACGATTACCCCTAAGGCTTTCTTGGATGGCCTTGGTGAGATCTGCCAAAGTCATCTCAGATATCGTTTACTCTTTCACGATTGGCTTTATCTTCATTGGCTCATGCCCTGATGCTTGCGAGCTACTAGACTTCGGCTCGGCAGACACTCTTTCTCCTGCAATCATTAAATTATCCTCCAATTAGATTGCATTCATGGTGACTGCTTCCCAAGTAGTGATACCTCTAATGACTAGGCCATTATAGATACTTTCATGTCGTAGTCCCCTAATGAATCTATCGAGCAATTGGTTTTTGTTGAATCGCTCGTTTGGATTGCATCGAGAGTTCAAATTCTTTAGGCGACTAATGAAGTCTCTCACGGATTCACCTTCTTCTCGTTGGGCTTTCTGGAGCTGAGAGGCTACACCCCAAAGTACTCCCTCTCGTATGTATTCTTTTAAGAATAGTCTCCTAAGAGTAGAGTAGATCATTTTTTCTTCTACTCTTAAGTTTCTATACCAATCTCCAGCCTTTCCGCTTAGGGTCAAACTCAAAGCCTTACACTTA
This sequence comes from Adiantum capillus-veneris, assembly GCF_014529385.1. Lineage (NCBI taxonomy): Eukaryota > Viridiplantae > Streptophyta > Polypodiopsida > Polypodiales > Pteridaceae > Adiantum > Adiantum capillus-veneris. The sequence goes on from NC_140936.1 coordinate 67,697,447, forward strand.
TGTAGCTCATTGTGCTCTTCCAAGGAATCGCACACATGTTCAAAGACTTCCATATGCTTTCTAGCATCTCCGTCTCCATTGAATTTCTGTGTGAGCTTAGCTACTTGAACTGCCTTGCTCCTAGGCTCTCTATCAGGTGCACTACGCATGTTTTCCGCAATAGAGCGACCGATAGTTTGAGCAAATGCTGCCAGATCTCCTATTTGAGCAGGTATAATGGGTGTATGTGCTCCTGGAACCACATGTGAGATGGGAGTTGGCCTTGGCCTTGGCATACGCGTGGCTCTTGGGTCCCAAATTTTGTATGGTGGTGTACCAGATGGTGGTCCAAAGTTTACAGGCGTGGCCCTAGGCATAGGGGGTGCCTGATATGGCATGTTATTATTAAATGGCATGGCTCCACTTGTAGAAGAGCTTGGATAATTCCATTGTGGATTGTAAGCTCTTGGAATAATCGGAGGTGTAGGAGCTACATGAGGCTGAGGTACGACAGGTGCACATGATTGATACATACATGTAGGTATAGTTGGGGGCACTGTGCTACTAGGCATTGGCGCAGTATTAACAAATGAACTCCATGGTGTACTTCTTGTCATGCTCACCACTAGGATATGCATGGTAGCCGTAGTGTCATTAAGAGAAAGATGAGCTAGATCTGGGAAGGTAAAGCTGCGACTTGTGGGCTCAGATTGTACTGAGGCTCCTGGCGAAACAACATATGGAGGATCAATGGGGCTCACTGAGGGAGTCTCCATTTGTGACAGGGTTGGTTGGTTGGCCTTTCCCGTATCTAAGAATCTCATTAGGCCTGTTGAAGGCATGTTGATCCCTGTGTTCTGTCTTTCTAACTCGACAATCCTATGGAGGACATCACAGACTTTCTGTTGTTGCTCATCTATGCTAGTAGCACCCGATGTGGATTGTAGAACATCTAACCAACCCACATGATAGGTGTGTCCGGTGTACCGATCAGTTAAAGCTTCTGCTTGTAGGTCATACTCCCAATTTTCGTTTAGGAATATCCCATCTAGGCCTGGCGTGCTGGAGGTTTCCCTTGAAGTGGAAGCATTATTGATCCCCATAGCTTGCCCCTCCGTGACTGCCACCTTGGGAGCACTCGGTTGCTCGGTTGGCATGATTGTTTTCATAGGCGCCTTTGCTTTCAGGGCTCGACTTTGTTCTAGCCCTCGTAGGTTCTCAATTTCCCTCTCCCTTGTTGCTTGCATATAGCGTTCGATCTCTTGTACTTCGGCAAGACTCCTACCATCGGGTAGTAAAACCTCAGAGGGAGATAGTCCTAAAGGATCAGGAGATGCAGTGGATGGAACATTCACATGCACACTCTCAAGAAACATAGGGTCCATTTAGGCATGAATGACGAATTTACTTCCCCACTCCCTTCATTTATTTCATTAACCGCATGTTCGGAGCGAGTAGCTCTACTAAGGGTCTCTTTTAAGCGGCTAAACACGCTGGACCCGGGCCGTGGGCCCATGGCATGCATGTCTTGACTTGAAATATCAGGGTTTGGTGTAGGATACCCCTGCATGACTTCGTAGTCAGAGGAAGAATCACTAGACGCGATATGAGGATCTTGGGTCGCGCTACCTTGAGTCCCGGCCGAAGGTCCAGAACCTAGGGTGGAGGAATAATGGGTGCCCGCGTAAATGGAGGCACTACCAATATGCTCATGCTCTAACACTCGTCCAGAGCGTAGGTTCATATGACTTGGATCCCCTAGAAGTGACAGTGAGGGCCCGTGAAGGTTGCTCACCTAGTAATTTTGGGTGATTTGCAACCCAAGTCTTTTCTTATTTTTTGATTTTTTGGCCCTTTTTTTTTGACCCAGCTATAGAATAGAACGTATGATAGCTCAAAACGCGCGTCTCGGTCAGAGGGACGTGCCGTGCTTTACAGCCCTCCGTTTGGTCACTTTATGCCCTCGGAATCCCTAAAACCGTCAATTTCTAGTAAGAAACTAGGCCCGAATTAGAAAGTCTAAGGGTGCAAGTGGGAAGAGAAGGGAGGAGAGTGGAGGACTTGCCCCACATGCTCTCATTCCCTCTTGAGGGGGTAGGGTATATATATAAGAGTGAGTCTAGTGTATATCATAAGACTGAGGAGTGAGGCTTGGGCTTGGGCTTGGGCTTGGGCAAATGATCCCGATCCCGATCAAAATTTTAGTGTAGCCCCCCAGTCACTCACGCTTAAATATTTTCGGTTCTTTTTTTATTTTTATTTTTATTTTAAATTTTTTTTGGGCAACGACCGCGCGCAGATTTGGTGACCCTTTCTTGGCCACACACACTCTCACCTACCTAACCTCCCAGTCAACAGCTCACAGCTCACAGACAGCTCACTACCTTATCTACTTACTAACAGTGCTGCTAACCACTAACTAATCTACTAATCTGTTAACTGCCTACTGACAGTGACCTAACTGTCCACCTACTTCCTTTCTCACTACCTCACTGTGCAAAAAACTATGCGCAGGCAAACCTTGACAGAAACTGTGTGCAGACTGTGTACAAGCAGAAATTGCTAACTGCCTTCTTACTTATTCATTCACTGCAAACAAGCTAACGACTACTAATTGTGCAAAGACTGTGTGCAAACAGAAAACACAACATTATGCAGAAATCACAGAACTTGCAGACAACACAGAAATTAACAATTTACAGAAAAACAACTCATTCCTCTTCCTCTTCCTCTTCTTTCCTACTACAAACAACTCATAGGAGAAGCACAAAGTGCCTCTTGGGCTTAGTGCAGGGCGTCTCCCCGACAGCGGCGCCAAAAATGTGCGCTCCTTACCGCACTGTCAAAGCAAGGGACTTGCCGATACACCGTGTGCGAGCCACAAATGGCTCCAAGCACACAACAAGACTAATCTAGCAAGCTCAAAAGAGGGCAATGGTGTGTCACTCACCGCTCTATGCTCCTGCCGTGGAGGATTCCTCGCCGCGATGAAGAAGAAGCTGCAGTCGTGCCGTGCTCAACCGCTTCGCCGCCGTCGTGCCTTCGTAATGATCGATCGCACACACACTCTCCCTCTCTCTCTCACACACACATACACACACACACGAGGAGGTGAAGAAGAAGAAGATGGAGATGGAGATGGAGCAAGAGCACTCTTCTATTGCACAAATGAGAGAATGAGTGAATTTTAGGTCTAGTTGGCTTTTATATGAGCTCACCCCATTCACACTTGGGCGCCCATGCTTAGCCAACTAATCCCTTGAATGTCCCAGTTAGAGTGTGCCTCTCATCGGCGATCACTCTTACCCTTTTCCTATTGGTCCGACAAGCCCGGTACCTGACTCTACCAAATACATAATACACGTCCGTCGAAGGTGATGGGGTGTCCGTGAGCCGTGAGGGTTAACAAGCTCGGAGGGGAGATCCAGTGGCTTCACCACGTGGCAGCAACATAAACTCACATGCAGGGAAACAAGACGAGTCCACGGGCTATATAGGCTATAGCGTGCCCGCATTGGGGGTATTGAGTTGAAATGGGGAGTTGGGCAATGGTGCAGGCGCCTATGGCGCTCTGCTGTGGTGCGTCCGACGTTCGCAAGTAGCCCTGGGCGATGCTTGGCGCGATGTGAATGATGACATGGCAGGGATGTTTATGCGCCCAGCGGGGCTAAAACTTTTGAAGGCATGAGGGGGGTGCACCAACGGCGCCATCGATGCCCCGCTTGGAAGGAGAGGATCACAAAGGCGTGGGGCTCAAGTGGCAGGCCCGTGAGGGGGCACTGTCACATGCAAAAGAAAAGGTGGCTTAAAATAGAGGTTCTAAATTGAGAGGCTCTCGGTGGCCGAAGGACCCCGTTTTTTGGCAGTTTTAGGAGGACGATGTTTTGCATGAGGGGAGAGTTCTTGGAGAAGAAAGAGAGAGGAGGAAGAAGCTTCCCGAACACAGAAGGAGAAGCTTTTTTTGGGCATATGGTTTGCGGAGAAGGCCTTTGACGACTGTGTAGAGGAGTTCTTGAGGGCATTCTATGCAGATGAAGGCCCTTTTGTTTGTGTCCCTGAGAAGGAAGCCATGTCGAGGTGGCACTAGTGATTTTCCAAACCTCTTGTTGCTCGTCGCATTGGAGGGGACTAAGTCGTGTGCTAGCAGGGGATTATCGGAGTTGTAGTCATCTCTCTTTTGTCATTAATTGAAGAAATCCATAGCCAAGTTTGGTGTTACCTCTTTCCCCTATTTCCCCCTTCTCGTCTTTGCTTTATCTCTATTGTGTGGTGCCGGTTTGAGAAGGGACCTATGTTGTGAAGGAGAGAGAGTGAGAGTGGTTTATGTTGTGTGGGAGCTGACAAAAAGCTATGCTAGTGCAAAGATTGTGTTTGCACAGTTGTGTGCAAGATTTGTAGATGAATTGTGCAACTTTTGAAGGTGAACTCTAGTGGGTCAGGGTGCAGTGATTATCCTGGCTATAGAGAGGCTTACAATTAATTCACGGGTGTGTTCCCCTTTCCCCCCATCCAACATGTTGTCAACCTGAAATAAGTAAAGCCTAGAACTATAGTTCACTTACTTTGTCAAGCCAATGATGATAAGCCTCAATGAGAGGCAATAGTCATCCAACTTGTAATCTTCAGCATCTCAAGGCTTGGCCTGAGCTTGAGGTTGTTTTGTAATTTTATGATGTGCTTAATACAATTCACTACAGCACAAAAGAAAAAACTACTCCCCAAAATGACATGTGATTGCAAGCACTCATTAAAAGGTCCACTCCCTATAACTCTCATCACCACTTAACTTCAGTATTCCTTCGTGACTCCTTCAATTTGTTAATGGTCCATTCATTTAGGGCCTAGGACTTTCTTTTCTAACTTTTTGTTTCAGAATGCCTATGTCAGCCCTTCACCTTGTTTATTTGATTTCATATCTTAGATATTCTATTCTACATTGTGGGATCTATCCTTTAGTAAATTGAATGAGTTTTTGGCTTGTAGAAGTCCATAGGAGGGTGGGTGTGGAGAATCGAAGCACTTTTTGGGCCATTGATGTAGGTGCATTAGATTGAGGATGCTTGTAAGTGAAGGGGTTTTGTTAAATTTACGTCTCTATTGATGGCGTGATCTGAGGATGTGTATGTTTAATGCAGGAGCTAAATGTAGGGTAGTAGCAGCTACAACAAGCTTTGGTATGCATTGAATGCACGTAGCGTCGTAGCAGCCCAGATTTGGTCTACATTGAATGCAGGTGTTGAAGGCGTAGCAGCTACAACATGTAGGTACATGTCATATTTTTGGTGTTTTGTGTGTGTGTGTGTGTGTGTGTGTGTGTGTGTGTGTGTGTGTGTGTGTGTGTGTGTGTGTGTGTGCGCGCGCGCGCGTGCGTGCAACCACACCCACCTAGGGCTTTGCACAAACAATGGGTGACTATCCACAGGCATTGTGGAGGCTGTAGCCAAAGGTCCGTAGACCTGTAGTAAGCACGACATGCCAATGCTTTGGGGATGTTTTATGATTCCTTTGTCATGTTGAAGTAAAGATTGAATTCATATATCTATTGTCAGGTCTCAAAGGCAGATTAGTTTCATCACTCTTTCTTCAAAATAGAATTTATGTGCGATCATTTGGTGCATTGTTTGGTCTGCCTGGAGAAATCACATCATGGTGTCAAGCATAACATGCCAATGGTCTCAAGTCCCATCACTTCCCACACACATTGTCAAAGCCATGTTGCCTATGTTTTTTCTCTTTGAATCTATCTTGAAGGGGATTTTTGGCATGTAGAAGGGCATAGGAGGGTAGGTCATCATTGCAGGTCAGTGCTCTTGAAAAGCGTGCCTCGACTTTCTCTTGAGGTAGTTGTAAAGTCAAAATAAAAGATTGAAAGGATGGCGAGAAGAAGAAAATCCACCTAGAAAATCTAAGAATATATCAGGTTAAATTTCAAAAATAGTTTGGTTTTTGAAAATGTTCCTCTTCAAATCCATTCCAAAGGGAATTTGCAAAAATAACATGTTTTTTTGAGAAATTTCCTCTTCGAAACTATTCTAAAGGGAATTTTCTATGTTTGTGAAATTGATATTTGTCAAACATTGCTACAGATCTTCTATGGAGTATTGTCACCTGTGTAAAATGGGGCAAGTTTTAAAGCTTGCAGTGGCATTCTCTGAGCTAATTGGGGGAGTGTTAAGGGCAGATCTGCGGCATGTTCTTGGGTCGTCCTCTCCTATTCCTGTCTGCAATGCGATTGAAGAGTTTCCAACCTTTTGGTATACATTAAATGAGCTAGTAAAGTATTATTATGTTGATGTATTGTGTGCATTGGGAATTTGGGCAATGCCATCAATGCTCTTTTTGTATGCATGCAGGATTTGACCTTTTGTCTACAATGTGATGAAAGAGTTTTGAGCGTTTTGGAATCCATTCAATGAGCTAGTAAAATGTTAATAGTTATGTTGCTGTGGTTTGGCGATGGGAATTTGGGCAAAAGCATCAATGTTGTTTGTGTATGCATGCATAAATTGACATTTTGTCCATTGTGTGATGAAAGAGTTTGGAGAATTTTGGAATGCGATCAATGAGCTAGTACACTAGTATGCTGATGTAGTGTAGGTATCTTTGGGAATTAGGACAATGGGATCAATGGGTAGCCTTTTTGTATGGATAAGGATATGACGTTGTTAATTAATATGAATTTAAAAATATGGATCTCTCCTCTTTATAAATGGAAAAAATGCCTACATTTTTTTGTGTGAATCCACAGTTTAGAGCTTGAGAGGTTGTGTATTTTTAATAATTTGTTGGCAATGGGTTCTAGACGCCCTATTGGTTCTTTTGGTCCTGGTGTCAAGGAGTGGTATGTGATCATCGATGAATCTATAGGGGCCAAGAGCATGGCCTTTGAAGAAGGTAAGCTATTGCAAAATGTCAGGCATTGTTATTGAATGTTATTGTCTATTTGTTGTATTGTATATGCTATTTTGGTTGAAACTCGATTTAAATCTCCATTTACTCTCTTTTAAAGATCCCGATGGTTAATCTTTGTTATAAAGATTTATTTACTCTCTTTTCAGGCATTGTTATCGAATGCTATTGTCTATTTGATATATTGTATATGCTATTTTGGCCAAAACTTGATTTAAACCTCCATTTTCTTTCTTTTAAAGATCCTGGTGGTTAATCTTTGTTAAACTCATATCACTTTTGGTCGAAACTCAATTTAAAGCTCCATTTCCTCTCTTTAAAGATCTTGGTGGTTAATCTTTGTTATATTTAGTTCGCTTTTGTGTTGGATATTGGGTGCAACAAGTAAAAATTGAAGTTGTTGATTCTATGTTATGCTTGAGAATGTTGTGTCGAGCATGACTGTAGCATGGTTGGGATTATTGGTTGTTGCATACATTGCTTCTCGTTTGCCGTGTGTTGCTGGTTTTAGAAGGCTTTCTTGGCTCATCTAATACTATTGCTTCTATTGCATATGTTGCTTCTAGTTCGTAGAGTGTTTCTCATTTTTAGAAGGCTTAGTAAAGTGTTGTTGTTGTTGTTGTTGTTGTTGTTGTAGTGAGGGTTTTAGCTTTTCTTGTAGCTACACTATTCCCTGCACATATGGCTTGCGAGGGATCAAGAGTTGGGGGGGTCATAGGATCTTCTATAATAAGAGATGTGCCGGTTGTAGGGTGGTCTACAATTATTGTGGGAGGCACTATCCTATGAGGTGGGGGTCGGCCTCGGTGGGGGGGGCCTTACCGCCTCACCCTCAGTTCAGCTGGCGCTTGCAGTACCTTTCCTTGATTTTTGAAAACGAGAGGATGCCCTCCCGGATCCCTCTTGGCTGCAATTAGTGGCCAGCTTCTATTTGGACCTCCAAAATGGCCTACAGCTTGTGGCAAAGACTTCTTCTTGTGGCGGCACCGAGGTCTTCATTTGGCATGGTGGACTCCCTTTCAGCCCTCTGTGCTGGTGATGTTCTTTTACTAGCAGGATCAATATCTGGCAATGGCACATGGCTCACTGCATTAGCCTGATATCCTTGTTCCCTTTGCGAGGTGATGGAGCGGCTTGGCTCCCCCCTTAAGCCACTTTATTATGGTATGTCTTCTCTGCATCAGTAGCTCCCTATTGAGCTTGTAATGTTGTTATGTTTGATGATGTTGGGGCTTAGATCTGATGGGGTTTGGGTATGATTTTTGGGAACCATGTATGCTCTACAGTGGGTTATTTTGTACTAGTTTTTGAGGCTTCCACATAAAAAGAAATTTGGACTGAATATGTGGTTGGTTGGATGCCATGGCCCAGTTTGGCCATGGCTTGGCTTGTAATTTTTTTTGTTTTTAATATATTATACACTCACATATTGTGAGTACTACTAAAAAAAGAGAGGTCAAAGTAATCATAAAACATGGAGTGGGTTTTAGAAATAATTTCAATAATAGGAACACAATTGGATTCACTATCTTTGCTCCACTCTCTTACTTGCGTCTTTCTTACGAACAAGACATGGTAGTTGTGCACACCATAACCTCCCTATATAGTAAAAAGGACGTCTTTCCCTTGGTCTATCTAGGGTTGACAAAAGTGCCACCAAGTTGAGAAAAAAAAACTGGGTAATCTAGCTAGCTTTTAAAGATGAAGGCCCATAACTGCTACTCTATGTAATTATAAAACTTTTCCTGTCTAAAAGTGGAGTTGTGAAAAGATTAGGGCTCATAGTTTCCAATGTACTAGGAAAGCTTCAAGTTTCAAAGAGACTATTTGAATTTCTTTTAATATTAAGAATGTGATTGAACCTTCCAGCTATGTTGCTCTCTAGATGCCTCACTTGCATCTCTATCTATGTTTTGTGCACAAGCATGGTAATGGTTTGCATCATCACCTAATCACAACGTAGCTTAGTACGATAAGGTGCATATAATTTGTTCATGTACACTTTCACGCCATTTGCATCTTAAAATGTGATAGAAATGAAATCAAAATATGGTTGCTCATTTGTTTATTTTTGCAAGAGTTTTGTCCATTATGCTAAACTAGAGGTTGTGGTGCAAAAATTGAGCCTGTGGCCTAAACCATAAGGTTTCTCCGCTCTTTATTTTGGAAGAAGTTTAGGCCATTATGCTAAACTAGAGGGTATGGTGCAAAATTGAGTCTATGACCTAAAATCATGCATGTCATTGATCTCTATTTCCCTCTCTCACCACATTGCAAAAGCATGTTCCTCTTTGAGGGAGCACATTGTATTCAACCATTTTTATGCTTGATTTTAATTCTTTATGCACAATCTATACCATACCAACCATTTGGTTTAGCTCCTACTCCCTTAAAGGTGAGACTGGACATTGAGGCAGTGTAGGAGAGCATCTTTTTGTATGCACATTATGTCCCTTGAAAGTTTGAGAGTATGTGTATCATGTACTCAAGTGGGTATGTGTATATCACCCTACTTGAGTGCTTGATCGCATCAAATTTTTCTTACATATTAGCATGGGCCATGGCCTACATTTCTTTCTCTCCCAAAAACTTCATAGATTCACTCTCTCAGCTTCCACCATTATATTCATAGTCTTCAAGCATGCTTCATGTTGTATTTGGTCCCATAGGTCAATCTAACCTTTAAGGACAATGACTCTCTCTCTCTCTCTCTCTCTCTCTCTCTCTCTCTCTCTCTCTATATATATATATATATATATATATATATATATATATATATATCATCAACCCTAGCGAGACAGGCAGACTTCTCTCTCGTCCTCCTCAGCCCCCCCTTGGGCGACGGGACTACCCTTGGGGAGGTGTTAGGCCTCAGCCTAGCCCCCCCTCAACCCAGTCTCACCTTAGTCACTGCCCAACAGCGCCGGCTGTGGCTCGGCTCCATCGACTACACAGTCTGACTGTGCATCAGCTTCTTGCTTCACCAATTGCACCTTGGCTTCATCGACTTCTCACTTGCTTCATCCACTGCCCGATTGTACCTCAGTTTCACCTCTGAACCCCGACCTCGACCCCAAGCCTAACTGTCGAGCATATGTAGCCTCTGTACACACGCTAGACTTTGGAAATCAAGTGGATTTTGGAAACCAATCAAAGGGTTGTCTCACCCCACATTGCTCAGCCCCAACACATTTTTGGTCTCTGCCCTGCAAGCTAATGAGCCACGCCGACAAGATCAATTGGTTCTCTCTTTTGGGATTATTTTGGTCCAACAGCATGTCCGACAGAGAGGGTTTTCTTGGGGTTACTTCAACCTAAATTTCAAGAGGGGTATTGCCATTATCAGAAGGTCAGCCCTACTTTCAAGAAGGGATTTGCCTTGTTTCAAGAAGGGTCTTGCCCTATGACATTGGAAGTTCGGCCTTCCGACGTAAGCAGCTCAGCATTCATGACTATTCGGGCCTCGTCCCGAGGTAAGCTCAGTTTTGCCAGAGTCGTGGCAACACCTCCAAAGGTAGACAACATCACCCGCCTTCAAAGCGAAGCCGAAAGCCTCCGTAAGGAGCATGACGAGCTGAAACAAAAGCTTTCATCTCTCGAAGCCCGGCTTGCCATAATAGAGAATCTCAAGGAGGAGGAGTTGAAGCAGATGGAAATCAAATTCACAAAGGCCAAAGAAGAAGTAGAGACCACCGTCACAAAGGAGGTCAAGACTCAAGTACAAGAGGTAATCTCTCGCAGGGTCAAAGATCGTGTGACATCCACGCTGCGTGAACGGCAACGGCAGAAGGATATCGCCCTCAATGTTCACATTGGTGGGCTCCCAAGTGATTGGAGAGGGGAGGGGAACCTCAAGTTTCACGAGTCTTTTGCTCGCATATAATCCGCAATCCCCATGGTACAGTGTGATCCAGCAACAATCACTTCCCTTGCACACAAGCCTCGCACCAATCTGCAATCTACCCTTTCAAAACCAAGGTGGACCGAATCAAATTTCTTGAGCAATCAAGGCTTCTCAAGGACACCAAAATGTGGTTTGCACAAGACCTTACGCCCGCTCAACTCAGGCAAAAGAAGGTAGAACTACAAAAGATGTGAGAAGCGCGTACAGCAGGGAAATGGGCAGTCTACCGAGGAGGTAAAGCCATTATTCAAGAGTTTTGAACTCCCAAACTGGCTCCCTCCTCACCTCCTTCTACATAGATTTTGTTCATCTTATCTTATCTTTTTTGGACCCTCAGTCCTTAACTGAGATGTATCCCACAATCCCCCCACGTTTGTAATGTTTTGTCTTTGGTCCCATAGGTCATATCTGACCTCTATGGACGATAATACAATCTATCTATCTATCTATCTCTCTCTCTCGCTCTATCCTTCAGAACTTTTGCTTGCATAGTGAGCTGATTGTGAATGAGTCCAAGACATAGGTTATGCTTGTGAAAACCATTCATAAGGAGAAGCCATGCATTGTGTACAACAACAAGGCACTTGAAGTTGTTGAGAGCTTTAAGTACCTTGGCCTTGAGGTTCCATCCAATCACAAGTGGCATGAATGTGTTATGCGTCATTTGGAAGCGGGAAAGAGAGCATATTATGCATTTAAGAACATGTGTAATGCAAGAAACATCAGTGTTGAGTTCTCAAGAAGTATCTTTTTGATGCATTGGTGACAGCGGTTCTTCTTTATGGAGTTGAAGTGTGGGGTGGGAGCATCTCAAACTCTACTTGAAGTGTGGAGCGACAACATCTCAAAGTCTACTTGGAAAGAGTTTGAGAATGTCCAAAAGCATTTTCTTACAAACTTTTTCCAAGTTAAGACACAAACACCATATATGCTCCTACTTCTTGAGTCGGAATCTCTTCCAATTAAGGTTATGGGCATGGAGAGGATTGTGGAGCACATGATAAAGATGCATCAAAACCCCTCACATTGACTTCCTACAATTGCATGTGAAGAAAGCAAAAAAGTTCAAAAGATACATAAAAGTAAGATCGTGAGCACGGGATGGATGCAAGACATAAAGAAGTGGTTTGGGATATGGGATTCATTACACTTTCTACATGATGCTTTAATTTGAATGAAGCTTTTCTAAAAAACCAATGTATTACGGCTTGGGAGAAATCTGGTGGGTCACGCTTCATACATTACACCACCCATATTGCCCCCAACTACAAAACCATGTTCTTCGCTAAAAGAAGAAACCATACTCACACTTACATGCTTGAGCCTATCCCCTTGTCAGCTATATGCACTATCGCATCCATTCGGCTTAGCTCCCACTCCCTTCGATGCAAGATAGGACATTGGGGCAATGGAGAAGAGTAAAATCAATTGTGCACATTATGCTCACTGCAAGTTTGAGAGTCTGAGTACCACAAATTACTCGAGTGCTCAGCTTTTAGTCACATCCGAACTTGCTTCTCTCACATTTTTAGCTGTGACTTAGACCTACACACTTTTCTCTCCCATCTACAGTGTGGGCTCTCCATTGTGACTCTTGTCGTTTTCACAAACCTATTAATTAATTAGTTTGGGGGGGGGAGGGAGAAAGGAAAAGGGAAGGGTGGGGAAAAGAAAGGTAAACGAGAAAGGGTACGGGGCTAGGGTAGGGGGGGGGGGGGGGGGGGGGATTGTTTTTTTTTAATACTTAAGGGGAAACCATAGGGCAGCATAGGCGTATAGCCTAGTGGTTAAGCTTGGGTCTTTGTTCTCCTACGTGTTGAGGTCAAATCATGTCCATTAGCAATGGTGTTAAATCGTGGGTTGATTGGAGATGCTAATTGGAGATGTTGAAGCATCTTGGGGAGATTCTGTGTATGAGGATGCCTACAAGACGTGTGCCATCAAGTTACAACTCAAGCATAGTATGTGATAGGCATGATGAGCCCTTGTGTGTGAGAGAGCGATGCTGCATTGACACCACTTTAGCATTTTGTTTTAAAGCCTTTCTATGGGTAAGCACGTGCTTGAGTAGGTTTAATTTTTCTTAATATTGGAAACTATATCCACATACCCACATGCACATGCAGCACTCCAAGTGGAGAAACTATTTGAAGGCATGTGCACATATTAAAATCTTTCAGCAATCCGTCGGAACAACTTTTCCAAAAAAAAATATAGTATCACTTTTTCTTCAAAGGGTCACAATGTGTTCCCTTTACAAGTGATGAGGTTGTTAGAGTGAATTGTGGGCATACCTAGTAGTTCACAAGCTTATGAAAGCCATAGAAATTTCTTACGATGGTGTACAGAAACCCATCACTGGCTTGGTTATATTGGGTTAGAGAGATAGTAAGGGTTTCAATTCAAATGTGTATGTGTGTGTGTATTGTTTTGGTTGGGGTGTGTGTGTGTGTTGGGGGGGGGGGGGGGGGGGGGGGGGGGGGGGGCAGCATGCTTGTTAGACTGAAGGTAGCTTAATAAAACTTTCAAAAGTGATCTATATTGACCCATCAAGTCACTGAGAATGTGTGTGTGTGTTATTGAAGCTATGTAACAAGATAATTCCTTGCAATCAGTGTTTAGAGAAAGTTTCCCTAAGATTAGCGCTTGAGAGTTTAAATTAGTCGGTCTCAAACCGGATTAATAGGAAGTAAAGTGGGTAAAATTAGTCAA